>NW_008823916.1:2980023-2982161 GCF_000699105.1 Pygoscelis adeliae | reverse complement strand
GCCCACACGCTCCCCGCTTGACCCCAGCGCTTGGGCCTCAGCTGAAAATGGGAACGAACACAGATCTGTCTGCCCCTCCTGCCCGCCCCCGGCCCCCCAGCCCCACTCAAACGCGTGGCATCTGTTACGGATTCAAAGAGCCGCTGTGGCAGCTCCGTGCAGCCAGGCTCGGGGCCGCACAGGTACCCGTGCCGTGCCCTGTCTCTCCGGGGATGCAGGAGCTGGCAGCCATCCCGCCTGCAGCCCGGCAGCATCGAGCCCTGTGGAACCAAGGATCACCGTGGACCCAGCACGAAATCCACACCAGGGCCAGCACCCGTCCCGCGGAGACGCAGCTGCTGGTTCCAAAATAATCTTGACCGCCGGCTTTCGGCACCCTCTTCCGTGCTCAGGCTCAGCTCTACCCCCTCCGTCACCCCCCCTCTTATTTATAGCCTGGCAGGAGAGTGGGGCACCGCAGCCCTGCGACCAGCTGCCCTCCCCACGTCCCACAGCCGCAAGACGCACAGCACGAGGCACCACCGAGTTAAAAACGCTTTTAATGGCCACGTTTGCTTTGGTCTGAATCCAAGGGCACTTGTGACAAGGCAACTCGGAGCCCCCGGGGCGCGTGTGGCCCCTGGGCTTCGCAGCTGGGGAGATGCAGGGGACTGCAGGGACCTGCCTGGGCACAGAGCAGCAGAAGGCAGCAGGATGAGGGAGCCCAGACCCGGCTCCCTGCCACCCACACCCAGCGCCGGGTCTCAGGGCACGAGTGGGCCAAGGACCGCGGTGGAGCTTCATCCCCGGGAGAGGCACCAGCTCATGGCCCTGGCGGGGCTGAGCTCTCCCGCCCCGTGTCACGCTGGAGCCCAGCAGCGTGAATGTTTAATCCCGCATTAAATATTCATCCCAGGAGAGTGGGCGGAAAACCTTCGTGGTCACCCTGGGTCCATCCAGGCAGGCGCTCGGATGGAGCCGATGGGGCTCCGTGGGTCCAGCTCATGCCACCCGTGCACTGACATGGGGGGTCCCAGCCCACCCACTGGCTGGGGGAAGCAGCCCTGCTGCTGCGGAGACGGAGACTCCCTGCTCCAAAAGGCTTTCAGCCGTGGCATCGGCAGAGCCGAGACACATCGTTGCAGGATGAGAGCCGCCCCGCTGCCAGGGTCCCCGCCACCTCACCCCTTGGCTGGCACCCTACCCGCCTTCCCAGGATGGGTGGGTGAAGACAATGTTCCTCCTCTTGGCCCAGCGGGAGAAGATGGCTTTCTCGGTGATGAAGCGGTGCCCGGCGCGGCGGGCTTGCTCATGCATCAGGTACATCCTGCACTCATCCAGCCGGCCCTTCTCGAAGTAGTGGTAGGGCACGCTCGTGTGGTTCTTCTCCCTGGCAGGAGGGGACAGGGTGGGCGTGGGACCTGGGGGGACACCAGACCACCCTGCGCCTGCCCCCACCGCCCCCCACGCACCTGCAGTAGCTGTCGCTGACCATGCCGAAGACGCAGATCTGCTCGCACAGCTCCATGGCCAGGATCATGGTGAACCAGCCCGTGCTCAGGAAGGAGCCGGACTTCATCCTGCAAAGCACCGCGGTCGCGCTGGAGCGGGTGGCACGGTGCTGCCGTCCCAGCTGGGCTATGGGTGCCCGACAGAGGGGACAGGTGCTACGGCAGGGGCACCTGCCGGGGGCTCCTCAGGAGCCGGCGGTACCTGTTCTTCCCTGTCTCGTTCTGGAAGACGTCGTCGCAATACGTCATCTTCTCCTCTGTCAGGGTGTAGATCTGCAGGTGGGGGTACGTCTCCATCACCTTCAGCAGCGCCTGGTAGGTCAAGCCCACCTTCTCCCGGTTCATCTTCTTCGCTGGCCCCCAGATGATGTAGAGGGTCTCCTGGGACTGCTGGAAGAAGTAGGGCTGGTTCCTCAGCAGCAGTGGGACGCTGGTGTGCGACACCACCCGGACGGTGCTCCGCGCCCCCACGTCCTCCTCGTAGCCGGCGGTGGGGGCATGGTTCATGCGCAGGACGCACTCCTGCCTGTCGATGGCCTGTCCCAGGCGTGAGCCCAGCATCTGCCCTGAGCTGGAGACAACGGCGCAGCGGCGGCACAGTGCTCGCTCCAGTGGCTGTAGGGAGAAGCACTGTCAGCCACCGGCTCC
>NW_008823916.1:2976906-2977168 GCF_000699105.1 Pygoscelis adeliae | reverse complement strand
AGGTCCTCTCCGGCGCTTCCCTCCCTGCCCCCTCCGGCGGGACAGGGCCCTCGGCAGGACCTTCCCCAAGGCTACGCAGCGGAAACCATCCCGGCAGGCCCGCGGCACGCCCTCGGCACGGGCGGAGGACAGGGACCGAGACCTTGCGGACCTTTATCGAGGGTGATCCCGCTCGTTGCGGTCTGGGGGAGCTGCCAGGGCACCGCACCTTGGGACAGCGGCTGCTGCCAGAAGAGAAAACCCCGCGGGGAAAAGTACAGGG
>NW_008823916.1:2976407-2976853 GCF_000699105.1 Pygoscelis adeliae | reverse complement strand
CGGGACCCCAGCCAGCGGCGGACAGCAGTGACGGGAGCCGCACCCATCAGCGGTGGAGCGGAACGTTTCCTTGTGACCCAGGACATCTCCTCGCCATCCCCTCAGCGGGGTGACCGCAGGAGGGGATGCAGAGGGCAGCAGCAGCACCGTCCCCGTGTCCTCTGCATGCCCGGCCTCGCAGGGGTCCCTCTTCAGAAAGGTAAGAGCCCGCCAGCACCATGATTAGTCCCTCCAGCTGGCAAACGGAGAACGCAAGCCTGCCTTTTCCAAGCTCAGTCTCATTTCTTTCCTCTCAATCTTGAGTCACATTAAAAAACCCCTCACAAACCATACGTAAACATTTAAAAAACCCCAGAAGGAACAAACTACTGGACACAGCAGGAGCAAAGGGGCAGGATTACCCAGAGGCCGAGCAGCGGGCAGGGGTCAGAGCTCGGATGGCCCTC
>NW_008823916.1:2974116-2976328 GCF_000699105.1 Pygoscelis adeliae | reverse complement strand
CCGCCCCCCCAGGCCTCCTCTGGCGAGCACGGGCCGAAGCACAGCGGGTACAGGCAGCCCCAGCTGGGGAGCAGGTCCCTCACAGCCGGGGCTCTGGTCCCTCTCTCGAAGGGCCCCGGAGGTCAGTCGTGCTTCCTTTTGGTCAGTAAGTTGTAAACTACAGAAGGCTTCGCCTCTGCAGGAAGGAACGTGGGAGAGCGCAGCCAGCTTGGCGCTGAGCGCTCTGGAGGAGGTGCTGCAGGCAAAGTCTTTTCCTGGCTACGCCGCTGCAGGGTGGGCGCCTTCTCCTCATCTCTTTCAGCTGGGCCTTCAGTCCGATTTCTTGGCAGGTTTTCTGCTCTTCCACATCACGACCGTTATAAAAACGCCTACCACCAGAGAGAGAACACGTTCAGCCAGAGAACTTCCAACTACAGGCACTTGTAAAACACACTGTAGTGAGAAACTGAACCTCAGCGGAGCGAGTGAGACACAATTCCGCTGTCCAGAGGCTCGAACAGCCGAAGTTACACACAAACACACGCCCCTAGAGCCCGTGCCAGGCTGAGCTGCGGCAGGAGCCACAGAGAGCGCGTCACAAGTCTCACCCGTTAGCTAACCCCCCCGGCAACCCTCTTCTCTCTTCCTAATTTAGAACCTTCTAATTAGAACAACAGAAACAACACTCACCTATAAATAGCAGCAGCAGCAGCCCAGCCACCACAGGGATGATAACCGCATACTCCCTAGGCAAGAAGTACCGGTGGATCCCATGGTCGCTGTCGATGAAGGGCTGCAGGAGACAGAGAGAGGTGTCAGCAGGTGGGCACAACACCCGGGCAAGTCCCCCCGACACCTGCAGCCTCCTGGTTTCGAAAGCAGGACGGAAATATCAGGCATGAGGAGATAGCTAAAGAAATAAAAAAAAAAAGGTGCCCAGACCTGCACGTGGCTCAGCCCACGGCTGCAGGGACGTGACAGCGGGCAGGCAGCGAAGGCTTCAGCGTTCAGCAGACAACGAGGGGCAGCTACGCGAGGCCGGCAAGGGGGGTCCCACAGCCCCGGGGTCTCAGGGTGGGCACGGCCGCCCGCCCGTTTGGTGCTGAACAGCGGCAAATCCCCAGACTCGCTGCCCTGCAGAAGGGAGCGGCTGATACCGGCTCTGCTTCACGGCGGTCCCGCCAGGATCCCTCTGCCGAGGCCAGCGGAAGGCTTTGGACACTAGAGAGCAGTGCAAGGATTCCTGCACAGCAGCGAGCACACCTACGCGCTCCCGGGACTACGGACCGTGTAAACACGCATCGGACAGCAGAGTAAGCAGACGCAAGAGGGGAATCCAAAACTCTCAGAGGGGAGACTGCCGGGAGTTCAGCCATCGGCCCAAGGCTGAACCAGGCCTCTCATACCTGGAAAGCTCATGAGGAGACGTTTCTTTCCAGGAGGAAAACCACTAATGACCCCAGCTGATATGTCCCTAGAAGTGGGCAAACTACCAGGCTCACAATCACTTTTCCAGAGCTCTGCATTCCCCAAACTCCTTTCCTCCCTACCAGGCTCCGGATTTGGCAAAAGCCATCTCTTTTTACGTTTCCCTCTGTGATCTCCCACCAGAACCTGGCATCTGGAGGACTGCGAATGTGAACGCCAGTGACAACACCTCCAGAGGGACCAGGCTTCAGCTCTCGCTGACAGCTTGAGCGAGCCCCCGGTGTTACACCGGCCGGGTCAGCCTGCCTGAGAGCAGCAGGGCGGGCAGCCTGATCAAAGCTTGGTCTTGCCCGGGCAAGGGCAGGCACACCCAGAAGGGGCGAGGGCTGTGCCAGCAAAGAAAGGAAGCTCTGCCCTGGAACTTTTAACCAGGAAGCTGGCAAGGCAGAGCCCTTTCAGGCACGTGGACACATCAGCACCTAAACAAAGCCTAGGCTAACACCCGAGTGCGAAGTGACTGGGATTGTAACGGCCAGAGGAGACCCGTACCAGTACGATGATCCAGAGGGTGTAGTAAACGAAGAGAAGGAGGCTGAAGGCAACCAAGCCGAATCCAACCACCTGGTCTGTCGCTGTGGCCTGCAAAGGGAGCGAGGGTCAGAGCGGGACCCGCACGCTGTGGCGTCTGCGCAGGAACGGTTAACGGGCACCCGCTGCGTGTTCAGCCCCAGGTTACGTGAAGGCACCGCCCGCAGGACTGAAGCGGGGAGGGGAGGGGAGGAGAGACCCTCTGCAGCAGCAAAAA
>NW_008823916.1:2971013-2972114 GCF_000699105.1 Pygoscelis adeliae | reverse complement strand
CCGCTCAAGCACAGCCTGGGGCTGGGACGCGAGACAGCGCCAGCGACTCGCACCGCTTCACCTTCCCCCCGGATCGCTGGCTGCTGCTTCCACCGGACTTGGGCTGTGCTGCCAGCTCCCCTCTCCAGCCCCTCTCCCGTCCGTCCGCAGGGGAGGGCTGGCAGGGATCTCCACTCCCAGCTGCCAAGGAAACGCTGGAGGGCAAAGCTAAATCCTATTCCAGGGCCCTGCGTGCCGGCAGGCCCCGTCTCGCCCTTCTGCTTCCTTAGCAGACACTTAAATACATTTAAAACAAGAAACAAAGCAAAAAGAATCAGTGTGAAGTACCAAAAACCTTTATTTTTCCCCCAAACCATAACAACATTTGACATTATATTGATTTCCTCATACATTTGTTATTTCTCTACGTTAGGAACCAGATACAGAAAATACAAACACGATCTGTTGAATCAAAGACGGCACAGCATTCCGTTAGAAAAAGAAACAAAAAACTAGAGGAGCAAGATAAAAATGGTGAAAAATAGTCATTCCCTCCAGCCCAAACTTTCCAAGAATCATCATCAAAATAGAGCAGTGGAAGTAGCTTCTCTTTCTAAACGCACTTCTGCTTTAAGAAAAAAGTTAGATTTATCTTTAGATTTCAATGTAAAAAAATGTTAAACTATCTTTCAAGCAATTTTGGAAGTTTGCATAGACCCATTCCCTTTCCAAAAATATCAGCAATCTCTCTATAGAATCTGATATAAATCAAGTGCGCGCCTCATCTGAAGATCACCAAGCTCAATTCACTTTCAAGAAAATAAAACATGATCTCCCCTTCCCCTCCCTCCCCCCACAAAAATACGGGCTCTACCGTTATTCCTTGTGTTTGAGGCAAGTTAGGAGGCTCAGCCACACCTCTCGCTCACAGCTTCATCCAAATTCCTTTTTTATTTCCCAGGTTTCCACGTCCGCTCCCTCCCGACGGGGCAGGGGCGATGCAATGCCGAGCTGCGGAGGGCATCAGGCTGGGATGGCGCGGGTGGGCTGACGGACGACGCAGCTCTCGGGAGGGAAGCGGGGGGGGGGGGGAGTTTGGCGCTCCCAACACACAACCCCCCC
>NW_008823916.1:2968661-2970806 GCF_000699105.1 Pygoscelis adeliae | reverse complement strand
AGCGGGGGGGGGGGCCCTCTCCAGGGGGGGGGTTTAACCTAGGTGCTCTAGCGTACCTGGAGTGAGGTTTTCCCAGAGGTTCACAACAGCGCGTGCAGAGACCAGCTGCACAGCCACCAGTTTAAAAAGAAACAGCAACGACAAAATAAATAAAAAGTCAACCCCTCCTATTACGATGAGAATGAAATATGTATTCTTCAGGTCTCGGCCTGCTTCAGAACCCTCTAAAAACTGAAGCAAACATTTAAAAGGGCTTATTAACTTTCTGCAAGGGGCAAAAGTGATGTGGCAACGAGGGGTGGGAGATCACACGCCTGCTGCCCATCGCACCGAGGGTCAGGACAGCACGAAGGCCCCCATTTAAAGTGCCAACCATACAAAAGAAGAAGATGGAGGAGCAACATCCTTCTCCCCCTTTTTCCATCACAATTTCCAACTGAACCCCATCTCCTTCAACAAGTCACAATTAAGCCTATTCTTCTGGACATTCACTCAGTTTATACTGGTTTTAAAAAAAAGGTTAGTAAAAAAGTTACATTGAATTTCCCAACTCTTTGCAACGGGCTTCCACCAACTCAAGGTCCAGAAACTGGGAGAGCAGAGCCTACGCGTTTCGCCTGGCCCCGAGGCTGGAGCAGAGATCCAGCTCTGCTCCCAGGGCCAGCCAGGCGTGAGCAGCCCTGCTCGCCAGCATCAGAGACCCAGGGGATGCAGAGTCTTGCCAATAAGGTCCTTTTACTTGTTTAAGCCACCTCTGAATCCCCCTGAGAAGGGGAACAATGTGGGGAAGAACGTCCCCCCCCCTCAACCCCCCAGGAATAAAATATCAATGAAACAATAATGCAGTCAAAAAAACACCAGCCTGCTGGGTTTATAAAAAAAAAAAAATTCAATAAACTTCAACGACAAAAAAAAAACCCCAAAGGAAACTAGCCAGCGGTTTGGGTCTGGAAACTGATTCACTTCTTAAATGTTCAAAGTCCAACAAGGACCAGACGGCAGCGGTGCCACAAGGAAAAAAGTGCTCGCGAGACGCAGCTTCCCGAGAGGCGGCAGCGAGTCTGCGGGACAAACGACCCCACTTCCATCACCACCGCCTCGCACGCCCACCACCGGCCGGGGACTGATGCCCACGGGGCATCGCTCGTGATGGACGCGCAGCGGGAGCTCTGCGTGGGATCTAGAAATAGGAACAGACTGCTCCTTCCCTCCTCTGGGTCTGCTCTGTGTGCTCCAGCCCCGGCTGTGCTGCACCGGGCTGAATGACTAGGGCTGCTTTCTTATTCAAAACGAGGGGCAGGAGAGCTAAAAAGCTACATAAAGACCAGGATCTGTGGAGTCAATAATACCGCGGAGACAAGGAAGAGATACCCTATGAGACACAGTTATCAAAAACACAAGCAGTGATGTGCCAGGCCACTGGAAGAGAAGCCAGAGACATGCCCAGGTTGGCCACAGCTAAGCGGTCGAGCAGGTTACGCCTCTGCCAGCCTGGGAAGATAAGACCAGCTTTCTGAGAAGCCCAACTGCTCCTCCTCTTGCTTCGCTGGAAAGTGATTCCTCCCTCCGTCCCACCGGGGATTTCGTGACATGCCGAGCTGCCAGCGCCTTGGAGCAGCCGACTCTTGCCAATGGGAGCCCAGAAGAAAGCCCCGGGTTCCCAACTGCTCTGACAGTGACTGCCATTGTTCTTCATGGGAACAGAAGCAAAGCAGCAGAAATGAGCTGGGCTTTCGCCTCTTTCCTGGCTTGTGTTTGCCCCTTTCAAGTCCTGGTTGGACCTGATTTCCCGAGGGGCTCCGCTGGCCCCTGGGGAGCAGCAGGTGCTCTGTGCTGGGGAGCAGCCCGGCCCTCAGCTCCGCACGGCCATCCGCAGACAGGGCAGGAACACCCATTGCTGCATGAGCCTGCTTCTGCCCTCACCCCGACCCCAGCAGAGGGTCAGGCCAGGCCTGGCTTTCTGGCAGAGCCCCAGGAAGGGAGAAAAGCAAGCGGTTCTCCCCTTCCTGCAGACATGCACCATCCCAGGAACAGGGCAGGATGCTCACCAGCCTGCTCGCAAGTGCCAAACCTACCCAGACTGAATGAAGAAGAGGTCATCGTTAAAAAACACCAGCAAGAGTGAAAGAGTTTTTGTTCTAGACA
>NW_008823916.1:2967658-2968628 GCF_000699105.1 Pygoscelis adeliae | reverse complement strand
AAACCAAGGTGTTGTCTGTACCCCTTCTTACCCTAATCCAAATTTAATTCCCTTTGAAGGGAAAGGGTGAAAAAGATCCATATCCTATATGTGGTCTGTCCAAATACAGAAAGAAACCTCTTGACTTGAAGAGAGAAACTGTTGAAACAGAGTCAGCAGCTGTATAGCTTTGCCACACTGCCTAGCACCCTCCCCATGCAGCCATCCTTAGCTAGCAGGGCAAAAAAAAAAATATAAATCAAGGCTCTTTCATTCCTTGTTTCTCATTCTGCCAAATTCCCTTTTCCAGTAGCTCATCTGCATGCATTCTGGCCACAGAGACCACAATTAATCCTTTTTTCTTTTTTTTTTGTCCTTTAAAAAAAGGCTTTACAATAACTAAGAATTTGAACAACAACGTGATCAGTTACAAGTCTTTCCCTGCTGAATGGGACAAGTGTGTGCCTGTGCGAGTGTGCACGCACACGTGTGTCAGAGGAGGGCATCCCAGCCATGCCCGGGGGTCTGCCATCGCTCCGAGCGCACGGCCGTTGAGTGCTACTACAGTACACCGGCGAAAGAGGGAAGGGCACTACACAGAAATAGCTTATCGGCTGAGAGTCTCTGTACAGGAAGGGCTGCAAGCACAGCCTGCTGGAGGCCCTCAGCTGGAGCCTGCATAGATCCCCGTCTGCAATTCAGCTGCCAGGAGAATCTATAAGTGGGAGCCGAAAGGGACTGACATCTCCGCCACACACTGCAAGGAAAAGAGGCAGCTAAAGTGTCAAACAACTGCAGAAACCAAACCCAAAGAAGAGCAATTGAAAGATCAACCAGAAAACAGCTTGAAGCCTTGTCAGAAGAGTTCACTCGCCACGGAGCAGGTAAGGACGGCTGCTGTGGCTAACGCAGCAGAAAACACCGTTCTACCTTTGAAGGCAGAGACAATGGCTTCTCCCCAGCCCCAAAAGGAACCAGCTCAGGCATAGAT
>NW_008823916.1:2955966-2967603 GCF_000699105.1 Pygoscelis adeliae | reverse complement strand
CAGGCCAAGAGAGGCAATTGTTAATCACCACCACAACGGAGAGACCACTGCAGTCAACTGCATCCTGCTCTGGCCCAGGGGAGGGCTATCGGATAACAGATTCTTTTCACAGTCCAAGAAGGGCAGTTCCCTTCCTGAGAAGAAAAAAGAAAAAAAAAGAAAAAAAAAAAAAGAGGCTTTGTATTCCAAGCTCCAACAGTGACTATTTGCTGAATCAGTCCAGCGAACAGGGATTACGCTCCTGGAAGAGCAAGTAGAAGCCTCCTCCGGGTAAAATCTGGAACCTCTAAAGTGCTCCTGCTAATGCTAATAGATGAACACTGCCCTTCCATGCCCAGCAGTGGAAGGGCGTAATGCAGTTAGTGGTATAACAAGCACTAGCATTTAACCATTTATCAACTCCCATCTGGATTGCGGTAGTTTTCTGAAATGCACTTTTGGGAGATATTTCCTATGAGAAGAGGATGTTTGGGGATTTGAGTGTAGGAAGGTGAAGTGCACACCATAGCATACCTTGTTCAGTAAAACCGTTGCCTTGGAAGGTGATGTTCCCTTGCAGAGTCAATGGAATAAAGCATCCTGCAAGCGGCCATTTCACCGTGTCGCCAACAAGCAGCTCTCAGTTTGGTTAGAATGGTTTCCCCCTCCCCCAGTGGTTTGAAGAGTTCACAGTGGTATAACCCAATGTTTTGGGGAGACAGAAGCTGAGAAGACCCCTGTTGCAAGCGAAGGCGTGGAGTGAGGGATGCAGATGAGCAACATCCTCTAGGACTAAGGATAAGCCCAACAGACACCTTGCGTCTGATCAGAAACAGGGGGAAGGTAGGCACTGGAAGAACCGGGAAGCGGAGAAGGGTAATGCCAACGCAGGGAAAAGTGCATGATCTGGAGTGGTCTCGGAGTAGTTCTGCAGTGCAAATGTATGGGGAGGGGCGTGGAGAAATCCCTTCTGGAATGCTGCATGAAGAGAGGTAAAGGTTGACATCCATGTGGCAGCGGACTGGGTAGGGGGCCTGTTTCCAGCAGCTCTACCCTGTTCTTCACATTTAGTGGGTTTCAATCACCACTGGCTCGTAAACTCCAGATGAGACCCTGGGGAGGCAGAGGGGGAGAAGATGAGAAAGCCAGGTTATTCTCCTCAGTCACTCAGAGCAAGCAAGTTCCCATTCAGAGCTCTCCACTCACAAACATCGCCCTCTAACCCCACACAAAATACTGAAAATAACGAGTCAGTCTGGCGAGAAGTCAACCCTCATAACACAAAACAGACAGCTACGTGGCAAGCTAACACTAGAGCACTTGAAAGAGCTGGGTGTAACACATGAATCCTTCTAAAGGACAGAGGAAAGGGGGAGTATCCTGCGCAAAGGGCCAGTGTTCCTGGCTCTGCTTTGCTCCCAATTTTGTCACCGACTCGACGCATCTTTGCATTACCATTATTGCTTTTTTTTTTTTTTTTACCTCAAAAGATGCTATAAAGGCTCAAACGCAACTAGCCAAGACACTGTACTAAGAGCTATTGCGGCAAGAAAAAGTTTCATTTGTTCAGAAGTCTTTCATGAGAGAACAAGCCCTTGACAAAGACAGAGGAGGCAGGGAAAAGGGACAATAAACCAGGCTGCTGCAGTTTTGCTGCAGGCCAGCAGGAGGCAAAGCTCCCTGCCTTCAGTCAGGAGTAGGAACAAACAGGAACCAACCTCTACCATTTTGTCCTTTTACTCCTTACTTCTGTTCTTGGATCTAACAACTAGGATCACATTAACCCTCTGAGCTCCTGCTGAGAACTGCATTCATACTCCAGTGCAGCTGTAGCCTGTCACCAGAGGGATCCCAGGGGTGCTAATGTGGGAAATAAAGCCACCACATAGCTCATGATGTTTAGAAATCTCTCCTGTAGCAAAAGGTGAAAGTTTCCTGGGTATAAAGAGCTAATTAATCTCTCCGGAGTGCCTCTCTCTGTCAGCCTTTCAGGAAGCCTACCTGTTTCCCAGCTGAATACCACTCAATGTAGTTGTTCCATCTCTGCTCACAAACAACCTCAGGTTACTGTCTGCAGATAGAAAAGAAAGTAAGACATCAAAATCCAGAACTACCGACGGCTGCCAGGTGCTCCCCTCCCAGCCGCATTACACAACGGTCAGCATGGGAACAAGTGTGTTTCTGGGAATGCATCTGCACGCTTTCTGGTGTTCCCACAGTAATAGAGCCCCTGGGAACTCCTCTTCTTGCTCTGAAAGGGAGCTCATGTACAAATCAACCACAACATTAAGCTCTGGAAGAGTAAACGCAGAGAAATTAAGTCAGTGATACTCCTCCAGCTGCTTCTTTTAAGTCAATTCCATTGATGCAAATTCTTGGTCAGCTTAAACACATCTGAACAGATGAGATGTGGGGCCTCATGCTGCTTTTGTAGGCTCACTGGAGGAGAAACTCAGGCTGTTCTGCTGGTGAGAGGTGGCTACATTCAGTCTAGTTTTAACCCACGCTAGGCGAGGTGTAAATCCCCGTACAATAAGAATGTTGCCATATGTGATGATTTAAGGTGACTAACTATAGAAGTACTAATAACAAGCTAGGCTCAGGTTTAAAACTTACCAAAAAACCTAGATGATCTAGAAAACTAGATGAAAAAGATTGGTTTCTAGGCTAAACAGGAAAATGAAAACAAATGCAGTGATATCATCAGTTTTCTCTTAACAGATGCTGTGACTGCAGTGGAGAAAACCCCTTCTTGGGCTCTCAGACAGACCTGATCACCAGCACACTGTGACCCACCTTTCTTCCCACCTTTTTGCAGAGACGTGCTGTTTCCCCTCCAGTTGTGCTCTCCCACTTTGATAAATACCCTTTGGCTGACCCTGGACGAAGGCCACTAGAGCAGATGTAACCGATTTCCACTGCCCTGAAGAACTGGTATTTTTCCCCTCTCATCCCGTATGTTTGAGCTACTGTTCAACCTCTGCTGTAGGGTGTAGAACAGCAGCAAGCTCTATTTGCTAATGGATGTGCAGATCTCACATCCACATTGTTTGTTTACCTGCCATAGAAACACCTAGCAAGCACTGAAAGCAAATTGCTGTCAAAAGGAGAAGGGAGTCCATGGCAGATTGGATCTGACTTGCTAAAAGAACAGCCAAGACCTCCCCTTTGAGAGTCATCCTCTCACCTTCAGTATTGCTGACATCTGTGAAGTCCTGACTCTGCATTATTTTCTCCACTATATCATCAGCATCGATCCTGGTGTCATCCACTCGGGTTGGGTGACTCTCCACTGAATCCTTTTTCCTCCTGGGGAGAGAAAATAAAGGGAAAACTTACTCGGCTTTTCAAGACACAGACTTTCACCTACTCTCCTGCTTCCCTTGGCGATAGCCTCCTTCTCAGCAGCTACAATCCAGGCTACCACTGCACGGAGACAAAGGAGTAGATTCTGTCTTGCCTCCCCAGAGAAGGCACTTTACTCCTCAGTTACCTACCGGGAGGGTCTATCCAGCAGAAGGGCTGGTCTGGGGGGGCGAGGTGGCTTCTCTAGTTTGTGGTCCCGCTCTCCCTCAGGACACTCCACCGTCATACTCAGCCCTCCAGACGCACTGCTGCTGGTGGAGGTATTCCGGCGATGGGTCAAGTCGGACATACTAGAAGAACGGGAGTGCTCCGTGCTGTAACCTGCAAAAACAGAGTGATTACAAACCAGATCTTCTCCCCTTCCTGGCAGCACAGTTAACAGGCAGGGCAGCTTCAGACCAGCATTTCAGCATTTCTGCTCCCATATACAGAGGTTTAGACATACATCTATGAGCTCATCTGCAGAGACTAAAGAGGAGAGTCTGATATTAAAGAGCAGGGTGAGAGAGATGGCTGGAAATCACTCTCACAAAAGCTTGTTGCAGGAAAGAAAAAGGGATAGGGCCAGTGCTGGCAGAGCTGTATGGATCAATGGTTACCAGAGATCTTGGACTGCTGGCTGGCGTAGCTGGAGTTCCGCGAGTGCCCCGAGTGGAAGACTTCCTCTGGGCTGGACAGGTTCTGATCCGGTTCTTCTGGGACACCTGCCAAGGAACAACAGGGCACTCCACTTACACCGTACCCAAGCCAGCACATTGCCTGCTGATCACCTGGGACTGGAAGCTGATCTTGGGACGTTAGATCAAGGAAAGGGCAAGTCTGTTGGCAGAGCCCTGCTGTACAGGCTAGCACAGAGCTTAGAAGCAGCTGGGGAGTAGGGGAGACAACAATGAGCTTCTTTGTCAAGCTTATCACTAATTCCAGCATCCAGCACCTGAATTTACAAGCATCTCTGGGGGCTTGAAGGATCTAGAAGGACAGGTAGTATCCGAAGCTATTCATAGTTAAAAGCACTAAGCTAAGACCAAGAAAGCATCAAATGGCCACTGGCAGTAAAGTATTGCAACCTCCGTTTGGGTGCTTCTCCTGTTACTACCTTTCCCCTTCTATTACTTGTGAGAGCCCATGGCATTTAAATCACATCTGAATTTGATACAGAAACCTCAGCATAACCTCTGCTCCTTTGCTGTTGTCCCTGCTTATCTCTCTTGCAGCAAGCTTATCCAAAAGTGCACAAGTGTGACACGTTAGCCAGCTTTTTAAGAAGAGAACTTGCACACTGCTAAGTCACTGAGGCGATGAGACTAGAGCACTGTTTTGGTGCAGTGTATCTGCCTGCACATTTGGAGTGTGCTGGGAAGAAAAAAGGCTATGACAAAATGCAGTGCCCTTGAAAACGGGCTCATAGACAAGCCAAAGAACTCTGCATCAGCAGCTGGAACAAGGCCATCAGACCTCAAACCAACCTCTAAAACCTTCAGAGAAACTTTTCTAGAAGATAAGTCTGAGCAACAGAATAGCTGAGTGGAGAACAATGTTAAGTGTCATTGAACACAATGGGAAGCAGGGATGAGTGCAATACATGAATTATTAAATCCCCAGCAAAAAGAACAAATTGCTTTATCTCCACTAACAGAAACATGTGGCAAAGATTCATGCTTCCTCTCCTCAGTTGCACTTAATAAATGGTTTTGTTTTTCTCAGTTTTCTTAATGAGCAGAAGGGTGAGGATGGGTGTGGGAAAACATGAAAAATTGAAAGAGTTTCTGTGCTTCCAACTGCTGGGAAAAACAAAAGTGTGTCCAGGCACAGCCAAGCATTGGACTCTAGGACAGGCATTCATACCCGAGCTGAGAATGGCAGTTCTTGGCTTGGTCTGACGCAGAGAGCCAATTGTGGCTGAACTGCTGCTGCTGCTGCTTGTGGTTCCCTCGCCCTTACAGGTCAGCTGCAGGGTAGAGTCCTGTCCTGGTATGGTGATGGATTTGGCGGTGGAAGGAGGCCTGTAATCAGAAGCGAAGAAGGTTACAAACTGCCAGGCAGGGACTGGGAATCACCCCACCACACTGGCAATTCCCACTCTGCTCTACCAAGAGGGTTCCCCCACCTGCCCCTACCCTTCGTGGGGAGGGGGGAAGCTGGCAGCTCTCTGTGAGTAGCGACACAGCGTGACATTGGATTTTGCTTTCCTACATGCAAGACTTGGGTCTTCCCTACCTCATACTGCATCTGGACTGCATTACAAGGAAAAGCAAGTTTCTGAGGTAAATTAAGGCAAAAAGGGACCATTCAATTATTTATACAGGACAACAGGCTCAGAGCCTGCACTATCCTCCAGAAGAGCATCCAGAACTGCCCTTTCCCCCCAGTATGTGTCCAGTGGCCAGCTGGCCTCACAAACAGGAGCTGGTTTGCTGTTGTCCACTCTAAATTCCAGCACCCTTTTGTTACACCTTTTTGGCTCAGGTCAAAAAGAAACCTTTTATCCCAGCAACCCCATCCCCCTATAAGAGTACTTTTACACGATCAAATAACCTTTCCATTTTTTAACTGACGATTAACCTCCTTTTCAGTGAGACTGAAGTGTTTTTCCAGCTGTCAAAACTATTTTTCTGGTTATTCTGCGTGCTCCCAACATCCCTTTGTAAATGCTGACTGCAGGGCAGAGTGGCGAGTGCCTGGAGCCCCCTCCCTTCCTCCAGAAGTGTTTTTGGGTGGAAGCCACAGCATGTGCAGTGTGGCAAAGTGAATATTCCTGTTGGAGCCCTAACCTCCCTGTAGCCCAAAGTCTGAACTGGAACTAATGGATCATATTATGCTTTTTAAGTGAGAAGCGAGAAAAAAAAAAAAACACTTTTATTTGTCTCACTTGGAGCTCTGAGGGAAGACGCTACGTGAGAGGACCTTTGCAATATTTTGGGGAAAAAAAATAAAGTGCTGAGAATATTTTATACGGGCAGCCAAACAGCCATAAAGGTTTCAGGAAACCCACAGCATGCCTTCCCCAGGAAAAAAAAAACAACCCTCCCTAATCACGTTATCAGTGATTTACATGCACCCAGGTACTTTGGGGACTTTGCTTTGCAGGTTAATAAGGCCTTTACAGCCTTAATCAAGCAAACTGTTCCTGCAGCAGCTGTCGGAGCAGCCTGTGGGTCTGTCAGCTCAGGCTGCTCAGCCTGCCCTGCCCTCCTGCACGACACCCAGGAGGAGGTTCATCCGAGTGCTGCAGAAAGTCAGTGCTCGGAAGTGATTTCCCAGCACAGTTTAATTCCTGCCTAATCCCCTAATGAGTGCCATTTCTCAAAAGCTCTACTGATCAAGGACTATTCTACATGCAAAGCTTCCATTTTTGGACATTTGCACATCGTCATACATATAAGGAAAAAATGGGAATGACTGCAAAAATCCTTTGAGAAAATTAGGAGGTTTGACTTTCAGACTGACCCTACTTATATTAAATGGAGATATATATATCTGATTCTGTATAGTTTTCAGGCACTTTAACAGGGGGACTTGCTTCCACAGTGAAGGAGCGACAGGTATTTTTGTCAGACATATTACTGCCAGACATCCTAGTACCCTAGATTTAAAACATCTGTTACTGTTACAAAGTTATGGTTTAAGATATCTAAAACTTCTTTATTACACTTCCTTCTGAGGGAGAAATTTTTCACAATCAGATGACGCTGCATTTAGGATTTGAAAGACTCAGAAAACGCTGCAGCACTATGAAAAACCATTCACAAAATAAACCAACGAAAAATTATGCAGCATTTTATGACAAGAATGCAAGCTAATATATACACTTTAAGCTAGCTCCTGAAATTAGACCTTTTAGCCCAGAATACCACTGCTACAAGAGATGGCCTCAAGGTAAAGCTTTCTTCTCTCATACTGTTGGGAGTCAACACAAAATATTTATATCAACACATGGCAGTCCTGTATAGGCACACACCTTACGGCAATGCTAAGGCAGGTTGGCTTGGACTGCAGAGTCTTGCAATGCTATACGCAATATGAAGGCACATATTGCCGGTATATTTGTTAGTTGATCCCCCAGCAATTCTTTAAGCAACAAAACTGCTTCACAGCTTAACTGTACTTATTCTTTCCTATCACGATGCATTAAAAAAAAAAGTACATGACTGCAATTTCTCTGCTAATTAATACAAATTGTGAACCTGGGTCCCTGTAGAAGAAAAGGAGAACTAAAATGTTTCAGCCTTGCAGTATTTTTGTTGCCGTTTCAAGTCAAGATCTTTATCCTCTGTGGTATGTGCTGAAGTGTGTCCATTTCCAAGACTGTTTTCTTCATTGACCTTTCCCTTCTTGGAGGTCAGTGAAACCAACCCCAGAGCTATGAGAAATTCTGTCCTTCACGCAAAACATGAAGTTTGTTATCAACGTCCATTAGTTTCCAAAAACCTAACTGACACTAGCAGGGAAAATACCAGCACAACCAATAACCAAGCTGGGAAAACCAGAGCAGAGAACAAACCAACAGCACAGACTGGCTTAGCTGTTCTGGCTGATTCAACAATCCAGACCACCAGTTTCGGCCTTTCCCCTGTACTTCCCAACATCAAGGGCATCTTTTCCCCCTCCCCATCAATTTTAGTCTCCAGCAGAGAACGGCAAAAGAATCAGGTGTCCTGGTCTGCCCAGAACGGGGCGAGCACCCAGAAACTCACGTTTTGAAGCAGGGGTCCCCCGAGAGCAGGGACATTCCGATCATGACCTGGAGAGGGGGGACAAGGCACATCGTTAGCCATGCTGCGGTGAGCTCCTCACTTCACAACAGTCAGGAGGTCAAGGGCTAGGTGTAAAGATTAGCAAGACCTAGATAATTTCCAAAGGAAATCAGCTTCAGGGATTTAGCAAGGTATTTCCCTCCCTGCCCCAAATCACTGGCATCAGTAACTCCAGGTCGCAGTGGCTCAGCAGGACACCAGCCTGGCCCCCCTGACAATGCACTTAGAACTTTCCCCTCCCCCTCCTGTTCACGCTTTCTTGATGACAAAGAATGCTATCGAGGGTCATCGCTTGGCCAAATGGATGCCAAGGTATCAAAGGGCAACTCTAATAATGGGAAACTTCCCAAGTCAGACTAGCAGCATAAAAGCAAAATCCTGTCTCTGTACATAACGGGACCTTCTCCCAGGCCTAGCACTGCACTCTGGCTGCGCTCTTTCCAAATTCAATAGTAGGATTTCACTGTAGCCGCACCAGCTGCCATACCTTTAGGATGGAGTTGTCCTGTCGGGTGTTCTTAGTATCATATCCTTCCAGCAAGCAGCAACGGACAGTGGATCCAGAGCCCGCAAATTCTGCCAGATTTAGATCAGCAAAGCCCAGCTGTAGCCAAGAAAACAATGGAGGGGAAGGGGAAAGAACAAAAATCACTCAATAAAGGGATACACAGTGTCACACAGACCAAAGGAAGAGAGTGCATCTGCGAGCGAGGGCAGAAACAGGAGCCGGCACGCACACAGTCGTGGCTGTGAAGACCCCCTACTCTGGAGGATGGGCAGGTTCACATTCCTAATGCCCAGCCAGGTGGACCCTCGGAGGCGTTCAGGAAGCCAGCCCCACGTGGAGGAAGGACGTACAGTAGTGGTGCTGGCCAGGACAGTGTTAACCAGCCCGCAGTCGTTGCATAACCAAGGACATGGAAGGCACTAGGTCAACGATGTGGAAAAAACAGAATCACACATACACAAACATAATAAGGCACTCTTTGTATTGGGCCATCCCAGAATGCAGTGGAGCATGTGAACCAGGAGATGAAAGGATATTGTTACAGAGGAAAGTGACACTGTCCTGAAAAACAAAACTGAGACTTTCAGCACAGCAAGCTGGAAGTCCAGAGCCATGCAGCAGTGCATGTGCCTCACCTCCACAGATGCAGCTGCTGGGCTGGGGAACTCCTGGAGCAAAGTTTCCTCAACACTGCTAAGATTTAACTAGCAAGTGGTATGTTTGACAGGCAGAAGGGAAGAGAAATATTTGGAGAGATTTAGTTGTGAGCTCTCTAAACCTTCTCTAACAAAGGGGAAGCAAATAGAGAAGGTGACAGAAAGTTGAAGATTACAGGCAAATTCAAAGAGGGTATTGACGCCTCTAGAGTAAAGACAAACACAATGAAGAGTACTTTTGTTTTTCTGCTCTAATTCCTGGTATATTAATCCAGTGTTTCAAAGAAAAAGTTACAGCTTGTTTTATGCAGAGCTTTAGCAATAAGAGTCAGTTGCGTCTCATCTAATCTGATCAGGAAGAGATGCTGTACCCCATATTTGGCCAAACCGTCCAAGCACGGAAAGTTTGCGTCACTTCAACATACAGGTCAGCTTCCACGAGAACATGGAGGGAAGGTGGAGAAGCAGCAGCTCAGACCTAGCTGTTATTCTGTGCATTGCGGTACATTTCTCCTGCCCTAGTGTTGACAGCCGGATGATACAACTGAACAGGGAGCCCCAAACAGTAGCACCATCCTAACGAAATGTGGTGCTCTGTCAACTGTGAAAGCTGATAGGGAGTCACAGCACAAGTCACTGCCATATGAACCCTGCCTCCCACTGTTCCAAATCAGAAGTCTGAACTACAGCCTGCACAAGAAATATGATTCAGGGGAAGACAGCAGCAAGATTAGCGTAGCTGCTTCCTCCATCCCATTCTCAAAGGGGAACAAGAGCTGATGGCAAAGGAAAAAAAAAAAAGTGTGGGATAGAGCAGGAACCTTTCTTCAGCAAAAAAAAAAGGAAGGAAAAAAATAACCTAACTTTTCTCCCTTCTTAAGAATTCCCTTAACGCAAGTGATTCTCCAGCCCTTGCTGTAGCTGTTCCAGAGCTGTAGTCTCTTCTAGCCAAGGGCTACGCTGCTTGCTGAATATTCACTGATAAGGAAAAAACAGTGAATTTTTATCTCTCAGAGATAAACAGGACAGGAGAAAGCCACAGAGGGAGCTGCAGTCCATCACTGTGACAAAACTGGAGGACAGAGGAGACATAGCACGACGACACCAGCAGAACAACATGGCACAGGAGTGGCCCAGACCCAGATCCCTCTTCCTCCACCACAGCACTAACTTCTCCGAGAAGATCAACATCGGAGGACAGAGTGTGGGAGAACCCTCCAGCAACCCATATGGTGTGCTGAGGTCAGAAGCTCTTCTCAGGAAGCAGACTCCCAGTATATAGAGGAAGGATCCCTTAACAAAAGGATGTTTTCAAATGTAACCTTTCAGAATAGTTTCCTCAGTTTTCCAGCCAGCTGATGGTGTTTCTTCCAGCTCTGAGTTTCCGCTTTATCAGTCCTTCCTGTTGGCTTCCGCTCTATAACCTCTGACACTGAAGTGACATTAACGTCAAACCAAAAGGTGCACGAGGTGGTGGACAAACAGCTCTATCGCTCTCGGTCCCTGCTGAAGGGGGACCAGGTAAAGAGGGCATTCACAAGTTGCATTTTCCTCTACATCTGCTGCCACAGTTGGAGGATTTTTCAGCTGAATGAGTGTAGTTTAAAAAGGTGAGGACCTATTGTTTAGAACGGGAAAATAGTTGCATGAAAATACACCATAGACTTCTGCTAGAAATGTTAGGAATCCCAAGTAAGTCAGCTCTGCCACGAGGACCTGCCTGGAACAAGCCTGGTCCATAGGGCAAGCCTGCAAGGCTTAATCACCCTGTCTGGTGTGACATCCCTCATCTCTCAGCTGCCGAAATGCTCGGGCCATCTTCTGTTGAATTCTAGAACGCGTCTGTCTTCTTCACAGGAGACTAAGCAAGATACCAGCCCAAGAGATGACAAGTACTTGAGCTTTGGTCTCTTAATTCTGGGCTGGAGCAACTAGGTCTCTTTCAAAATGCCACTAAACACAACTGAGGACCGAGTAAAAGGGAAGTAGGTTAGAACATGGCCTGAATAAGAGCCCACGTTAACTCCACCATGGAGACGTGCCTTCAGGCTTCCTTTAATTCTGCATTTCCAAATACTGTGGGAAGCCTGAGGATGGACGCCGTGGGAGGAGCAGGTTGATGCATTTACTTCGTCTCAGAGGTATATCTCTTCCTCCAGCTATGCTGCTCTCCCTGGACAGGCAGCTCTGCAGAATGGAGGAATAACTTCCCCCCAGTGTGAATTTAGTGAAAGAGAAACTGATGGCCCTAGAGACCATGTCCTAATTAGCAACAAAAAAGGAACAGCGTGGCAGCAACGTTGCCCTCTATCACACAGCACCGCAGTACATAGGAGCGAGTGCAGTTCACCCTTCAAAGCCAGTTGCCTCCATG
>NW_008823916.1:2953796-2955934 GCF_000699105.1 Pygoscelis adeliae | reverse complement strand
GGAAGAAATTCTTACAAGGTCGTGCGTGACCTGAACATCTGTTTATTAGCAACTAGCAGCAGTGACTCATTTTCAAACAAATATGTTTTGGGGCTCTGCGCGAGCTCAACTTCTAAGCCAACATTGTCTCTTGATCCAGCACAAAGAGGAGAAGGGGGTGGCCCACTGTCTCTCCCATCACACAGGCAGGAAAACGGGGGGAAACAAACCAAAACTAACATCCCGGCTGATCACTTTGTTTCTTGCCTCAGTGTCTCTTGTGCTTTGGAGGGTGGTGATTTCTGCTGTAGGTTTCTGCCTGCACTCGCGAGGCAGCGAGGTGCCTACCCCATCCACAGCTGGCTCCTGTGTTCTGGAGAACAGAACTGGAGTCTGTGTTTCTTTATTAGTGAGATGTTGCCAGAAGCCAGAGAGTTCACATCTGACTCAGAACTTCCCCAAAGTTTGAGGACATGCAGATCATCTTCCCAACCCCCTTCTCAGATCCACATCCAGCGCAATCTGGATCCTGTCCCAGCAAGTTGATTTTTTCGGGAAATCACTTAACTCAGGCTTAAAATAGGAACTAATGACCATCTGTCCAGATTGCTTCATGCAGCAGTCACTGGTTTCTAATGGGTGTAAAGCACTAGCAGAAGACAAGACCATCATCACTCTGCCACATTTGCCCTTTCTGTGCTCTTACCTTCGAGTAGGTTTTTCCGCCCTTCAGCTCCTGTAAGGGGAGACAAAACAAACAGGAAAAACAGCTATTTTGTGTGCTGGGGAAACAGGGGGAAAGTCATTACTCAGTCCTGGAATTTGCTCTCAGGATTTCACAAACCTCTGTCTCTCAAGGGTTACCACCACCCTGGTTGCTCCCACCCTCTGTCAAGCACCCTTGCTGGAGAGAATGGCTCTGTTCGAGTCACATCCTGGCCCAAACAATCTTTCCTTCCCACCACTGTCCATGTGATTCTTCTTGCTGCCAAAAAAGCAGCTAGTAACCACCACCAGTACACTGGTAGTACTACCTGCCAGAAGCAGAAGCTAGATGCTGACCTTACGGACAGATACTCGGCAGATGCAGGGGTCCAGGAGTCCTGTGGCTGGGTTGGCACTCATTTTACACACAAAGGTGAATTTCTTTTTCCAGCGGACACAGTTTTCCTGAACTTCCTCCCTATGAGAATGCAAAAAAAAATACAGTCTTCAAATAAAGGTACAAAGCCAAATCAATCCCAACTATTAAGTACCGTTTTTAATGATTGGCAATGTGGCCTGTAAACATCCTCTACAACACAGCTTGGTCCACACCACCTGAAACTGCACCACACAAAGGTGTTACGTTAACATCAAGCTTTTCACTAGGCAATACAGGTAAAATCCACCTAGGTTACATGGAAGACTAATCAACTCACCAGCCGAGTTTGCCTTTAAAACTCTCACAAGCTCTCCGACATTTCCTGCTTAGCCGGTTTAGCTCATTCATCGTCCGGCTCGGACAGAGCCAGCCTGTGTAACCGAATTGGGCTGAAGGTTCGTGAGCTTATCGTCCTACGATGTGCCTGTTTTGTACAGCCTCTGTACAACAAATGTGCTATGTGTCCTGGACAGCTTGTCCTTCCCAATCCTGCTTCTTATGCTGGGACTAAGCCAGTGAGGATGGCCAGCTCGAGGGAGGACAAAAATGCACGTGGAAATGCTCCTGGGTGCATGCAGACGGGACCACGCCAAGCAAACACTGTGCCTCAAATCATGGGGGGGTGTGTGGGGGTGCGCGTTTCAGACCGTAAAGCAGCCTCAGCCAGGGAGGAGGCAGTTTTCCTTGCACAGCTTCTGAGCAGCCTACTCGCATCTCCACGGCAAGTGGAGAAGTGCATGGCTCCAGCATAGCCTGAGCCGCAGGAGGAAGAGAAGAGAAGAAAGCTTCCCGAGTGCAGGAATCGCTTCAGGTATAGCTTTGGCTTCTGCAGAGCCCTCAGGGGAAGCTGGATTTCACCCTTCAAAGGAGGCCAGTTCAAAGGAGGCCGGAAACGAGGTGTGGAGGCCCTTCCACGGGGCTCTGCTTCCCCACTGAGCCTCTGCAGGACCTGATCCATTTATGGCTCAGAGCTTGGTCCTCAGCCAATTAAGTTCTCAAAGTAATGAGGGCGGGG
>NW_008823916.1:2932383-2952476 GCF_000699105.1 Pygoscelis adeliae | reverse complement strand
TGCCCCATCCCTGGAAACATTCCAGGTCAGGTTGGACGGGGCTCTGAGCAACCTGATCTAGCGGAAGATGTCCCTGCCCACAGCAGGGGCGTTGGACTAGATGGCCTTTAGAGGTCCCTTCCAACCCAAACTGTTCTGTGATTCTATGATACCAGGGACTGGATCCTGACCCAGGAGGTCCCCTCTAGTCCTCTGAGCTATTTTGTGGGACCTGAATGTGCTGGCCAAGGCAAACAGAAGAGAACAGAAAACGAGTAGCTGACAAATAACTGAAACCTGTAATCCTCTGTAATGCAGATAAGGGCTGATCATCCCTGTTTAAAACGTGGGAAAACAGAAGGCAGCAATTCCTTCAAGGCAGTGAACTTAAACTCTTTTCAGACAGAACTAAGGCTAGCTATTGAAGTCATTGAAAAGTGAGACATCTAAGTGCCGAAAATACCTTTGAATCTGGGATTAATTCAAGATGAGATCTGGTTCTCATTGCTCCACTCAACTTACTCCAGCTCCTTCAGACAGGAGAAGAAACACTTCCAGAGGGATTAAAAAGGCTTTGCCTATAATAATATATTCACCGAGCCAGCCAAATTAGGCAAGTTAAATTTCAGATGTGAGGTGCCTTAAACCTGACTTAATAGTAGGTATCTCAAATGACCTAAAGGAAGAAAAACTCAGATACAGGGGAAAAAAGGAATTCAACAGAATAGAAAAATGCTCACGAACACATGTGCTTCAGAAACGCAAGGAAGGTACATGGGATGCAGAAAACACCAAATATTTTAGCAGCATTAGTTGTCTTTAAAAAGGGACCGCTATTTTCTAGAGAGCAAGGCTAATGCTAATTCTGCTAACGACACCAGAGCTTCAAGCTGAATCCTCGAAGGCAGCTACAAGTGAACGATCTTCAGATCAGATGGGTACAACAGCACATTGCTGCAAACCTCATTCACAAACACGGCTCAGAGCTCTAACTCCTGTCACAACCGAATATTTAAGTGACTAAGCTCCAGCTCCCGAACACCCATCGCATGCGCCTGGCTCCCTGCAGCTGCTTTGTCAGTAGGATCGGCAAGAACTGCTCTAGTGTGCGAGTTTCCTTACTCATGAGTTCTCACTCGTACTACAATGCAGCTATGATTAAGCATCTGCTGGATGCTGTCTAAGTCCAATGAAGGCTAATTACTTCAAAACGTGGCAAAAAGTACTGATTAGTAATAAAGAGCTCCTTCATAGCTAATTGCTGTTAGCATAAGCTCTGCTAACAGACATTCTGCTTCTTATTAAGGGTGTATGTTGGCTTTCCAAAACTGCTGTAGATACCACACGGCTCAAGGGATTAGGAAAAGGATTTGGGGGGGGTTTGTTACCCACAGCACCGCAAACACGAACCCAAGCTGCAGGTGCAAGCATAGCTTGGGGCTTTTTATGTCTTTGTAATAGTCTGCACAGGGCGGAAAGGAGTTTGCAAGATAAAATGCAGAGCTGCTTTCCAGCCACAAGTTTCACAACCATTCAACAATGACTTTCAACTTTCTTTTTTACTTTAAAGAGTGGCTTTTAAGGGTGGGGGCTGGATCTGTATCGTTAGACAAGCAAGAGTCAGCACTATTGTTTCAAGCCAAACTCTCAAAAAATTAGTTCCACATTTCCAAAAGATGGTATGTGGGGAAGCGATGGGCTTTGTCTATCCACCTCCCATCAAGCTATCATTAGGCTGGTAATTAGAGAACACTAAAATAGGGAAAAAAAGTGGACTCAGATGAGGAGCAGTTTTGTATTTAGCCCTAGAATATTCTCTGATGTACAGTTAGGAACCATCACACAGAAACCAAACACACACAAGAAGCGTAGTGAGGGCTGCACCAAGAGAGGCGTTTCCTTCCATCCTAATCACAAGGCACCTAAAAGCAAAGCAGAAACTAACAGCTGAAGACCAGAAGTGTCTAATTTTAAGTTTTACTCTGTATTTGGAAAGCCAGAAATAGATCAGACTAATGCCTGGTACTAGGTGCCAATTCAACGGGTCTTCAGAAGTTTTATTTTAAAAAAGCCGTCTGTACCATTTTGCAAAAAGACTCCCAGAAGGTTGAATGCCTGCCAAGCTAAGCTTTGCCCTCTTCTGACTTGAGACTTACTCAAAGCTGTGTAATTACTCTTCCAGACCTAAATATACCTCCTCAGAATAAACCGATGCAACCCTGTGGCAGCTTTTGTGAAAAGTGGAGTTCTAGAAACAGCTTCTCAGGGTCTTCCAACCCTGGAGCTGCTTATCTACCTCCAGCTCCTTGACTAGCCAGAAGGGACAGTTTACTGCATCCCCCAGCCACCATCCTACCCCTCGAGAGAAGATTTACCAGAAAAGGAGCAATTAGAAGATGTTTCACCATAGCATGGTATGAATCCAAGTAACGGGAATGATGCACAGCAGTGACCCACCGGTTTATCTACTTTTACAGACCTATTAGTGTGCTCGGTGAAGCCACCACTCTTTGGGTTCGGATCTCACGCATAGCCTTACTGCAGCTCTGGAGACAAGCGGAGGAACACGTGATGAACAGATTTTAGAGAAGAGATGTTTACCAACTGTGATTTTAGTGCCAGACAGAGTAGCACTGTTACACAAAGCCACAAAGCTCACTATGAATGCAAGTTCGCTAAAGCAAACACTTCTAGAAAAAGGCCACGTATACGACACATGCTATCTTGGGCTACCGTGGACCTCTGTCCCACATGAAAACCTAGCTAATGAAACACCAGAACAGAGATTAAAACTTCTATTTACAGACTCAAAGCTGAGCTGTGCCCAACTGGGTATCATGCTTCAAACACACAACCCATTGAAACAGTTTTGCCTTGCTGGAACATTTAGAAAAGCAGATGTTTCACTCTTACTTTATGGCAGTACTCACTCATAAGACAGTTAAAGAACAAAACATCATAAAAAGGCCCAAAAAAGGAGGGCAATGACAACAAAAAATAGCTTTCTAATGCCAAACATTTCAGTACAGCAATGTGTCTCAGTCTGATGTTTCATGCACGGGAGCAGATGTGGGAAAACCTCAGTCTTTGAGTCTCAAAATGAGACAGTATATAGATAAGCGCACACAAAGAGCTTCTTATTCAGATTTCCTCCTCCTCATCTACACAAAGAGGGAGGGCAAGCGTTCCTATTTCTGATGCCCAATTCACATGCTCACTGTCCCCCCTCTCGGACATGTGGATCTGTGTCAGACCCTTCAAGCAGAACTAATCCTCCCGCCTGCTTGCAACAGGCGGTACTCGGCATCCTCCTCGCTGGTTCACCGCTGCATGCAGGAGCGCAACATCACTGAAGCAGCATCTCGATCCGATAAGGCACAAGAAAGATAACACCATTTTAAAGAGGCGTAGGAGCCAAGTCCTAGCTCAGATTCATTTGGGTGCGATGGATTGAAAAGCAGCCCTCAAAGGGGCCCTGACAACACTCCAGCAGTGGGTCTTTCGGGGAGGAGGGTAACACAACCTCAGCGATGCAGGTACAATCCCCTCAATCATAGAGGGAGGAAAAGGAAAAAAAAAAAATCAAGTTATTTCAGCAGACTGCATCTGAAGGGCACCTTCTACAGCATTTCTCTACACAGCTCTGCTTTCAGCTGCAGAGACCCACCATTAAGACAGCCTCATCTATTCCCCAGCACTTCCGAAGGCTGAATTAGAGCAGGATCTCTGACACTCTCTTAGCTTGGCAAAGTCTGGAACAATCCTGCGTTATGCTCCAGAGAAGATAACTATTTTAACGAGGTTATCTAGTGCAAAGCTGTAGGAGAGACCTTTGGTAAGGGCAAGGAAAAGTCCCCGAAAAACCTGTTTCAAAACTGACTTTCTAAGATGCCCAGGTCAGTAACCAGTATTCACACCACTGTGCTCACAGCACACCATAATTTATACCATCCTACAGACACAGCAGGTCCTGCTACAAACAGAGGGCCTAATCACTGCCTATAAAGCATAGAAAAATGCAAAGGTGAGTGAACATACATATAATAGAAAGCGAGCCTTCATTTAGCCATTAGATGGTTTAGATATATGATCCAGAAGCTGTAGGTATCCCCAAATAATGGGCTTAAGACAGGGCACTTCGCTGCAGCACACATATTATTAAAGAAAACTGCAGCTCTGAGGCTTTGCCATCCAGATACCTGGCAAGGAAAAGGAGAGAAATCAGCAGCAAACAAGATGCACCATCGGCAGACTGCACACCTAACAGCAGGGTGGGAATGTATCACATTAGTAAAGGCTTAGTGCTGCTGTCTTTTTTTATCTTGTTATCAAGCTCATGCAGGCCAAACACAGGTAGAAAGCAGAAGCAAACACGATGCAGCAATCGGTGCTGGGAAGCTCAGTGGAAACGTATCCCCAGAATGAGAGGTGACACACCATATTCCTATCCACCATACAGGATCATAAAAAAAACAGCTGGATACACAATGCATGGAAATCCAGGACAGCTTAACCTGGAGGTGTACAAGTGCTTTACAGCAAGTTATTTACACGGAAGGGTTTTGCCTTCCCTGAGCAGAAGAACAGAAAGGGCTGCAATTAGGTCTCAACAATAAAGTTACTCTGTTTTGACTGGGCTTACATCACTGATGAGAACAACTGCCAACCCAAAGAGCTGGACATCTCCCCCACTGCAAACAACCCTGTATTCTCCAGCTGACAAGTGCCGGTTGTTGTGTAGTAGACATTAGCAGTTATGATGGAAAAATAGCTCGGAGACAGATGATGCAGACCGTGTTTCTAAGAGAACTAAGCAAGCCTTTGTCATTTGAAACAAGTCTTATTTTCACCACCTACTTGCAAAATTTCCAGCAAATCCATTCCAATGGCCCATGGTGGAGAAGGACACTTGCCCACATCCCCCTCTGGGTGTTAGCTCATACCTATCAATTTAGTTCTTCATTCACACCAGAGGGGAGATACGTATGGGCTCTTTAAACACCAAATTTGAACACCAATGCTTTTAGAATGAAGCATTCACAGAACCCAGCATTGTGCGGGGGGAGGAACAAGGCAAGCTCCAACACTTCTGGAGGGCTTCACCATGCTCGCTCAGTTCTGCCTCACACCAGGAGATGGACATACATCCACTCCTGCTGTTCGCTGGCACTTGGGGAGGTGGTGGAAGAGCAAACAGGGAAGGAGGAGTAGGGGAAAAAGTCAGCTCAGGAAACTAGATTCCACTTACAGTTAACAGCACAGCCTGCATAATCCTTATTTGACTGGAAAAGAGACAAATACTGGAAAAAGGATTAACAGCAACTGTACAGGAAAGAAAAAAGCTAATGGAAGAAACTTCAGCCACAGCTGAGAAGGAACAGTCAAGACCGTTTCACTGGGGGACAGGGGACAACGATGACAACACCAAGTATGTGAAAGGCAGCCGAGGAAAGAATTGGAGCAAAAACAATGAGGCGAGCAGGAAATAAAAACAGGATACAAAGAATGACTTAGAAATCCACCTTAGGAATAAGCTGGTATCTAGGAGGCAAGTGATTAACTTTTTATGGCTTTAACCTTATTTCCAGAAGAAGCCTATTTCTGTAGAAGCACAGCTTTTGAACTGCGTATTACAGTTCCCTCCAAGGCAGTGATCAATCTTGATAAAGGTCCACCAGTACAAGCCAGGGAGTGATAATACCTACTGGAGAATGGGGGTGGCAGTCAATCACCAGCAGAAAACCCTCCAGCATCAGCATTTCTAGTTGTGTATTAACAGCTTCTTTGAAAGGCAGTAATTCAGTTATGTCTGGAGTCCAGTCACGTGCATCCAGACATGTGTCTTTTATAAGTGACAGACATGAAATCCTGCACCTCATGCAGAATGTCCCATAGGCGAGAGCTTTCCAGTGCAGTCCGTCTCATGTCCTCCAGATCACTGCACTGGGTAGCCACACTCTCCAGTACATCCAGGGCTTCTAAAACCTAGCATTGGGGGTTATTTTAGAAAAAAATATTTCCAACCATTCCTTGTACCTAAATCTTAAAACCTTTAAGCTCCTCCTAACATGAACTATATTAAAAATACTATGAGAAACAATGGAAGTTATTAAAAAATAGCATGGAGCTAGCTGGTGACCGAGTGCTACAGCAGAAATTGCGTAATGAAATAAAAATTGTGCCAAATGGAGAAAGTCACAGAATAATGACCCTTTAGAACTTAAGCTATAAAACAAGTCAGATGAGTTTTGGAAGGGTAAGTAAGGGTGAAGCAGGGAGAAGGCAAGGGGAAATAATTCTAACAGACTCAGTGGCAGAGCAGCAAGGGACATGTACATGGCACTTTACAGACAGGACATGCCCAGCAGAGCCAGTCTGCTTTGAGGTATTTATAATTTACATTCTGTCATCTCGAAGCAGAGAAGAAAAGCCAGACATCAGGAAAACAAGGACAAGAAGGGACTGTAACAGTAAGTGCTGTGCAATACATCTACTGTTACACACTGTGCTGAAGACAGACCAACCCGAAGTAGCACATACCCAAGGACATCTTGCCACATCTACAGAGCACAAGCTCTTTTTGGTCAGAGGCCAGGGACGTGTGCCAGGAGCAAAAACATTACAAGCGAAGAAGAATCAAACTCTTAAGTGTAAAGAAAGGAATAACTGGATAGATGACTCAGTTACTGAAACACAAGTCTGTAATAATGTGCGTATTGAACACTGGAAGACGCATTTGCTTTTTTTGAACTCTGATCATGCACTGAGTCACCACACCAACTCCTACTTCTATTGTTCTGATCGACTACGTTGGAGCTGGATTAGCCAAGAACGAACCACGTGCCAGGCTGCCAAGCCCACCCACCAGTGCTTTCCTCTCACAAGCAAATTCACAAGGATTTCAGTTACAGAAGCAGCAAGAACGGGCCTGCACTGCAGATTTTCCTTGGGTCTGCCCAGGTCAGCCACCAGCTACTGCACTCAGGTTGCTGTATGTTGGTGCTGCCTTCTCCAGTCTGTCTCAGATGTGTTGTTTCTCTTGCTCTCGTGGTTGCTCTGTGCTGCAGAAGACTGGGCTACCTTGCAGTTCACACACAGCGCACTCTGAAGAACTTGTCTAACTCTGGGCACAAACACCTTTCATATCTGATTTTCCACAACTATGACCACCGAACAATCAAATGCGCTCTATGTGTACAACAGGCATGGGAACAACTTAACTAAAAGGGTCCTGAACTCTTACCTACGCCTCCGGCCAAGCCAGCTGGAGTTACAGGGGATGAGCAAACCCAAGCTGAGACACCTCCATGTGACTGGGGAATGGAGGGCACAGAGGGAGGGGGTGTTCAGGCTTATTACCAAGCCAATTGTCCAGTAAAAACCACAAAAGTTAAACAAGGAAGAAAAAAAATCCTGACTCTCCCAGGGCCCATTCGCCCTTTGGACAAATCACAGTTCAAATCTCCCCTGTGGTTCTAACAGATAGAGGAACTAAAGCTTCAGAAGGTCCCAAACGCTTCAGAAAAACTCTAAGGTTTGTTCTGTACAGATGCTTATAAGATTAAGGTAGATTAACGCACCATATTTCAGAGGCAATATGTGTTTCTGTATCATACTGTAGTTTGGAAAGCCTTTTCACTTCTGGCAGACTGTAGATGTAAAATGAAGATTCACCGATTATCCGTTGCTGATATATTTATAAATTTGCTTCATCCCCTAAGTGTTAGTTGTCATTCTGAGAGATTCCAGATTTGCCTCTTGCTGACTAAATTTAAACTCCTAGTGAAGAAAGACAGCACTGTAAACTCCAACACAAAGAATTCAGATAATATCCCTACCACACAGGGTACAAGAGATGGCTACAACTCCATGATGCAAGAAAGCTGTGTTTGTAAACAAGATGCTTTTATAAAGAAAAAAGCAAGCTACCTTTCAAAACAAAAAAAATCCATACATGCCCCCCAAGATGAGAAAAATCAAGACATGGGTGAACTCAGTATTCCAGGGCTTTGCTGGGATAGTAAATCTGGAAAATGAAAACCCTGAAAGGAATCGACATAAGACTAGGAACAACATCCCTGACTCAAGTGGTGTACACCGAGACAAATCTTTGTGCCTCTAAGGCAGATTCATGGCACATGAAGACATACTGATGCCAGAATAGTTAAGTGACATTTTTTTGCCAACATCAGCCCTGTTTCAACCAGGAGAATTTGCCAATATAGCTGTACCAGAGAAGTCTTTATAGTGCAAATTAACCTGCATATGAGGCCAAGTTCATTTCTGGAATAATTTCATTACTACCGTGTGATGTAACATCACTGCAATTTGGCTCGAGTATGCTGAAGAGCCCTTCAGTAAATAAGTTGCCTGAAGTCAACCCCGGTGCTAAAAGTAGGTTTAGTTACCCAAGAGGTAACACCCTACCGTGCTCAGACATGTTCCCCTATGAATCACTTCTATACAGTATACATTTAGTCAAAACCAATACAATAGCCCAGGATAAAGCCCTTTATATGTTAACAGCAGCTTTTTCATTCCACGATGAATACAGGTGTTTTATGAAGGTTCCTTTATAAAGGCACCGTTCAGCAGTACAAACCAGGTCACTGGTTTTAAGGACAAGGTACAAACATGTTCTCACTGAACCTCTGTTCCCTCCATCAATATCTATCGCTGTTAGGGTTTATCAGCAAAAAGGCTACTCAACAGAAGAGGTTTGCAAATTAAAAAAGGCTGCTGAGTAAAGCCTGCTGCGCCCTGACTCATCACCATGCTGGTGGTGACGGGCTGGGATTTCTAGACCCTGCCTGTCCCAAGTCTCCCTTCCCCTTTGCCCCAAATCCAGAGTGTGTCAAACCTGGCGTTATGCCGCGGTGCCAGAGCCTGCAAGAGGAGGGGAGAGAAAGGGGTCTGAGACAGAGCAGTCAGAGCTGCTTTTGCTCCTCTGGAGCCACAGCTCCAGACAAATGCAATTTTCTAAGACAGACGAATATCTCATGATGCAACTTGTCCTAATCAGAGAAAAGTAATTTCATAAAATACATTTTGGTTAAGAGCAGAATATGGGAGAGCTCTGCATTTTGCGACAGCAGTCGGTGCTGGTTAAACCCCTGGGAGATGTTAGCACAGGCTCCCACTGCTCAGCTGCCAGGAGCACATTTCTGAGGATCAGAGAGTTTTTACCTCCTCCGTGGCTGTCGCTACCAGCTGTATTCAGACACATTCCCTTGATTCTCCCCTACTGAGAGCAAATGATGTTGGAGATGTGTATGCATCACTTCTGGAGGGGAGACAACATGCAGATTTGTTTTGAAAGAACAGACGTACTTGCACGGAAAGCAGGAAAAGCCGCTGCTATAAACCTACATCAGAAACGGACCTTAGAGAGAACAGTAGCCAAACAGAGTATGATCAGCTACTTCCCAGTACAGCAGAAAAAGGGTATTCGACAAAGCAGAAAGGCAGCAAATGTAAGAAACAGTTATAGGAAATACACTCCTCCACAACACAGAATTTCCCTTGCGGCAAGGAGCACTGCAGGCTACTGAAGGCAGAAGATGAGCAGCACTGTACTTGAAAGGAATTCAACATTTATGCAGATGCAATTGCCTAGTGCTACCGAAGTACGAGGTAAAACATAGCAGGCCGCTGACAGAAGCCAGGAAAAGAGGTTTCCTGCAGAGGGGTTACTGCATAATCAACCTGTAACAGAGGCAAGCAGACTACCTCTCGAACCACCCTTATTGCTTAGTCTGGAAACAGGACACGGCACTGGCTGGGGCTCACCTGGTACAGCAAGTCTACGTCAAAGTGTGAATGCTGAAACTATTGCTCCATTCCAGGGCAATGGAGCATTGAGAGATCTGGAAAGATTGCTGAATTATAAATATCCCAGATTCCTCCCTCATATTCTGTGACATGCAGGCAGAGCCTAGGCGATGATAGGAAGAACAGGAACTAGCAAGAGAAACAGAAGCAGCATGATGAAAACACAGCCAAGCTGTCAACCCTCTCCCCTACCTATACACACTCGGACAAAAATCCACTGAAAACCATGATACCATACCCAACCTCACCTTTGCAGTTTCAAGCATGGATAAAGCCTGAAAAAGTCTGATACAAGGCCGGGGAAAAAAAAAATTCTCTAAGCCTGAGTTTTTCCAGACAAGCCTTTTCTTCCCCCTTCCCTGGCCATTTGCATTTTTATTTTGATGAGCAATATTATCCCTTAAGGACTGGAAACAAAAGTGACCAGACAGGGAACAAGGCAATTGGAAACCTTTGGTGGGGTTCACTCTGGCCTCCCCACTTTGTGCTCCTTACACTCACCACTTGCATTTCAGGAGGAATGAAGACTTCAGCTGCAGCACAGGAGCACAGGGAGGCATGTGCTGACCAGTCTTCCATGTGGCAGCTGGCTGAGGGAGTCTCTGTTGATCATTAACCCAATATCCATTAGTGAAACATCTTGCCACAGTCATTTTGTACAAAGTTTTATTCTGGAAGCAAAAATGGAGGTATGCGACTACCCCAAACTGAAATTCTGAGGCCACATCCCTTTCACAGGGTTTCCTATTATGGGTTCCTTGATCTGCTTTTCCATTGCAAAGCCAGACTGGAGCATAATGCTTGGTAATTTCTGAGAGACACTAAACAAGACCTCAAATTTCGTTTTCTACATTTGGTACACTGAATGGCAACAGAAGGGACTTGCATCCTTTAGGCAAACATGCAGCTCTAGGAAGCTGCAATCCCAAAATAAAGTATTTTAGCTTTAGTTGTTTATTCCAGAGAGCACGTTTCAGGCTAGTTACCAACCACATGCAGGGGTGATAGTCTCTGTAGATCTCTAAAGCTGCATTGCTAATTAGTGGTGCAGCTTTCTAGCCCTTCCAGGACAGTAAATCCATATACTCTCTTCCTTCCTCCCATGTAAGCACCCTCAGTGCTTTCGGGCTCAACAGACAGTGTTAATTTCTTATTTAGAATACAGCACACAGCCGTAAAAGTATTTTTAGCCTCAGTCCCATCTCCTACTACGACATGGGACCTCCTTCAAGGCCTCCTCTCACCAATGAAGTATGATAAATTCAGCCAAAGGAAAGGCATAATCCTGCTCTCTTGCCAGCTCAGCTACTTTCTATCCGCAGGGAAAGCATCCGTTACAGACTGTATATGCTATCGCTTATCTAGAACATCCTGTCTCTTCCACACTTGCCTCCTCCCAATACTCTAGTCTCCATGTGCTTCCTCTTCATTTTCTTCCTCATCCCCATAACCCAGTCCCATTTCCTCAATCTTTTCCTCATCTCAGCCTTATCAATTGAGCTACACGGGAGACTCACGAGAAGCACATGAAAATGACATCCATGAAGATCAGCAATTTAGAATCCTGCAGAACAATTCCCTTTCTTGCTCATCAGATTAAAAATACACCAAACAAGAAGGCTGTTCATCCAGTGAACACAGGCACAACTGTTTGTCTAGTGGGAAGTGCCTTTCAAACCCAGGCTCTAAAATGAGATGCCGAGTCCCACTGTATGGTACCAGAGAGATCATGATGCCAAGCCCAGAGTTACGACAGCGATGCGTATTGTGTCTCCCAGCATGTGCACAAAGGCATAATATGAATAAATTGCAAGAAAAAAAAAAAGCCTCTCATCCTGCAGGATAAGCAGCTGGTACTATGGTGGGATAACACATCCAGTCACCTGAAATAATCACCTTTACAGCACGGATTACTGATACGAGGTCACAGGCCATTACAGAAGAAACAAGCAGATCCAAACGTTGGTCCAGGGCACTCCTAAAGGCTTCTGTTTTATTATACAACGAGACACAGCTACAAAATAGTTCCTGACCCATTTCAGGGCAAGCCCAGCGCAGAGCCGGCAGCCCACAGAAGATGCAGAACATACCCTGTTTGAAAAAGGGAGGCCACATACAGAGCCACATCTGTCTGTCCTTGCACGGAACGGACCTTACAGAGCTAAGCGCAGGTGGATGCTGCGGGAGCTCACCATCCCACTCCGTCAGGCTTGCGAGCGTGCAGACTTGCCCTGAAGTGAGGGAGGTTTCTGATCTGAGGGAGATGCTGGGTTCTTTCCTGAAACACTACCAGATGTAGCTTCCTGCAATAAAATAAGAAATAAATCTGTACCTACCTCATTTATCTAGAAACTGGTACCAGAACAACTTGCCATTGGCAGCTTATGGCCTATTAAAATACCAACCACTGTGCAGCGAGACCACAGGCTCCCGAAGGCATGCATGAATTCCTCTGAAATACAGCTACAAAGCTAGAGTCAACACTGATGGCAGCTCAAGAGCACAAAGAATAAACAGACTGGAAGCCATTTAGGTTTTCCCCTGTATTTCAGAAATAAATACATGTCTTAAAGGGGGGGGGCACCCTCTCCTACCTCCCCTTGTCCTCGGCCAGAGCCGACAGTATTGTCACCCTGCAAATCAAACGGGCCACAGGGCCCCAGTCTCAAAGTAGAACATCAATTTCCAATGAGTAATTTTTTGAGCCAAGGGCTGCTTAAGTCACACAAATAAGGCTGTTGCTAAGAGTTAGCTGTCAAAGCAATGCCAGTTCAGAATTGGCGATGAGGGGGAAGTTTGAAAGCTGGCTGTATCTGAACATATTTACTGATGCTGTACACACAGCGTATCGGTTACAGAGCTTTAGATTACAGCTTCTGGTCAACAAAGCAGCCCTGCCTGAGCAACAGCAGGCGGAACAGGAGTCACAGCATGAACAGAGACTGTTCTTTACTCAACAGGATACAGCCCCCGTGGCAGGAAAGTTTTAACGTAATTCTGCCCGTCTTGTGACAGGCTCCAACACAGTCACCGGTGACAGGAAGAGGCAAGTCCGGCATGAAGCAAATCAACCCACCCCAAAGCCTCTGCGGTCGGACCCTGTAGGTGTAGCAGCCAGAGCCCAGAAAAGGTGAAAGAAATGCTCTACAAATTCAAAGTGCAGCTTAAGATGGTTTGTGCCAGGGACCCTGCAGCGCTGGATCACTCCTGCACTTTTTCCAACACCCTCAACTTGCCAGAGGTTAAACCTCATCCACTGCTTCTGCTCTCATGACTCTCACCTACATTTAGCTACACTGCTGGAATGAAACCCCTTTTTCTCATCTTTGCTGTCTAGTTTCTCTATATTTGTTTAAGAATGCAAGCAGTGCAGGTACTATGCCTTAATATGATCTTGAACTAGGTTATATTTTATTGCAAATCATTTCTAGAGGCTGTATTCAAATGCCTCCTCCACTAACAGCCCCAGCCTGCTCCTGAGGCTGCAGCCAGGAAAGAAGGATGTTAGCATGTGAAGCTGCTCTGGAGCATTAAAACACTCTCTCGATCTGTATGTTAGGAATATATTTGTACATAGGGAAGGTCTACATTACCAGACACGTTCGCAACAAAAGCACTTTTAAAATACGTTATCACACCACGTGCTCTAGCAGAGGATAGAGCCAAGCGCATGTTGTCCTAAAACATGGACCTGGGAGAACAGTTTAGAGCCACAACCAAGTTCCTTCCTCTACTACACCCTGGCAATCCTGCTCAAATCAAGAGGCAGAACTCAGCCTGCGATCCTCTCCTTTCACTACAGCTAGTTTTCTTCCTCTCTTGGGGATGCTGACTCTAGAAGAAACTATTTAGTTACCTAACCTTCGTTTTAAGGCAGACAGTGGCGAAGATTTAGATCTCAACTGGGCTGAATCAGTCCCTTAGTCTCCGATTAACCAAACAGTTAACAATTTTCCAGTATGAAAGAGCCAAACATGGTGAACCTAGTTACCTGAAGGATCCTGTAACATCAGGCACAGTGACTATTTACATGAAGACAGTGAATTAGTTGATTTCCAACTCTCACCACCAAGACACAGCTGCATTTCAGAGGTGGTACGACTTGCACCTCCCTTCACAAAGGTTTCTGAATGACCAGCTGTGTGTTAGCAGGGCAGTGCTTCTCCCCCTTTATTTATGTCCTACAGAAATGAAAAAAGTTGTGTATACCACTAAGACATAATGATGCTTTGCATCCCGCCAGCTGAGGAAAGCAAGTAGCTTTAGGTCTGTACCTACATAAGGACGACAAAGCCACACTTACACAAAAGCTGACCTCAGTCCACAGGGAGCTATCGGTATGATGTGCCTCCTCAGATATCAGCATCTCCTTTAGCTTTCTGGATGCAGCTTTACAGACACACAGACACACACACAAAAAAAAGCAGGCAGCGCAGGAAGTGGCCTTTCACTCTTACTCAATTAAAAATTGCAAGGCTAAGAACATTCTCGGTTCAGGCTTACAGCACCAAAATACTTTGAGGCCGGACCATCCTAACAGGATCAGCTCCTCCCAGACCGAGCCTGCATGCAAACAGCTGCTGGGCTGCAGAAGACTGTGTTCTTTGGTTCAAACTGGTGCAGGAGTGCCAGGATCAGAAAACCAAGCTGAAATACTGCATATGCTTGGAAAAGCATGGTCTCAAAGGAAATACAGTCTGAGGTGTCTTCAGAAGACAATGAGGAAGGTGGGAAATGCCCTGAAAGTTGCTCAACTCATGCAAAACAGTCTTTCCTCTAGAGTCAGCCAGGGGCTTTCAGAGTACAATCCCCTCCTTCAAATCCAGAAATATCAGAGCGAAACTGTTGGCACGCTAACAGAACAATGCAGGATGAAGTGTCAGGAGTCTGTGGATAACACCTGGCTTTCCACTTCCTTCACATCGTGCACTGGCAGCTCGCTGCCAACACGCAGCCAGAAATCAATCAGCACCGAGGTAAAGAGCATCTGGCTGTCACTCAGCATTAACTGACACTGTAAGCAGAGAGAGGGGGGAAATTTAATCAAGTCTTCCTCTTCTGTGATACCCAAAGATGTACATGTACACACTACATCAGCCTGTAGCTTTAGGCACTCATTTGGACATCCAGACTCCTGCCTGCGCTGATCCACTGATTCGAAACCTCCCAATGAGCTTATCGTATCATCTCTCTAGGAACAAAGATGCACACCCCCCCAAAAAAGCTTCAAACGGGTACAAAATGCAGCAGCCCATCTGCTTCACAAAAACGGTTGCCATGAATACATCCCTACTGCTCTGCGTCTGCTATTTTTAAAGATATTTGGGAGGCAACTGAATTCACTGGTGGTTGTGCTATTTAAGTATCTGGATTAATACTATTCAAGGAATATACCGGTACATCTCCATGGGGAAATACAGCACCTGCCTGGCCTACGCCTGGCTCAGATGCATTTTCAGAAGACCAACTTCTATAATCCAATGGGAGGGCGATAAACCCACAGACAATAGATGCTTTTCACGCAGAGCACTGTAAACTGAAACGGGTGAGTCTTATCCTCAGAAGCCCCGCCAGAGCGTAAGGAGACTTTACAAAGGGAGGGGAAGGGACGAGTGAAAGGAAATCTACAGCTGCGACTTTAGTCACTAAATACCCATGGTTTAATGCAAGGCCTGAGCACAGCAAGTGTAGAAAAAGGGTACCTGCCTGCAAGAAAAAAAACCAAACCAAACCAGAAAACCCAAGAGAGGCAGATCCCCAAAGCCGAATGTGCTGACAGGACCTGGACCTTTTCCAGAGTGCCTTGAATTCCTAAGAGCTTAAGTCTTAATGCATTTCAGACAGGTTCTCCTCCAGCCAGGCTGCTTTGTCCCAGCCTGGGCAGAGGAGGTGTGAGCAGCTCACAGCCCAGGAGGGGGGTGCCAGCCCGGGGTGTGCCCCACCGGACCCACAGCACCAGGCTGCAGCAGGTACCTGCAACCCAGGCTGAAGCGGACTTGGGACCGGGATGGGCTGACGGGAGCTGGCAGTACAGCCTCCCACTTCTGCTCTGCTCACAGGTCAAATTAACCCACTGCCACCTAGCACCTCATTGGATATATCATATCCCCACCTCTCGCCACAGACGTACACGAGCTGTCAAGTAAGTCTATTGCAAATAACCTGAAAAAAATCTGTCTCTGGAGATTCTGATATTCTCACACAACACTCTCTTCACATCACAGGTCACTTAATCGAGAAAAAAGAAAACTGATGTAGTGTGTCCTATGAAGAGCTCCTATACCTACTTCTCCCCCCTGTTTGGAGTTTACAGACTCCAAACGACACGGGACACCTTGTTCAGATCAGTTCTCTGAAAACTCACGGGCAGAAAAGAGCTACTGGTCTGCTCGATCATAGCTGCATACCTCCTATTGCCACAGACGAAGCCCAAATCAATTGCAGAGCAAACACCAGACTTTTTTATGTAAGCAGCTCACATAAGTTGACCTGACAGACATTACAACCTCAAACGCAATAATTTTTGGAAGTGGTTGATTTCAGAGAAACAATCACAGATCCTAAATAATGTACAGACTTCTAACACAACACAGACACAGCATCTCCTTCCCTTTAATCTTTCCCCAGATCCAAAGAGTATCAAAGAGGTCATGGAAATGACTAGAGGAGCATAGAGCAGAGCCAAGGCATGATCTGGGAGCCTCTCCACACGGTAACTCTTCTCCTCACCATTCCTGGAAATTCATCCCTCCTAAAGTTTCTCTAATTGCAACAGGGGAAAATATTTGGAAAAGGTCAAATGACTCAATACCACTGAGACCTCTAACTTTTCAAGCAGGAATTGGTTTGTTAGAGTACAGACAGGTTAGGGGAAAGGCGGCAAACCCAACAACCTACTTCCCCTTTGCTCGTTTATAAGCAATCAAGCCCGTTGAGCGTAATGTATGTGTTTGGTTTAAATTACAGATGATTTCGCTGCTGGAACACATCTGCAACGCACCGCGCTGAGCAAACTGCTGAGCCCCAGCCAGCTCAGAAAACAACCCAATGCAACCCAAACGGCTGGCAGCATCAGCAAACCCCAGCAACGGCTCCTAGAAGCTGCTTTCAGGGACAACAAGGAGAGGGAGGTTGACATTTCTCAGCACAGGCTTTTCCTGAGACACCCTTCATTTCAACTCATTTTATTATGACTCCAGAAAGCAGAGGGGTTAATTTCTTTCCAAGTTCACATACTGTTTGAATTCCTTAGATAAGCTGCTTCCACCAAACCCAAGGATCTAGCCTTAGGGGAGAACACTGTAAGGAAAAGCTCTTTTGATAGATTTTCTTCAAAAGAGAAATTAATTCAAAGTCCATTTTTGGAGGTGTTCCACGCCCACAGCTTCTACAGACTTCAGATGAGGTTGCGCTGTGCCTCTGGAAGAAAAACCAAGCTTTGAGCAATGCCCTACCGCTTCTATTTGCAAGACAGAAATGTTTTATGCTTGCCCAATAAAATCTTCTCTCCTGAAATGAGAAAGCTCAGTGTGCAGCACCACAAAGAGGAAAACCAGACCAAACCAGGCTTTAGCTCTGGGATAAAGCAGTTAACAGCTAGCACAAACTAATCCTGTACCTTTAAAACTGAGCAGTCACTCAGTAAAGCAAAAAAACAAGTTTTGAAAGCGACTGAAGGCTTCCTCCACATCTCGAGGCAGAAAGAAAGCAAGTCCGGGCTGTTACGGGATTCGTGCTTGCATACTGCTGGTGATGATCTATGTGCATAGTTGGAAACAAAGCAAGTTTTTATTAGCAATTAGTAGCAGGAGTGGGGACAGACCTGCCTGAAAGAGTCAGAGAAATGCCAATAAAAGGTTGTTCTGCCATCGTGCAAGCTGTGCAGCAGAATGATCCCAATATGACAAATCACATAAAAAAGAAAATACTGCAGCTATAAACTTGGAGATGCAATGGCATCAGTGCAAGGAGATAAACTGTGTCTTTAACACTCACAACTTTGACTCCAGGCAGCAGTTTTCCCCTGCACAGCAATTTGCAATGCAAAGCAAGCTACTTCCACTCTTACCAAGAGCAGTAATTCGGAAGCAAAGGGGGAGAGCAAAGTTGTGAAGGGTTGATTTGCTTAGATACAGTTTTCCACCGAGTTGAGTTTCAAGTCGGGCATGAAAGCAATATAGCACAGGGTCTGAAATAGCGTGTGAGAACTTGGGCAAGGAAGGGGAAAAGAAGTAAGAGAGGATTTCACCCACAAACCCCAGCCCCTTTCAGGGCAGCGACCTCCCGCTTCCTCCCCACATCTCCGAAAAATTCAATCCAGCTCTGATCAGCCAACACCACCCAGGTTCAGAGCTCTCCAGCTATGTTCTTCCCCCGCTCCGGAGAATGATGTGGCATGTGGGGCCCTACAGCAGAACTATTAAAATCCCATCAAGGGGTAGGCAAGTGGTAGCCATATGCTAAACCGCTCAAGTGAAGAGTAACCAGGGAAAGAAGCACAGCCAGGAAGCAAGTCTGCAAACAGTTTCTTACCTGGTAGATAAGCTAGCAAAGTCTCCTCCATCTAGCAGCCTGATTTTGCAGAACAGAACCCCATTCACAAAGGGGACAGCAGTCAGCTCTTCTAGAGTGAAACTTGTCTGAAACTTGAATTTCTTCTTCTTCATCAGGAAAGCCATGGGCAAATTCAGCGTGGAAAGCCCAGGAATTCCAAACAAGATCAGGGAGGAGCAGCTCAAAACACACACAGACAAGCAGAGGAACGGCACTCGTTCCAGGAGCGCAAGCAGGGAGTAAATTCCAGTTCAGTTACAACGACGGCCCAGCTTCAAATGCACAATCCTCTTCTCTTTGGTGGTCGGATCTGGCTGTGGGATCATCGCCACGGCAGGCTTCAGGTGAGGAGGAAGAGGTCAGATTAAATCTCTGCAACATCTCCAAGGGAAAAGAGAGGGAGAGAAGTTGGTCTCAGCTCCAGACCAGCAGGAGCTGTCCCTGTCAGAGGCTGCAGTGCTCCGTCTTCAGCACAACCCCTCCAGAAAGCATCTCTCCTGGCAAGTCATCTTGAGTCTCCAAAAAAGCCTTAAGTCTGCAGGCAGCACATTCAGAAAGCTTCCAGCTCCTACCTCCTCCTCTTGTGCAACTCCTTGATACAGGTCTTCGGGTCAGCCTTTGGGAGGAAAATGAGTAAATTAGTCCCAGCCAGTCTTGGGCTCCTCCTCCTCCTATAAAACCTGTTTGGATGGGTACTATTCAGTCCAGACTCATACCAGTCTCAAGAGGTATGGCCCCAATTAGCGTGGCCCCAACATCCTCTTTCCCCTTTTTGCCTAGAGCAAGCTTCACTGCTGTCATCCCCCTCATAATTTCTGTTTTGCAAAGCAGCTAATAAAAATCTTTAGAAGCAGTTTACAGAGCAAGATCCATCTAACACGTAGTCTAACAAGAGTAAGGCGTCTCAAGAAATGCAAAAATGTGTTTCTTTTCTGTTCTTCCGACCAGCCCTAAGTATTAGCACCTGCATCTTATAAATGGACAAACCAGCACAGAGGAAAAAAAAGCAGTCTGTTCTAGATTACACAGCGTAAAAACCGAATCAGGTCATCTGGCTGTCCAATAGCCAGGCCCACCGAGTATGCTGCCTTCCCCCAGCACCAGGTTCACACCAAGCCGTGCCCTGCACAGCTCAGTTTTGGGGCTAGAGACGGACATTTCATTACACATTTACGCAACACCTAAACCAGGGAGGCCGAGACCTGATTAGCATCTAAAAGGGATGAGGTTATGAACACCAGGCAGTAAACAATCTGCACCGATACTAAGAATTAACGACTGCAAACCAACGCAGGCAAAGCTCCTGCTGACTGCACGGGCATGCGGTTAAAGCCCCTCTCCCGCTTGGGCGGGAGCGGGCGAATCCAGCCAGCTCTGCCCGCTGCGCCGGGGCCCGGGCACCTCCGCAGAGGCACCGCTCTCCTGTGGCTGCCTCTGAGCCGAGTGAGGGGGCAGACTGGTGACTGCTCCACACCACCAGCCCCCTCCACGAGCCATACCTGCCCCCTCTGCCCCTGCACCAAGCTGCAGCTAGGTCTCAGCCTGCCTTCCAGCCCCCTGGACCGTGCACCGAGATGCAGACAGGTCTCAGCCCACCTCTGGGCCCCGTGGACCCCACACTGGGCTGCAGTGAGGTCACAGCCCGTCCCCTGGCACCCGTGGGCCATGCACTAAGCTGTGGTCAGGTCTCAGCTCGCTTTCTGAGCCATGCACTGAACAGTGGCCAGGTC
>NW_008823916.1:2922292-2931648 GCF_000699105.1 Pygoscelis adeliae | reverse complement strand
CCCCGAGCTGGCACTGGAGCGCGCTGGCTAAGGGGATGGCAGGCTTCGGCCCCTGGAGCCTGCAGTCGAGGTGTCCCTGCCTGGGCTGAGGTGATGGGAGAGGCAGCCCTGACAGACGTCGTCTCTCAGCGTCCTCTTCAGCGCTGCCCCTTGACAGCCAGGACCCCTTGCCCTGTCCTTGTCCCAGTGCCTTCCCTGCCCAAGCGGCTCCCCGTGGCCTCTCCAACGGGTACGTCCCACGCGCTGCAGGCGCCCTGCTCTTCAGACAGCGCTGCCTCACGAACGCAGCGGTGTGGCCACCCCGTCCTCACTCCGCGCCTCCGGGTACCACACAGTGGGCCGTGGGTCAGGCTGACCAGGAGCGTCTGGGCTGGCTGTCCTGGAGCGGGAGGGAGGCCCTGGCACTGCACACCCCCGCGGGCAGCGCCAGGCAGGGCCAGGAGCTGGAGTCTCGTCCTCCGTGTGTGAGATGTGGCAACCGGTTAAACACATCTCTTCATCAAAATGGCTCCCTGTTATTATGTGCTGCTGCCGTGTCCTGTGCTGTGGCTGGGATCCCTGGTTAGGCAGGATTCCACCGTTTAAGGGCAAGCAGAACAAAATGTCTCTCCTTGTCCTGAAGGAGTCTGCAATCATCAACATGATTTGCCTATTTTTTAAAGTTAGGGATGTGCCTAAGAGTCTCTACTCCAGAGAAGCTGAGGCTTATTGGGAGGGACTTTTTCCAAGGCTGATTTGCATGTCTGGCAAAGCTTGGATGAAGGCCCAGGAGTCCTTGCTCTCTTTGCCAGGCTTTGATGCCCAGACTCCTTGCCTTTAATCTTTGCCATCTATGCAGACAATATCAGAGCTATCAAATAATTCTACCACAATGTTGAGTCTTTAAAAAAAACATCTGCTAGGAAAAGTACACAGCAATGTACTTGGAGAAAAGTTAAAAACTGGATTAAGCCAAATGCGTTGTTATGATTCTTGCTTACCAGGTTAAGCAGATACACAGACTTTGGGCTGGGGAAACACTTCGTATTGGTACGGTGAAACCATTGCAGGAGATAGCAGTCTTCCCACAGAGCAGGGTTTGTGGAGGCTGCTTTTAAAGGTAGGGCTTGAATCGTTCCATCAATGGATATCTGGTGTTTTCAAGGCCTCGAGACATTGCTAGAGATGGGCTGGGTTTTTTTGCTTTCTGTTTCTCAGTTTACTGGGAGAGAGCTCAGCCTGCTAAATATTTAATATTTGCCAAGCTGGGTGCTCCAATGCTGGAAGCATCTGAAGAATCCAGCCCAGTCCTTCACACTTCTCATTCCCTGAGCGTACCAGTGACAGATGTGTCGATCCTTCGCTTCCATCACTAGGTAAAGGACAAACGATCTCTCTATGGTGTGGGAGGAGGCCGTGTGTTACCTGGTATGATTCACTCTGATAAATAACCTCCTCCTCGGACTTCTCTTGTTTATAGCAACAGCCCCAAACGCTAAGGTTTACAGAGATTTTAATCCTTGCTGTTCTCACGCATATTTACTCTGCACTTTTATCAGAAACATCTCTTGAAAACCTCAGTGTTTTTATAATTAATTGAATAATGTGACTGATGTTAAAAATAAATGGATTTGGAAAAATGCCCAGTGAGCTGCTGAACAGTGCGTAATATAGCAACCGTAGCTGGATTCTCAGGGGTATGTATATTTTCCTAACAAACACAGTCTCATGACTTAGAGATTAAATCTTTATTAGTTCAAAATTCACCCTGTTGATTTTTCTGTGTTTATGCTGCATAATTGTGTCTGGACAAATTCACATTTTTTAAAGGGACAGTGCTCCTCTGAACGTGCGCCCTGCTGGGAGAGGTGTCGGCGTGGGTGAGCCTGAGCCCCACGGAGGCACCACAGAGGGAATGTGAGCATAGGGTATCTCCGTCCATCCACCATCCCTCTGGCTTTATATTATTTTCCGATCCAGGTCCAATCCGTTCACTAAGGGGCCGTGTGTGTGAACAGGGCGCTCTGATATATATTAACTCTGCTTACCCCAGACTCAAATGCTGTTGATTTCTCTTCTACGACCGCGGCCCCGCCGTGCCCACCTCACCTCTGCTCCGTGAACCTCAGCCGCGTCCCTGCCCCGTGCTCTCCCTGACCTAAGCCTTTCCTGATGCCGCTCCCCAGTGCCGCCACCACTTCCTCAACTTTTGCTGGCTCAGGGCATCGTCTTATCAGTCTGGGATAATTTATCAGCTTGGGCTCTGCAGTTAAGTCTGGGCCTCACCTCTGCTGTCACGGAGGTGTGTCTCGCCGGCCAGGGGCTGGGATCTCTACGGTCTGCTCACCTTGGGGCTGTCAGTGAGCAGTAACAGAGATGGCTGTTCTTGCCTCCTCCTCACTCCCCACTTCGAGGACTGAGAAAAAGCAGCGGGGAAGAAACAAGGCAAGATAAATTCAGAAGGAGCAAAACTCAGTGAGGTGAAGCGGGATAGATTCTGTAATGCGTTTGGTGAGCCGTCAAATCCCATCTCTTCTCCCATGGGAATCCCAGATACACGAGCAAATCATCAAGCCCTGAAAACTACATCATCAGCATCTTCCTCTGGAAAACATCATCACGCTAATCCATTTGTCCCAGCAGCCAAATGATTACAGTTTGAAAACTAAATTATACACGTTGCTGCAACAGCATGAACGCAATAATGGCTCTCCTCTGTTACACCTGTAACCTCTGTTAGAATGGCTTTAATGAGCTTTCAGCCTCGTCATCCAAAAAGAAAAGACTATCACGCGATGCTTATGCTGTAAATGTGTTCTTTGCGCTGCTGGCGGCCAAGCACCTGCAATGCACTCGCTCTGAGGAGCTGCACGGGAGCTGCGGGCTGAGCCCCCACGGTGGGTGGGTGCCTTCCCCGGAGCTGGGGGGCAGACCCAGGCCGGGGAGCTCCCGAAATGGGGCAGGGGGTGCAGGCCCCCCGGGGCAGGACACGGCAGCGGTGTGAGCCCCGTCTGTAGTGTGCAGGCTGCTGGAAACCCTGTGAGGGGAATGGGTATCTACCCCCATTACATAGAATCATCCTTTGGTGTGGAGTTATTCCAAGCTTGCATCTTCTCAGCTTAATTTAATAACAGGCTGTGAGCTCTACTTTGATCTGCCTGTGTTTTTCACTGGCTCCATATTTAACTGAATTCATCATCATAAAGGCCAGAACTGTTTCACTTTCCGTGCTAGGCCGGGTTTCCTGTTGGACGTGCAAAGGACACACCTGCACGGTGGGTTTCTGGCCTGCCAGGATGGGGGATCCTGTTACCCAGAGACAAAGGGAGCACAGGAATCTGGAGTCGGTGGATTCCTTTCCTCAAGCATGTGACCAGACCTGAAAATCCAGCTGCCTGGCTTTTTTTGTTTACTGGTTTCCATATCTGCTCCAGTGTGTCCTGGGAATGTGCGGCAGAACTCTCCGCTTCTTTCCGAGAGGCCTGTCGGTGGAACGGGAGCTGGTTTGCCCCTTCCAAAATCTGCAGACTGGAACCCACTTTGCCTCGAGGCTTGTTGTGTTTATTAAGCGTTATCCTGTGTCTGTATCCCAGGTGTCACCTTCAGCGCTCTCACGGACAGGAGACTTGCTGGCCGTGGGCTCTCCCACTGCTTCTGGCCTTCTGGCTGCAGCCCCACAAATGCCGCTATTACCCCAAACGCAGCAGAAACGACCGTAAGTCTGTGGTTCCCACTGGACACAGCAACATCTAATTTGGGATCCCAGGCGGTAGAGGTAGCAGAAACTGTCCCTGCTGGGGCTGGGCTTCTGCCTTGGGTTAATCACCTTGCAGGGCTGGGACCCAAGGCTGCTCGCAAAACGCAGCCTGGAAGCTGTGACGATCATTTGTGTGAAGCTTCTTGTCGGATGCTTTCAAGAAAGACAATCTTAAATGCTTCAATTTTCATACTTAACAGACCACACTGGGCTGACAGTACCTGCTGGCAATAATGTCTCAGATGGCAACAGGGAAAAAACACAAAAAACACAGAAGAATGCTTTGCCAAAACAGGCTTGACAAACTTTAAAAACATGCTGGAGGAGGTAAAGGTAATTTGGGTGAGTACGCAGATGATATAATTCTGTCCCTCGGCGGGGATCCGCTCCCAGAACTGCGATGTAGCTATGGCAGCGCACTGTACTTGTGGGATACTGACACATTTACGTGTGGTCTTCTGAAAAATCTTAAAACCGGTCCCTTTGCTTATAATTAAAGAATTCATGTGGTTTTCTATCTTGTGCCTGCCCATTCGGTTCTGCAGTGAACTCATCCCAAAGAGAGATGTGAGCTCCCGACGTCTCAGCGTCCTCTGCCCGTGTTTGCGGGAAGCAGAGGGACCCGGTTTGTGTTCCCAGGAACCCTGACTTTTCTAGGGATACCGGTGTTCCTCATCGCTGAGCTCTGCCCATTGAATTTCTTCCTCTCCGGGCTCTCAGTCCTGAAAAGATTCATCAGCGAGAGGAGCAAGCAGGATCACAAAAGGTCTGGACGACGAGGGTCATTTCTGGGACCGTCCTGCCAGGGCCGGGCAGTGCGAGGTACTGCGCTGCAGCTCAGGATCCCCGCGCCTTGCCCCGTTGCGCAGTGCCATCTCCTGGAAAGCCGTACCTGAGCTGCACGCATCACGACCAGAGTTTTGCTCCTGAAGCAGCTATTGGCGCTGCAGGCAGCTTGACCGCTGCCTCCAATTGCTGCAAAGTTCATCTGCTACCCACCAAGAGTCCCCCACCAAACTTCTCTTCCTCCAGCAGGTACAAAGGATGCCGCTCGCCCTCGCCTCTGAGGTACCGTGCAGCAGAACACCCCTGCGTGGCTCTTTTCTGCTGTGGATACTGAATCCAAATCTCTAGGTACAAAAAGAACAGTAGAGGACCACAAATGAACATCTACAGATGTTACTCCTTAGCTTTTGTCCTGTTTGGGCACCAGTTCCCTGCTCAGTTGGATGCCCTGCGTATATGTTCGCCCTGTAAGGGCCCTGTTAACCTGTTTCTCCTGGTTTTGACTTTAAGGGACACTTGTCTCTCTCCCTCCCCAAGTTTGATGACCTCGTCATGAGCAACAACCAAGCCCCTCATCACGGTGCTCACCCTGTATTTAAAATGTTGCTACACCTTTTTAATGAGACAAAAATGTGTGCGTGGAATTTGCACCTGAACGCTGCTGGCTTGACTAAGCTCTATATTTACCCTGAAAAGACAAGAAAAATGGGTGGTTCCAAGGGCAACGTGTTTACTCCTATGAAACAGTAACACCGCTTAAGCGCTTAGTCACTGAAAAAATGCACACTGCAGTTTAAAGCCAAAGGCTGGTACTTCATCCATCATTTTAGGCTATTGTGGCATCTTCTGAGCAGTTGGGAGATTAGTATGCGTTGGTAATCTGCCATACACAATGAAATAACTAGTGCTCCAAGGTAAGGCTGTAAAAGCTGCTATTTGAAAAAAAAAAAAAGACCATAATTATGTAAATACAAGGCCACAAACTTAACGAACAAGAGAAAAAGCTACCATGACACGTGGCTGTTCACAGCTTGCTTTGGCCCTTTCTCAGCGAGGAGTCTGTGTTGCAAACTTGTTGCCGTGAACTCATTTTTGCCCCGGAGCATGCCGATGAACTGAAACAGCCTGTTTACCAAAAACGTATTTTTTATTAAAATTCATATTTGTAAAGAAGAGATCATTACACAAATGAGGTAAACCAACACATATGACATAGTTTTCACTTTAAAAATAAATTTCAACTGAGCGATTGATTTGATTCCACAAGTCTGAGAGGAAGAGTCAGGCGAGTGTTACTCATGTGGGGAGATGCCGCACGCGGGGGGAAGGCGCAGCTGGTGCCGCCCTGACTCAGCGCAGAGATGTCAGTGCCGAAGGGTCGGGAGTCTTCCAGGGGCCAAACCCTTCCCACCGCGCTGTCCTTTTCTACCCCGTCAAACTTGCAGACGAGAGGAGGTGAGTAAAGGCCAGAGACAGGCAGCGGTAGCCCTTTCACCTACTGCTCTAACCAGGGCTCCCCCACCAGCATCTCCCCCCCAAAAAGGCTGTGTAAAGGTTTAATTTGATTGTGCAAATTCAGTCCCTCATCAGCTGTTGCTCACCACGCCTCAGCCCTAAAGGAGACTTAACAGCAAGGAAATACCAGCTCTGAAAAAGTTCCATTTCAAAAGTAATATCTGGCAAGCAACAAGCCCGTTAAATGTGACACACTTGGCAAGGTACGGGGAGAAGAAGAGTTATGCTTCCTTCTTTTTCTTCTTTTTTGTTGAAGTTTGCTTCCATGGATGTGCAAGTGGAGCTCTTAATCCAAAAGTTTATGAAGTTACTGCAAGTCTGTGAGAATCATGTTCACCATCCTGTGAAATTAAGCTTTCCCACTGAGGACCAAGCCCCACAGCCTGAACACCTCAAAGAAGAGAAAAGTGGCTGCAAATGTTGTTTTACCCTGTATAACGGTAAGAAAATAGTGAGGTGAACCTCAGACCCGTTTCTCAGAACGCCACTCGAAGCCAGCTAGCAGACTAACAAAGAACGGCTGTACTCGCTTCCAGCTCCTAACAAGTACGGAACAAATGCCACCGCCACAGCAGAACCAAGTAACGCTCCAAAATTCACTCAGTTAAATCCGTGGCTGACAAACTCCTAAATGTTGGGAATTACTGTGCGGCTGAAGCTCTGTAGTCCAGGTCCACTTTGATGGATGAAGGTATTACGGAGGTGACAAACTATGCAGAGGAGACAGAGATGGAGTTTCACCTGTTACACCCACCTGAGTGAAACTCATCCAGGCCCTTGTGTGTTAACTACGCTGAGACAGGTAACGCGTCGCTTCCGATACGTATCCCAGGACAGTATCTGGTAACCAAGACATGAAATTTTCATCACATCTGCCAAGTTTAAAGTGAAATTTCATGACCGCACGCAGGTAGAGCATGAGGTGAATGCACCGTTTTAATCCCATTTATAACCTTGGGGGATGCGGGTGGGATTTAAACTGTATGTAGGCTTGGTGCTGGTCTGCATGGGCTGGATGTCACGCTCTAAGAGCAGTATCCGTAGCTCTCGGTGCAGCGAGAAGGTTGTACCACATCCAGTACCACATTTCCAGTAAATGCTTTCAGCAAGAGACAGAAATGCATTCACTACCGTGCACTACTGTTTATGATAACTGTACCTTGGCAGCTGCAGTACTGTGATATCACAAGAAGACTCTCCACGTCAGAAGTCAGTTAAAGGCTATAGATCTTGAGAGAGAGAGAGAGAGAGAGAGAGAAAGAGAGGTGTCATACTTAGGAGAGTTTTTTCCAAACAGAAATAAAAAAGTAACTGTCTTTTTTTTTAAATAAATCTATTGTTTGAGGGACTAAAGCAACTGATGTTAAGTTCCTGGTTTATTACACATCCTGCTACGGCTCTGCATGACGAGTCTGAAAAGGCAGATTAGCATAAGATTAACAGAGAAAGCAAGCTGTTTAGGCTCAGCAAGACTCCAAGGTGAGCCATTTCACATTGACAAGAGCTAGCACCCCTCGCTGCCGGTGTCCACCGGCAGCACGGGCAGGTTTTTTCCAAGAGAGACATCCCATCACTGTTTCTTTCACTGGATCATGCCATCTTGCTGCCCCGTCTGGCTGGGGTCAGCGGTGACCGATGGACTGGGTGTATTGCTCTGCAAAAATCGACGGAAGTCCTTAATCATGGGGCGGAGGACCTGGATGAGGGCACTCAGTGCCGCCTGTGTTCCTTCCATGGCTTGTGCCTGTCGCTCCTGGGCGCATGCCTGCACCTCCTGAGAGCGACGAATCATCTGAAGCAAGTCATTCTGCTGCTCCAGGTGCTGGGCAATCTCCTTCACGTGCAAGTTGGTCACTCGCTGCTCCTGCAAGAGCTTGGCTGAGTTCAGGGCAATTCGGCTTTTCAGCTCCTGGGGTTTCGCAGACACTTCGTGTTGATGCGCCATCATCTCCAAGGGTGCTTCGGCGGTGACTGTGGTGGGCGCTTCTGTCGTGCAGTACTCCACGACTCCGTCCTCCAGACTGTGGTAGGTTGTCTCTGCAGGAACTGAGAACAAAGGACAGAAAGGGGGTAAGAAGTAGCTGCGATACGGGGATTTTTATCTACAGGACTATTCAATGAGTATCACAGGAATACTGCCTGTTCAGTGAGATAACATACAATGAACAGCAATGCACAAAATGACCTATTTAAGTCTACTCCACCCTCATTTGAGCTTCCTTCTAGGCTGCACAGTCCAACGGAATAGGGCATGCCTTATCTGTCTAGACAAAGTAATTTCTCAACCTCCAGTTCAGAACAATCTTTCTAAGTGGCATTAACCAACTGACATAAGGGCAAAGACAAGACCCAGAATGGCACTTGTCAGAAGGACAGCTGCTCTTTGGGGCAGACTGGGAAATCAGCCTTGGAGAGGTTTCTCCCCCTGCTTTTGTCCCCAGAGAGGGGGACCGAAGAAGCTGCACGGTGCAAAGGATACTGGCTTCCCTTGTTCTTAGGGCCGAGCCTGGCTATCAAAGCTGACTTTCAGTACGTGCGTATCTTGCAGCCACTCCCCTACCACACGGGGACATACTGGGAATGGCATTTTCATTAGAGAGACGCGGGGGTTTCTTTTTGCCGGGGCTTTCCCCGTACAGGGCTCAGGGCCTCCTCGCAGGCGGGTGTCTGGGCCCCCCGTACGACCTTCCAGTTCAGCACAGAGCATCTTCAGCAGGCGCAGCACTCACTCTGGGTCAGGGTGACCGTGGTGGCTGATGCGGTGATGGGTATCTCGGTCCCGTCACCTGCACTGCAGTCCCCACTCGGCAGACTGATGATGGTGGCTTCTCCCAGCAGGTTGCAGATGCGTTGCTGCATGGGGGTGAGGATAACGGGGGCGGTCGCAGCGCCCGTCGGGTCTTCGCCCTCCGGCCCGTTGCCGTTGCCGTTCTGGCTCTCGCCTCCCCCTTCCATGGCAGCCCGGACCTGGGCCACTTTGCGCCGCACCTCGGTCTTGAGGTCGGACCATTTCTTCTTGACCTCGGGCAGCTCGCGGTGGCAGGTGGCGACGGCGTTGACGCGGCGCAGGATGTCGTGCCAGGCGGCGGCCTTGGCGGCCAGGGGCACGCCCGCGTTGAAGTGGTTGATGAGGAGGTGCTTGCCTCGCTCCAGCTCCTCCACGATGATCTCCACCTCCCGCTCCGAGAAGTTCATCTTCCGCTTCTTGGCTGGGGGCGCCGGGGGCGACGCCATGGCCATGAGGGGCACCGAGGAGGGGGCACTGGGGGACACCTGCAGGCCAGGGGGGGCCGGCCGGGCCCAGGGGGCCCTGGGGGAG
>NW_008823916.1:2894973-2920738 GCF_000699105.1 Pygoscelis adeliae | reverse complement strand
CCTTTGACGGCGCCTCGGCCCGGGGGGAGAGGGCCCGCCAGGCTGGCGGTGGCAGCAGGCGCCTGCTTGTTGCACGCCAGCGCTCGCATCCAGTTACCTTCCCGCTGGGGGCGAGCGGGGGTTCCTGTGGGGGGAGACGCCTCTGCTCTGCTTGCTCGGGCATTTCTAGGTGCTCCCCTAAAAGCAACCCTGCTGACTTGAACGCTAAACCCGGAGGATTCGGCTTGCTCGCTGCCTGTAGACGTGCACGGTATTAACTGCGGAAATCTAGGGTGGAAAACCTACCGCTTGGACAGAAAGAACCATAAAGAAAACTCTCTTTCCCCAGGTCCGAGGGCTCGGAAGCTTGCGTGCTTACTTAAATTTGTAAAAGACTTTTTGGAAGGGATAGGTGCAGCCAGGCTGTTGTGCAGTTTTCATTGCGTCATTGCATTTCCTCACATTAGTCTGCTTGGCACCATGTTGCTACTCAAATTTCTTGCCCAAGATGGTTTGTACGTGCCAAGCTCACTTGTCTGTTTTAAGGGGTTTGAAATATCTTAAAATGTAGGAAGGCTGCTGTATTTGTCCGGTTTGCCCATGGAGTATACAAAATGTGCAGTGTACTGACTTTCTGCTTCAGTATGGGGAGCTGTGCCCTTTTGTGGGCACAGCTCTTTGTGTGATGTTGTACAGTGACGATTCCAGGCCTCAAGGTTCAACGTGATGTTGCTCTATTTAACTGTAATTAGTGTAATTTACATCTGTATGAACCAGAGTAATGGGCTTGTCCTCAGTGCACAGTTTGTCCCTGCCCAGTCTCTTGTATTTATATGCAGGACCATAAAAAAGCTGAGTATCTTGGCAGGATAGTAGATAAACACAGGGGCGCAGGCCGTCAGGGCTGTGCCATCTCAGAGTGCCTCAGTCCTGCAGGAAGGAAGAAGAGTTTAAGGATGACCTCCGAGTCACTGAAAAGACATCTAATTCAAGTGACAGTCCTTATTTTCTCCCTGTTCTGGGAGTGGTGCCCCAGTTTGTTTGAGTGCTTTAATTGCATGTATCCATCCTTTCCAGAGTTTGCCAGTTCCTTTCTAACTTTGAACCCCCCAACATCTTAACTTCTAACATTTCTTTTTGGTTGGCATCTTCCTTGCTGCTGTAAAGGATGAGAATTCTTTGGCAGCGTGAGGATCTTGTGAGCGGCTTAGTCGTGCTGTTTCTAAAAATAATGTTAGTGCCATGGTGATTTTCTGCTGTGTGCGTTTTGGTAATGAAATCTGATTATGCCATATAAATCACCTGTGATTTCACATGCCATGTGAAATGCTGACCTGCTGCCACCCGTGGGTGCCAAATCATTTACCTCTGGCAAAAGTCTTCCATCCACCAGAATGTTCTGTGCTTATGTCTGCATGCCTGCCTCGGTTTGCGTTCCCTTTTCTTCCCGGGCACGTTATTCAGTCCAGCCCGACATTCTCCAGGCTAGGAGGATGCACCATAAAACAAAATGTGTTTTTACTTCCCAGCAGATAGTTTCTTTGCTTGCCACGCTGCGGGAGCGGCTGAGAGGAACCGTTCTGCGGGGACTGGAACTGCTCTGTCGGAGGGAAGCGCTGTCTGGATGCTGCTTAACAATCCTGTCTCTCTGCTGAATCCCTTGTCTGTCAGTATTGTTCCTCAGCCCTTTGCTTCCTCTGCCTTCTCTTCCGCTGCGCAGGAAGCGGCTGGTCAGATGAATAGAGTTTGTAAAGCATTGTTAGTATTGCAAAGCAGCCCCTTCAGCACTGTAAAAAGCGTCCGTTAAGAACGAGGATGCAGAGTTCAAAACTCTGAAGTTCCAGTTAAACATGTGGGAACAGTGCTCGGGGAGCTGGCTAGAAAACTTCTGCATTGTGTAATTTTTAGGAAAATCAAATAAACTTCCTGTTTCCCAGGCAGTTCTATTAATAAGTCATTCCTTTTTCTGCCCCATCCTTAGCTAATAATGGCACCTTGACGCTTGGGATAACTAATGTGAAGTCACGCTCAAGAAAAGTGCTTAAGCGTCAAGATGAAAACCTTTTTGATGTGTCAGACGTGGTGTTTGGAGACCGATTTAGGCATAAATCACATGGATTGCTTGTGATTAGTAAATTACTTGGTGGCTCTGGTGCGTTTTATTTTTCCTTCCATGCAACAGTACATTTGATATGGGAGTTACCTTCTAAAGTTCGGGAGACAGATGGAGAAATTATTAGACTCGTAATGTGGGGTTATCGCCAATCTTAGCTGTGAGTTGCTAATCTCTTTGCGTCAGTAGGCTAAAAGTCCTTGTGGTAACAATAACAGTTTTGGGCTGCAACTTGAAAAGAAAATGAGCAATATTTTGGCTCCTTCAATGCTTGAGAGTTCTTACTGAGATAAAACCCTTTGTAGCATTCTTGGAAAATTGCTGCCTTCTGTTTTAGAGGTGGCCTTCTGTGGTGGGGGAGAGAAGGGGTTGTACTTAGATGTCCTTTAAGGTGGAATTTGCTTATGTAAACAATGCATTTTTTTTAACCCATGCTGTTATCTTTAAACCATTTGACAAATACAGTGTGCCAGATCAATGAGCCTTCTAAAGAAATGCTTGTTTGCGCTGGTCAGTATGAAGCAATTCACATAGTTCACTTTGCTTGAGCAGTAAAGTGATAACCACGTGAAGAATTTTTTAAAGGCTTTCTTGTTCTACTGTGTAAAGGGATAGTCTTTTACTGCTATGTTACATCTACCTCTGGAATAGTCAATCTCCTGTTACTACTACTTTCTGACTTCCCTCATGAAAGTATTTATATAGACTTACGGAACTGGAAATATGTACTTAATGAAAATACGGGTAGTTGAACCAGAACTATGTTTTCTACTTTGTCTCTGGAGATGTCGTATTGTTGAAAGGATGGATAATGGTAGTATTTGTGTATTTGCTAATGTAGCTGTTTTCCTACTGATCCCGATTAACTGCAGGGCTGGAGTGCTATTCTAAAACCTCATCTCTGCTGCTGAAGTTCCAGACAGTTTGAACTGGTGGAATTCATCCCAGCTGCCTAGAGACAGACTGAAGTGGTGAACTTTGTCTGCAGCTACCTCTTCTGTGGTGGTGCTGAGCATCTTCTGGTGGACTGATTCTCTCAGCTTTAAGAAACAGAGCAAACATAACCCTTGTCTCTTTTCAGTTACAACTGTCCGGTTGGCTCTGCAGCAACGATGACGTCCTCCTTGGCCTTGGGATGCTTTCTTCTCCCAAGTTCCTGTATGTGACTGCCTGTTGCTGCCTCGGTATCAGCTTCCCCCCATCAGCTCCCATTCTACTGAAATCTTCAATTTGCTTTCATCACCTCTTTCTTTGCCTGGTATCTCCTCTTTGATCTCCGAGTTCTGGCTGTCCAAACTCCCACACAAGTTCTGTTGTTCACTTTTCACGTGTACTGAAGAAGCATAACTGCACTGCTGCAGCCGGACTCTGCAGCATTCTGTTTGCTTCAGGCCTCTCCTCTGAATGCCTTTGCTTTTTAAGTACGTGTCTCGGACTCTTCCAGCTGTCAGAGAATGCAGTATCCGTGCTGTTCTGGGATAGCTGATCAGTTAGCTCTTTCCCAAGTGACTCTGTGGATTGATTGAGAAACTCTTTCTGTTGTAGCAGTTGCGAGCATAAAAAAGTTTAATCTTATTTCTGATCAGTACTTTATATTCTGTCATAATGTCATTTAATTCTTCCTTTCAAACTCTTTATTTCTGTAACTATTTTACTCTCTGAGACTTTTGAATACTCTATATTGTACGATGCGTATTGTACTAAAATTCTCAGCAACTGTAAGGGGCAGAGGAAGCAGGGAATCTTTTCTGTGTGATGCTTTCACCTGTTTTTCATTCACGGGCATCTGGAAAAGGAGGACCTGAGTTTTTATTGCTTTACAGAACTCTCTTTATGATAAAAAGAGCAAAATTCTAATACTGTTCTGTAACCTAGACTGAATTATCTCTCCAAACCTATATACATTTAGATACAACATCTTTATGGCTTGTGTGCCTTGAATCCTGCTGGGGCAGTTGTGGAGCTTTTAGCCAGGCCTTCGTAATTCATCGTGAAGGGTTGAGCAACACAAGGTCATATCAAACAAACGAAGCAGTGTTACAGTTTGAAGTTCCAGTTGATACCCTTCCTTCTGCTGAAAGGTGTTTGCCAACAGCTTCTCAACCACCCACCTCCTGACTAATCCCAAAGGACAAAAGTGGATACCCTGAACCAGTTTAACACAAGGTGAAACCTCTTTCAATAACATGTTAAATAACTCCACGCATTTATGTCTAATGTGCATTAAAATAGCAAGCAAAAAAGATCATATTTGCTGGGTCTGTAGGGAGCAGAGGCCTGTTCTTGCTCTTTGTAAATTATGAAATGTGTGGTTTGATGAAGGCCCTGTTCTCACGCACTTGGGAAACCTGGTGCAAGGGCAGAACTGTAGGTCAATGATTTGGTTGTAGATAAAGCCTTTAAATCTGTGGTAAGTGGATGAATTGGTGTGAATTCTGTGTTCTGTTACCTTCTGTGACTTAGGCATGCTAAAGACGCAAATGAACTCTCTGTAATCAATCAAATGAGTTCTTGACAGCCACTGCAAAGACTTTGAGAAGAAATACAGGGATTGGCTTTGACACAAGGGAACTTCTCAGCGCAGCGTCGGTTATTAATAGACTTGGCCAGCAGCCTCCTGAAGTGAGAACTTCGCTGGGCTGGAGGGTGCGCTGTGACAGTGGATGTCAGGGGAGCCTGGCTGGCACGCCGGCTGCCTGCGTTCGTCACTCTGCCTGGACCCAGAGCCCTTACGGGGAGGGCGGGAGGAGAGGGATGCTGGAGACCAGGGAATCTCGCACAGTAATGGTGAAAGTCTTTACTCAAACTTGGTCTCTGGTCATCAGACATGCCTTAGAATGATTAACGTATTAAACTGGCAGTGTATGTCCGCTCCGTGTCTAAAGGGGTAGATTGGAAGTGAGTTTTTAGATGCAAATACATGCAAGAGAAACTCACTCCTGCATGAGTTTACCCTGCATATAAACAAACAGTTGTGGATTAGGCAAGCGTTGCTTTATGTTCGTGTACGTACAGGACCAGGTACGTAGCTCTTGAGAGATGCAATCTTGGTTCTTCAAGGATTGTTTTTTGTCCTACCTTGCAGCAAGTTGGAGAAGCCTGGTGGTTCTCAGGTTTATTTAGCTGAGACCGTTGTCCTATTTGCAGAGTGACAATGAACAAAGGATACTGGCTGACCTTTGTGAGATGTAGATGCAACTTTGACTTGAGCATATCAATTTTAAATGTCGATGTTGTGAGAGCCTCTCTTGCAGAAAGGCATCCTGCACGTTACTGGTGTGGTCTCACAGCGTTATGTTTCCTGCGGGATGGTGCATGTTCTGAACTCCGTAGTGAAGTGAATGCCTGTAGGATCCCCAGAGCCCAGGTGAAATGAAACCACAAAACTGATCCAAAGCAACTGATTGTGCCTGTGTAGGATATGCAGCAGGGTTTTGGTCTTTCAACACGTGTTCTGTGGGGCATTTTTTAGTGACCAGGGCTAGATGTGTCGGTAAGTAGTAGAAAATGGCTCCTTACCCTCATCTGCATTGGATTATTAGTCAGATTACTGAGATAAGGGCAGGTAAAAAAAAACCCCAGGACTTCAGTATAGTTACTGTTTCTTTTAAAATTTTTTTTAAAAAGAAACAAACCCAGTGATGAATCTGGCTGAATATTGAGCAGAACCCTTAAATGGTTGACAAGTGTTAATAAAATGACATCAAAGCCATAATAAGGGCTTGGTTTCCTGTTTGAGCGCCCTACAAAATGGTGATGCTGCAGTTCCGTGCTCTCTGCGTATATCATAACATGATACGGTGTTGGGAGGAGGAGAAGGGGGAGGGATTTTTTTTCTTTCAGACCTACTTGTAGCAAATGGTAAATGAGTCTTTGTTCTTGTTCATGCCCTATCGCTATATTTGTCCCTCTGAATGTGGGACACGAGCGCACTTTAATGATGCCCCAGACTTTGTCTCCAGTGGAGAAGCATAGATGTGATAACTAGTGTCAATGTAGAGAGGCAACGGAGATGTCTTAGTCTTCCTGAGTTACGTGCAGCGAGCTGCAGGGGAGTTCCTGGCAGCTGAAGTGGCTTACAGTGGCGAATTCTGCTGTAAGAGAAATTGTTGAAATTTTTAGATCATGAGTTGCTTGGAAAGGCAAAGCTCTTTGGTATGTGAATCTACATCGTTTAGCCTAAGGAGAACAGGGGCTGTGTGAGAGCAAACCTGGGCTGCTGGAAGGCCATCGTTTCTCACTAGCTATTTTCCTGGTTAACTTTCTAGTGCAGTGAGAAGTTGACTTTCTGATTTCTGAGTACTAAGGATGCCCTTTCTCTTGGTCGATCCCTGGTTCTTCATATGATACAGTATGACCTCAGTGGAACTTGCTGTTCTGGGCTCTGGCTGCGTATTTCCCCCTCCTTGGCCAGCTCGCTCTGTATCTCTGTATTTGGCACTGGCCCCCGGTTGCCTTAATATATCAACTAGAATAGCTAATCACTTGTGCCAGGGTTCCTATAACGAGGGGACCTGGGTTTCTTTGTAGTGTTCAGTGAACTATGCTGTGTCACCTTAATATATTAACATAGTTGAATGTTTAAGCAGCAGTGGCCAAGACGTTTAGATTTTACGGCGTGGTGCAAGAAGCACCGTGTAGGGTTAACTTCAGCTTTCTAAAAAGTGGGAAGTACTTACGTTTTTGTTTTTCAGAAACTATATTTGAAAAGATAAGAGGTAGTTGAAAGAGTCATGCTGGCCCATCCCAGCTGGGGCGGGCTGGGTGCTATCTCTGGGTGGCACACGTGTAGGCAGCGCTCCTCGGGGTGCTTCCAGGAGAGCTCCCAAAGGAGATGAGTCACCGCTGATTCCTGCGGGGTCACCTAAGGAACTGGAGACGTTGACCACAGTGGCAGCTCTTCCTGCACTGGAGGAGGAGAAGGGTCATCGCTCTGAGCACAGCTCCCTTCCCTCTGCTCCTCATTCTTTTCACCCTCCCTCCCGCATTTTTTACATGTTAGCTAGTTGTCTGGTGACGAGGCTCACATTCTTGCTGGAAAATGCTGTGCATTTATTCAAAAGTCTCCTGGAAGCCATCTTAAAGCAAATAGTCTGAGTCTGAATTTCTGTCCAGTACTACCAGGCTGGAAAGGGCAAGTGCCCGTTTGAAAACTGGAGTTTCAGGCTTAGCAGGTACTAAGATGCGGCCTGCATGATGTGGCTGAAGAGGATACAAGATACCTTGGGTCTGCGGCTTAAAACAGAACCTCCCTCTGACAGCTTGCAGTACTGAGGAAAATACTGTTTTAATTAAGCAAAACACATCACTCTCTCGCTCTTTCCTTTCTCCTTTGTCTCTATTTGGATAGATTACACGGCTTTATTGTCGGCTTCTCCTCTGGCTATCTAATGACTATCCATTTTGGTGGTGTAGGATGCTGAGGCCGGCTGCCACAGGCGCCTTCTGTCCCCAGTGACTGGTGTGCTGGCCGAGAGCCAGCTTTCGGATCAGTCCTGGTGCTTTTCTGCCTTGAAAATCCTGGGCTTGGTTCATGGAAACGGCTGGAATTGGAGGGCTGACTGTCTCCTAATGAAGCCTTGGCTGGGAAAGCTGTTGCCGTGCAGTCTAGGTGTTTGTTCATGATTTCTAGAAAAAGTGAATTTTTGTTCCACATCTTTCCTTTGTGTCACTGTTTGGGCTGGACTCACAGTATTTATTGCGTCTTTTCTTATGTGTGGATGATTGGCTTCGTGGTGGTGTTGGTAGGGCAATACTTCCCTACAAATTCCCTGTAGGAGAGCAGTTGTCTTGCCTCTAGCTATAATCATCTTGCTGTTACTAGGTTTCTTATTCTGACCTAATAAAATTCCCCACTTGGTAAAAGAAATGCTTTTTTTTTTTTTCCAAATATGATGAGAAAAGTCTGTCTGTTCTCAAGGAGCTGTGTGGATTAGTGCGGTGGCAGAATTCCTCTGAGGTTTCCTTTAGTGAGGACAAAGGCCAAGGAAGCATTGCTGAGTTTCTGCTTTAATTGCACCCCAGGCATGTAATTTCTTGCACAAATTATTGTTTTACTATGCAATCTCTGCGTGAATGAAGGAAGATGGGGTCCCTGCCATGCACACACCACTAAAGCTAATACTATGCAGAGAAACTGTAAGAAATAGCGTCAAGTAACATCACCTGGTTTAACGGGTCCTTGTGAGTAGCAGCCCAGCATTAAGTGACCACTGAGGACAAATCCAGAGTCCCACTCGGGTGCTTTGCCTTCCGTATCGTGTGAGTGGCGGAGCCAGTCTGCCTGCTGCCGCTGCGGGCAGCTCTAATGCCCTTTCCACAGGCAGTCACACTTTTTTGGACCCCATCCATGAGTAGCCTCAACCGGTTAGCCCAGCAGAAAGCTCTGTAATTTTTGGCTGGGTTAATGAGGCTGTTGGAGGAGCACGGGAGCAAGGTAAGTACAGAGCTGATGTGGATGTGTGAGATGACCTCTTAGCGGCAGCAAGCTGCAGATCAGTTCACTGCTCCTTGTGAAACGACAGCCTTAGGCTAATAGAAGCTGATTTTGAAGAACCGTGCCCAGTTCAGAAAATCTGCGTTGTTCCTCCTCTGGCTTGAGAGCATTAGAAACTTTCAAATGTCATCTTAAAGGATCTGAATCACTGCGTTTTAGACAGTAGTTTAACTTTTCTGCTTGTAGTTGTGGTGACTGGCAGCAGCTCAAGGTAATCGAAGCATGACAAGAATTTCTCACTCTTCTGCCTGTGCACGATGCCTGACTCCATCCCAACTAGAACGGGACTGTGCCATTCCTCAGAGAGGGACAGGGCTTTCCCTGCACCCTCACCCCAGTGTTACCGCCCCATGAATTTTGTATTTTTTTCTGTTTTGTTATTCTTCGTGTGTGTCAAGTTTTAAGGTAAAAAAACTTTGTTGCGTACTGTATGTAGACCTTGTGATTGAACAGCATTTTTTTCTTCTTAAGTAACTCTGAAGAGTAGTTGCAGAAGAATTCTTTAATGTGATGTCTTCTGTGTGCTTGTGTCTCACTTTCTTCCATTACTCAGGTTGGTTAAAGGAATTCAACACTAACAAGTTCCCAGAAGTGCCATGTTTCGTGTTCTTCCTCCAAAATTTATTTGTAAATTGGCTACTGAAAGCTTGCAGTCCTTCCAGGTTTTGGATTGTATTTTCATATCTAATATCTGTAAAACAGAAATTTCTTACAGTCTGTCACTCTCAAAAGTTAAAAGCTGAAAACGGAGGTCCTCTGCTCACCGTGGACCTTGCTGTGCTTCTGTGGGTGGGGAGCCTCAGGTGATGGAAGCTGTGCTCTGTACTTATGTATCCTGCGTGTTAAAAAACCCAAACTGTTCTCTTATGGAAAAGTCATAATACTTTGGAAAGTGAGGCATGCAGTGCCCTCTGTCTGTAGATGCAAAAGGCAGGCAAGAATTTAGGACTATGAAGTTGTTGGTACTTTAAAATGGAAAATAAACCCTTGCTGTCTCCAGCCTGCTGCCGTGCCTGCCAGATGTGGGCTGCTTGGTTCCACCAAGGTGGGTTGCCTTTCCTGACGGTGCCCTGGTGCCTTACAGCCGGGGCTATGAGCAATTGCTGCTGTGGCAGCAGAGGGAAATGTGGCATTTCTTGTAGAAATTCAGGGAATATCCTGTGTTCTGTGATTATACGTTGATATACACTTGCAGTCCTGCTCTGGCTCAACCTGCAGCTCGGCTAATCCTACCCTTGGCTGTATGGTTAAAGGCTCCTCCAGCAGAACTTGGCCTGTTTGACTAATCGGCAATAGTTTAACCACAGCGTATTAGATCTTGCGTAGATGAATAGCCATAAATGCTGTGCAAGCGTGTCGCTGTGTTGCGCTGAAAGCCAAATGGCAGAAGCACAATGCAGCACCAAAGAGCTATTGTAATGACGGATGAGACTATAATAGACCAGAGAGAGCGGGTGCAGTTAGAGGTTAATTCAGCCATGGCTGGGAAAAGCCGGCTTCTCTCCAGAGAACCATCTGCTGCTCTACCAAAGGGCTGCTGCCGAGCCCCAGCAGCGGGTACACACACGCCTCGGACAATCCCGCGCTGTCGAGTTGCCTCGGGGCCATGACTCCAGTGTTCCGGAGGGCTGCCCTGCTGCCCTCCCTGCCTGTACCTGCCCGACGGAGCTGGCAGGCGTGCTCCTCTGCGGGGTGCCTCCTGCGCGGAGGGCGCGCTCCCGCCCGGCTGCGCGCGCTGCCTTGCTCCGGAGCACAGCAGTGTTGGGAGCGAGGATTGGCTGGGCACTGCTGCAGTGGGGACGCAGCCTGGGTGTTCAGCCTTGCTGCTCGTCTGATGTGCCGTTAGGATGAGCCAGGACGTGCGGGTTAATTGGCAGCTCTGAGAAGCTTCTCTCCGAGAGGTCCATTTTTAGCTTTCCTCTTAAGCGCAGCATCTTGGCTTCTCTGTCCAAGCAGTCTCCAAAGCTCAGCGTCTCAGCTTCTCCATGCCAGGGGTCTTGTGCTTTGTCTGTTGCCATCAGATTTCTGAGGCTCTTGTACAATGAGCTGCTTGTCAGGCCAGGCACGACTGCAGTAGCAGCAATTTCAAAAGGCAGGAAGCGTCCGCAGGAGCGGTCTGTAAAGAATCTGAGCCCGTGGAGTCGCTGGGTTGAACCTCCTGCTGGCTGCTGTGCCGATTCCCGTCTTGGGGGTGCTTGGTAGTGCAGTCACATCATCCTTGGCAGCGGGCAGCTCCTGAGCGCGCAGGGTTTCCCTGCCTGGGACGCTCGCTGGAGCAGCAATGCTGCAGACCCTTTGGCATTTTCTGTCTAGCTTCCTTCCCAGGGCCATATGCCAAGGTCCTGCAGATGAAAAAGAGGATGAGGCCAGAAACACCACCCCACTTCCAGGCCCCGGGGAGAAAGGGCCAAAGATGTTGGGGAAGCCACAGGACAGAGGGACTGATCCCACTGAAAGGAGACCAACTATCCTACTGGTGGTTGGACCCGCAGAGCATTTTCCAAAGGTAACGGGATATCCAGGGGCCTGAGGAGGGATTGGCGCACATGACAGCGGAGTGTGTGGTCTGCCGGGAGTAGGGGTGTCGCAGGTGGAGTGTGCGAGTAGCGGGGGTGTGTGTGTGTGTATTTGGGGAGGGGGGAGAAGAACAGGAAAAAGGAGCAGGGTCCAACGCATGTGCTTGCTAGAAGGGAAATGTGGGGGGACCAGGGGAATGACTGTGAAGAGAGGAGGTGATCTAACCTTTCAGACATGATGTTCAAAGGGGGGAAAAAATGCTGTTTAGGGCCAAGGGGGAATACGGGGGTCTCGAAGGTTCCTGGGCGACTTGTAAGAAGCATGACTGAGAGGGCGGGCAATGATAATGCAGGTTAGTGGCGAGTCCCACCCCTGCACTGGAGGCCGGCAAAGGATCAAATAGGTCCTAAAATGTTCCGAGTCAGTCTCTGGTAGTTTGGCAAGCCTCTGGAAAAGCTAGCATGTTTTGAGCAAACACGTAACTGGCTGTATTATTTGAATGGCACAGCCCGCAAAAGAGGAAAGCCTGTCCCTGGGGAGCAGGTGGCATAAGGGAGAGACTAAAATCTGTGTGAGGATGGGAACTTCCTGGGAGGTGGGAGAGCGGGGAGGTGGTGGGTGCGCACAATTGGCGGAGAATAAATGGTGAGGCTTTGTCTGGGGGGGTGGTGAACAAAAGCTGCTTAGTTTAATGCCTGGGTTCCTAGCACAGTGCTGGCTGACTGCAATTCTGGTTTATTTTTGATGGGGAGGGAATGCTGTCCGTCTCTCCTGGGGACAGTGCAGTCAGCTCTGACTATATGTGGTTTAAGACCAAGGGTGTGACCTGGGATTACGGGAGAAGGAGTCGGGCATAACCCCTGTGAGTGGTGGGAGCTTGGGGTAATAGTAAAGGGCTGCAGCAGGGGTAGGGGTGCGTGACTTGCAGGATCCAGATTATTTGACAGGGAATCAGGCATGGTTGCTGCTGTAAGCTTTCTCTCTAAAATGGGGGACAAACAGGCTCAGGTTGTAGAGGGGATGAATATCCTTTCTGCTGCCGTTTTGAATGGAAACAGGCAGGGTGGCGTTTTGCATTCTGGGGAGCAGAAGCCACTCCCTGCTTGAATCAGACTGAAAAATCTGCAGGGACTTGTGTCTTCATCCCTATCGTTAGCAGTTAGCACTGTGCATCCTCCTCAAAAAGAGGAGCGGGCACATTTTAAGAAGAGGACGACTTTTGTGCACAGAGATTGAAGAAGGACAGAGGCTCAGAACTGAAGGAGGTTTTGATGAAAACCTTGAAAGCGTAGGGGTGAAAATCTCTGGTGTCTTCCAGGGGAGCAGTGGTCCCTCAGTCAGGGAGAGTCCATCTGTTCACACCTGCAGATAAATCTTTTTCTGAAAGCTGATACCAATCTCCTCTTTCCCGTGTGACCCTGGAAGTTTTGCTGCATAGGAACCCTAGAATGGGCTAATGGAGAAATACCTAGAGGATAAGGATGTGGTAAAATGGAGTTATTGCAGCTTAGGAAGTAACTGCCCGTCTGCTAGGAGGTTGTGACTGTGTAATTTTAGCCTGCCCTGATTGTAAAGTAAAACGCAGCATAAAGCTCTTCTGTTGAGGATTATGCAGATACGTTTTACCTTGCGATTCAGGCCGGCTAATACTGCATCCAGCCATCGTGGCTGAGCTGATGGACAGTAACTTGTTAAGCTGCAATGACTTGTTTGTGCTTGATCAGATATCTGTGTTCTAATTACCCGTCTGAAGAAGTGTTGCAAAAAGTCTTGTACAGCCTTAGGGATAGATTATAAACCACTGTAAGCAGACAGTATTATTTGGTGTTTAAAGAAAATGTGGGGGACACACGGATTTTGTTCTCTGCCACTGAATGTCTGTGACCTTGGGAGAAGTCTCTTGATTGGTATGCCACTTTGTTTTGTAAAAACTCCTGTAACTACGTATCTGCTAAAAACCCACAAAATATCACACCCAATACTTGGGTTACTGTAAGGAATTTGCATGTCTCGATAAATTTTACCCGAGGTGCTTCCTAGCCCTGGCTTTTCAATCTTCATGTTGTAGTTGGTGTGTTTCTGCTCAGATCCTTGCCTGAAGGTAGCGATTTCACCATGAGGCTGTTTCTGCAAATGTGGGAGAAAATACTGATTGCAAATGTGATGCGTTGGCTCCTGGTTGTGTGTACACAGGAGAGAGGTATGATCTGCCCCTGATGTCACTGTCTGGACTTGTAACTTTGGATCCGTGTGTTGTCAGTGGAACAGGTCACCTTTCCTGGTTACCTTTATGACAAATACCATGTAGTGTTGTCTGCTTTCCCCGGTCTCTATCCTTCCCCTTGCACAGCCTTGGCTGGCTGCAGCTCTTTACTCTGCTGGGGTCTCTTAAATGATTAACTCCCCTCCTTCATACACTTTACACTCTTGGTGCTTTGTGAGGACTTTCTGTACGGTACAATTAATTATAAGCTAGTTTCCAGAAATTAAAAAAATGCCAAGTCAGCAAAACCTAGTGAAAACTTTGAGCAATAGGGGTTCTCTCAGGCCCATGGTGTACTCGCCCAGAAAGCTGTTTCGCCTGTGAAGGAGGATGTTAGTTATGTGCTGTGACACTCGCTGGCACTTGATATTTTTAGAGACTTTTTTTTTAAGCAAAGTATGCTGTTTACTTTTGAATTTACTTTCCTGCTCCTTGTATGGCTGCATCCTCCCATCCGTTGGGAGGTACCTTCTGGAGCTGATGTAGTAAATGGGTGATGAAGCAGATGCCTAGAAGAGTACAAATGACTTTGAAAGGTTAGCGTTGGAGTGGCAGGGTGTTGAAACTGGTAACTCGTGCAGCATCTAAATAAGAACCAAATCCTATAAATAAAATGGACAATGAGTTTGCAGCTTTCTTGATGGCAAGAAAAGCGAGACTTCTCTAGAAGGAAGACGGACCCATCTAGTGCTCCCTTTAGCAGAGGGGAGGGTATTAGCTAGGCTGGCTTCCCATTGACCAAAAATGTGTAGGTCCAGCTCTGGCTTCATTGGCAGAATTGGTGGATGGAAGAAATATCAGGGAGGAGTGACTTGAATGGGCTGACTTTATTTGGAGCTCTGTGCCCTGCCCTTGGTTTGATCAGGAATAGACAGTGCTAATGAGGGATGTACTGTCCGTCGCTCACGTCTGAAGCCCTGGGGTGGGTGTGCCGCTGTCTGCAGCGGTGCAGCCACATGCACACTGCAGGGGCTGGGGAGCAGGACCGGCTGCGTGAGCTGAGACTTGGGGCGGTGACCCCATACTAGTGTTCAAGCAGTGCTGATCCCTGCGGCTTTGGAGAGCTATCTTGCTTTTGAGTACTTCCAGGTTTACCAAGATTCTTTTAGGTGAAATCTAAATACTTGTTAATGCCTGTTTTAAGTTCCCTTTGTTGTCATAACCAGAACTGGTGGTATAAAATTAATTCGTAATCTGTCTCTCCTTCTTAGCTCGCTGTCCTGTAATTAATACCGTGCTTAAAATCCGCTTTCTTAACCTCATTACCTTTCTCCTTTCCTCTGACGTAGGTAGTAGGGCTTTTTTTCCTAAAATGTGTAGATCTTGCCTTTTGTCTCTAGCTGGCAACTCCAGAGAGAGTTTATTAGGAAAATCTGCATCATGTCGGCATAGCAACTGAGCTGCCAAGCAGCTATAATAGTGATGCTTGGCAACTCGTGGGAAGGACTACGGAGCATCTTAAGGCTTGGTGGGGCAAATCTGAGTTACGTTTGTTCACTTACTGTTTGGAGCTGGGCAGGGGGGAGCTGCTCGCCTCGGTCAGGCTGCTGAAGGCGTTTGCTTTTGGCCAGTGGCGTGTAGCATTAGGGTGCTGCTTGAAGTGAGACTCGGCTCCGTGGGAAGGCTGGGGTGTGCTGTTGGTGTGCATGCAGTGAGCTGCTGCAGCTGATCTTTAAGAGGATCTGGAGTCCCTGAGAAGCTTCTGTTTTTGTGCAGAGAGACGTCAGCAGGGAGTAGGTTAAGCCTGGTTAGGTAATGCGGCAGTAGTGCCGTGGTAGGTGAGGTGACAGGAGGAGGGTGAAGGAAACCGTTGTAGGTCATGATTCTCAAGGGTACCGAATTGCTGCGAGTCATGATCTATTAAGCTTTCTTTTAAAAAAAAAAAAAAAAATTCCTTGAAATAAAGCCCCAGATTAAATATTCCCAATTCGTGTGATTGACATGCAGCTGCACAAACAGCTTATTACAGACCTTGGCTTTTCTTTAAATCTGAAGAACAAAATAGCACGGTAAAGATGTAAAGGCCCCTTGTGCATTAGCATCTGAGGAGGGGAGTGCTTATTGGACTTTGTACTGGCCAGGCAGTCTGTTTAAACAGAGCAAACACAAGAAAATGTTGCTGTGTCTGCAGTGGTGGGGAAAGCTGTTAGCTGGACTGGCTTAAACCAGTTTAGCAAACACGCTGTGTTTCTTCAAGTGCAGGCAGGATTATAGTGTTTTGGTTATTGGCTATGGGTTTTTGCATCTTCCTTGTATGATGGCTTCTCTTTGATGACTATCAAGACTATAACTTTATTTTAAAAATCATGTTAGCAATTAGTAATTCTGTACTGAGCAGTATTGTTACCTGCTGCACTTCTTTGGTACTCTTGCTGTAGTGCTAGGTGTTATCCCATACATCAAACTCCACTAAACGCTCAGAAGCCTGTAATTATATCCTCATTAAATGATGCGTGTGCCACGCTCCCTCTTCAGCCTGGCTTGTTCCTGATGAAAGCTCAGGAACTCGCTTACAAAGTGGTTAAATTGTAAATGGTAGAAACTGGAAAATGTTGTTCTGCCCGGGCCACTTCTCATTATAGCGCATATCCAACTGCAATGTTTAATTGTAGTTGGGAGAGGAGGAAAAACTAGTAAGCTGTTGTAATTGCTGTGTGGATGCTTAGCTAGGAGGCTCTGAAGCAGCTGGGTCTGTTTTGAAGCCTGCCCTTGATTTTGGTGGTTTTCTGAGTATCCGGCACAATGGCAGACCTTCTCCACAGGCTTTATTGCTGCCTATATTAGTAAATCCTGAGTGCTGCAGAGGAGATCTTGGTATGCAGGGGTTGCCTGCTCCTAGTTGGCACAAGTGTTTTTTGGGAGGACTTCCAACCAAAGCCAATCAACTCCGGCATAGCAAAGTAACATTATAAAAGTGGAATTTCAAGGCTTTTGCTTAAGCTGGTTATCCCAAACATGTATGAAAGCAGTAAGTGGCTGGCATCCTGCTTTTACTGTGTTTTAGAGAGAGAATTTTTGGGAAGAGGAAGGCAGTGAGAGTCCTCCTCTGTTGTATGGTGGGAGAGTTTATGATCAAGACTGGTCCTTGCTGTGCTGCACATGTAAATCCCCGGAGGGGTGAGAACAGGATCGGAAAGGACTGATCGGATGTAAGGAACAGCGAGTGAGGGTCTCAGATGTTGGCCAAAGCCTCTTGGGTTAAAAGGCGTGCCCAGTAAGAGTTAACTTGTGGTGAGTGTGATGTCAGGTCTCTGGGCTTAATGGGAGCCTGGTGTTGAGCAAGGGGAGGCAGCTCACATGCCTCCTCCAGATCTGGTGTCTCGCTGGCAGCTCACGTGCCTCCTCCGGATCCGGTGTCTCGCTGGCAGCTGGGTGGGACTGTACAGCCACGGCTTCCCTTTTAAGTAGAAGGGCAGGGCTTGTACAGCCAATCCCACCGGAGCCGGGTGCGCTCATCGGCATGTGTCATGAGACTTGCTGGCATTTCCTTTCCACTACGCACTGAATTAGCTCAGGGGAATCATTCAGTTTTGCATCCCTTCCCGGTTGGTCTGAGCAGGGCAGCTGAGTCTGCGGCTCAGAAAGATGCTCTGCCTCTGTCTGTATGTGCCAGCGTTCGGGGAGTCGCAGACGGAGTTTGAATACTTTGAGTCGAAGGGGCTGCCGGCCGAACTCAAATCAATCTTCCGACTCAGCCTCTTCATTCCTTCCCAGGAGTTCTCCACCTACCGCCAGTGGAAGCAGGTATGGCCCCGAGGGAGGAATGGGAGGGAGCGAGCAATGGAGGGGTGGTCTCCAACACCCCGAGTGGCTGGTCGGAGGGGGAGAAGTTCATGATGGCTCTGTCGTAATAACTGGGTACAGCATGGACATGTTTCTCTTGCCCCTTGGTAGGGATTGCTGAAGCAGCATGGAGTAGACTTTTTTCTTTGATTCTTTTGGCTTGAATCTCATGAGATCTCAGTGCCTCTAAGACAGTTTAAACCCATTTATTTGATGCAAGTTAAATAGAAAAAGGGGTTTTCCAAACTATGGATTCTTCTGCTTTAACTGCTCTGCTCAAATACAATGTTTCGCATCCTCTTCCTTCTTACACCCGTCCGCCTGCCCTCATTCTGACAGGAGGTGTGTAATTTATGTCAGCTCAGGCCGATGCAGGTCTCGCCCCAGTGAAGGTGAGGAGGTTTGTGCTATGAGCTGGAGAGTGGCTCAGCAGCAGTGGATGGGCTGAGCGGGGGGAGGTTGTGCAAGAGTGCTTCCCTTCGCTGCCGAAGGGAGATGCACTAAATCTGCGGAGCGCTCTGTCTGACTCTGTATCACAGCCCCTGCTTTCAGCTTGCTGCAACTGGTGTCACTTTCATGACCAGGCTGTCAAGAGCCCAGGCAGCTGATTATTGAACAGCAAAGCTGGGTAGGCTTTTTATACCTTTGTGCAGACACACAGACGGGGGATGTAGCAGGCGTTAAGCCGTGTGGGGTCCCAAAGCGTGCTGCAGGGGCTGCGAGTTATGCAGGTGACCGTAGAAATGTCTGCAGCCAGCAGGGATGTTAACGAGCAGTTCTGTCTATGGAGATTTCGTATTTGCTGTTAAAGGCCAAGAGCTGCAGGTAGATATTTGTTCATATCTCTGGAGAAGATGCTGGGAGCTTGGCTTTCTCACCCTTCAGACGTGTGTTGCAGGTTACTGTTTGACAGGCTTGCAGCATTTTTGCTTTGTGATCATGGAGGAAGAAGGTGAGCAGAGCAAGGCAGCTTTTATTACCTGTGGTCTCTGATCACTCGTTGCACATCTCTGCGGTTGTTAGGGGTGTGCTGAGAGAACAGGAGCAGTTGCACAGTCACATTCCTCTTATAGTGCCTCCGAATTATTAGTGCCTGTCAACGGGTTGGGGGTTGCCAGTCAGAGGGAAGCCCTGATTCAGCTGTTCAAGGCCGATCTGCTGACATGTGAGGGGTGCTGGTCTATCTTTAGCCTACAAGTTGAATGTGGGGTCATATCTGAACTTTACAGCAGTCATGTGGCAAATTGCAGGTTAAGAATACTGGGCACACCTCAAAGGTCAGGGCAGCTGGGACAGCACTTTCTTATTTAAGGTTCATAAAATGATGAGGAATAATCCTCGTAGCATTAGGGCTAGTGACAGGACTTGGTGGGGCGAGAGAGAGTTTTAATAGTGAAGTATTTAGTATTGAAGTCATTTAAAATGGCATTGAAACAAAGGCTTAAGGCTTATGAAGGGGACTGGTGCACATAGGCTGAGGAAATATCCCAATAAGCTTAAGTTTGCCTACTACCTTTGAAGCCTAAATATTGAACAAAATATTGGTGAAGAGGGGTAGCCTAGAGTTTGATCTCAGCTCAGACCTTCCTTAACAACCCACCTGCTGTTAACAAATGTTACAAGAATTAAACCAAAAATGTAGGTGATGCAGTAGACTGAATCACACCTCATTTAGTGTCGCTCACTGATTCATCTTGAGAAAGACTTATAGGCTGTCAAAGGCAAGTGACTGAACAAGAAGGGGAATAGGAACTCCCTGAGCCACATTCTTGCAGTCCAGAGATCACCTCTCCTGTCAACAAGTAGCCATGTAACCTTAGATAGGACAGTCCATCTGCTATTGCCTCATTCTGGAGTGAGTTAATTAGTCATTTAACTTGTCCTAGATGTCTGGCACGGAGTCTGATCTTGATTTTTAGCTTTGTCCTACTAAGAACGTTTTCTTGTTCTATATGCGTTTAATGGAAACTTGTATAATTAAAGCACATAGCTCCAGGGTGCCTAAACCAGTTCATAGGGGTTTTTATCTCTGGCTGTGTCCACTAGAGCTAGACAGGCTTTTTCTGGTTGGAGTTAGTTATTGCCAGAGGGAGCTTACTTCTGTCAGAATCGTAGTAGGCATGAAATTCCTTCTCCTGTTCAGTTTTTTTTACTACCTGAAGTTTTGTGATTCACTTTTCATGCAAATCTGTTGCTTCATACATAGTTCAAGAACCTCTACAGGGGCTGTGTAAGGTGTTAATGAAGATACAGGACTGAGATTAGACACGTGATACTGGCAGAGTGTCCCTGATAGAAGCGTGAGGCATTTCGTCTGTGTAACTAACTTTGGGAGACAGTTGCCTGGAATCAGGTGACTTTTCTACACTACTGCTTTGCTCAACTTTCTTTGAGAAATTATAATTCTGTTGGCTGCTTTCTGGAGGAAAAGTCAAAAGTCGTGCAGGAAATGATCTTTAAATATGGTAGAAGAAGGGGCAGATCTGTCTGAATGAACAAAGGAACTGACAGTTTTTGATTGTTTTCTGAACAGAAAATTGTGAAGGCTGGAGACAAGGACCTGGATGGACAGCTGGATTTTGAGGAATTTGTTCACTATCTCCAAGATCATGAAAAGAAGCTGAGACTGGTCTTCAAGAGTTTGGATAAGAAGAATGATGGTAAACACCTTTCTCGTGCTCATGAATAGACTAGTGCATTTGTTAGCTTGCAATACATATACTTGAGCTCGCTGGCTTATCTTTGCAGGCCGTATTGATGCCCAGGAGATTGTACAGTCTCTTCGGGACCTGGGAGTCAAGATCTCTGAACAGCAGGCTGAGAAAATACTGAAGAGGTGAGGATTAAGCTAGTTCTTCTGTTTTACTGTTGAGGGGGTTAGAAGGAAGTGTAGGGACATGGAACCCATCTCCTCTTTCCACCCTGTACACACTTTCCAGAGACTTCAGCTCCTCCCTTTTTGCCTATTACTCTTCATTTTGATTTTTTTTCCCCATGAATTGACACTTACAATGTGTTAATGCATTATGGAGAATTACTGTCAGAATCTTTTACCTTACTGGCTTGTTGTGGGGAGGTGCTTATGCCTGAGCTGATTTGCATCCCTGTCTGATTGTCCTGCTGCCCTGAGCTTGCTGCTTTGGAGAGGGACTGTGCAGTTGCTCTTCGGAAATGCCGAGTGCTTTATGCATGTGGCACTAACATGTTAACAACCACTTATTTGTGCTGTTTTTTCCTCTTTCTTTCCTCTGCTACCTTCCCTCTGTCTGTTTGCCTGTGTGTCAGAATAAGGACGGGACATTTCTGGGGTCCTGTCACCTAGTAAGTATTATTTTCCCTTCAGTGTCAGTTCTGTCCCCAAGTTTGGTAGGAGGGGGTGCAACTATTCCTGTGGGTCAGTTAAAGGGGAGAGAGAGGGGAGGAAGAAGGGAGCCTACTTCTACCTCTCTGCAGTGTTTGAATAGAAGATTTCCTAGCTTTGTCTTGTGTCTCTTTAGAAGTCTTTTAGTAGTTGCTTTGCAAAGCTTTTTTTGGTGTAGGCCTGAATAATCAAAGGGAAGGGGAGGAGGAATTTGTCACCCAGTGGGAGTCTGTACTCATCTAATGATAAATCTCTTTAGCATGGATAAAAATGGGACAATGACAATTGATTGGAATGAGTGGCGAGACTATCACCTACTGCACCCAGTGGAGAACATTCCTGAAATCATCCTGTACTGGAAGCACTCCACGGTAAGAAATTGTTCCTCCGCAGTGGGCCTTGGTCTTTCCCCAGCTTCTCAGTCGGAGTCCTGGCCCCTAGGAGCTGCTATCGGCAGTCTCTATCTTTCTCTTCATGGTTCAATAGCTGCCTTGTAGCCCTAGAAGCCCAATTGCTTCCTGTCCTGTTATCTTGCCACCTATCACTGGCATGGCTTCTGAAGCCTCTGGCACAGGTGATAACAGCTGCATGTTCTGCAAGAAGATGAGGGTGTTCACTTGGCTTACACCTCTGAGCGCTCGTACCAGTGCCAGCCCCTGCTGGTTCAGGACCTGTTAAGACTAGAAACTGATTTGACAGGCAGCCGTCCTTCCTGGAGATATTTCAGTGTGTGTAAATAGCATGTAACGAGATTAAACTGGCTGCGAGCTTGGAAGGTTCCAGAGAGGTCCAGCTTTTTCGCCATGCAGCTGCCTGCAGTTGGCCATTTTGTTCCTTACTACGATGCACAGTATTTTAATGCAGACAAATGTTCAGCAGTTGCCATCTCCTTGGACAGAAATCTCTAAATGTGAAGGTTCCCCTTGTGACATTCTACAGCAGTGGCAGTTCCTGTGGCCAGACGCAGCGGTTAATGGCTATAGATAAGCTGCTGACTTGGAATAAGCACATCCAGTACTTCAACACTTAGCACTAATAAAGAGCCATAGAACTTTGGCAAGATCACTAGCTGATGAAGTATTTCTCAACACCTTGTACTTTTGCAGATCTTTGATGTAGGAGAGAATTTGACCGTCCCTGATGAGTTCACAGTGGAAGAGAGGCAGACAGGGATGTGGTGGAGACATCTGGTTGCAGGTGGAGGTGCAGGTGCCGTGTCCAGAACCTGTACAGCTCCCTTGGACCGCTTGAAAGTGCTCATGCAGGTATGATGGAGCAGTTCCAGTTTGTTTGAATACCCAGGCAGATTCTGTTAATATTCTTGGATACCTAGGAGATGATAATGTTCATCGACACAGTACAGCACTCTGGCCAGGATTAATCTCATTGCTCTTATACTGCTATTTTTGAAAGCTTTTTAGATTATTTGAATGATCAAAGTCATGTTAAAAAGTTATTCTTCATTGACTAGAAAAAAAACAGAGAATCTCTTGGGAGGTAGACATGTAAAAACTGTCGGTAGATAGAGAGCTTTCTGATTTAGAGCACTGGAAAACTTGGGTTTTGGTGAAACAGGTTCAAGTCTTGTGTTCCCATGAGAGACCCTGAGGCCATGAGAGTTGAAGCGGTTGTGGTGGTCAGCTGGCAGAGCTCGTACTCAGTACAAGTATTATCCGCGTTAAAAAGGAGTTACAAAAACTTGATTTTAGCCTGCTTTGTCACTGTACCTGCTCTTGAACCAGCTGAGAAGTTTACCCTGGGTAGCTGATGCTACGCTAGGTATGGGAGTTGCCTATTTAACCTTTCTTCCCGTTCCAGAGGGAGATATTGATTAGATTCATTAGTTAACACTAGACTTCACAAAAAAGAAAAGAAGCTTGCTTTCCTATTGTAGAAGTTATCTGGAAGGGATTAAAGCCTTGGCAAATCTCCGTGTAAATTAAAAAAGCGCCCTTTTGTCCCTGGATTACGGAAAAACATAGCACTGTCGTAATCAGGACTGGAACTAATCCAAGCTTGCTCTTTCCCAGGTTCATGCCTCCCGCAGTAACAACATGTGCATTGTTGGCGGTTTTACTCAAATGATCCGAGAGGGTGGACCAAGGTCACTGTGGCGAGGGAATGGCATCAATGTGTTGAAGATTGCACCGGAATCTGCCATTAAGTTCATGGCCTATGAGCAGGTGAGTAAAAGGGCGCAGATGAGTCCAGCTGCAGAAGGTTTGGGTTTGCAGAAGGACAAGCTGAAAAAAAAGAAGACTGCTGAGATAAGTCAGCGAGCCTCAATGTCTGTCTCTCAATGTCTTGGCTTCTCCAGATCAAGCGGTTCATTGGTACTGACCAAGAAATGCTGAGGATTCATGAGCGGCTGTTAGCTGGTTCTCTGGCTGGGGCCATTGCGCAGAGCAGCATCTACCCGATGGAGGTGAGGCAGGCGGCTGATAGTCCAGCCCGTGAGGGGTCATGGCAAGGTGCTGAGATGGGAAAATGCGGGTAGAACACCAGCGCTATTATAGCTTAATTAATGACTTCAGAGATGATATCGGGTAATACTGCTCGCGTGACACTTGCTGTAGTCCTGACCATCATGCTCTTAAGAATGACATTGTCTATAGGTTTTTCTCCTATTGATTCTCCTGTAGGCCTTCATGGTACTTATTCTTGTCTTCTAGGTTCTGAAAACACGGATGGCTCTAAGGAAGACAGGACAATATTCAGGCATGTTGGATTGTGCCAAAAACATCCTTTCAAAGGAAGGAATGGCTGCCTTCTACAAGGGCTACATCCCCAACATGCTAGGAATCATTCCGTATGCTGGTATTGACCTGGCAGTCTATGAGGTATGAAGCCTTTAACCTATTGTAGGGCTATGCTGCTTGTGTACCTTTATCGCTGTCAGACCTGTCAGTTACTACAGGAGTTTTAAGTAATGTATCGAAGCTTTCCTGATCGGCCTTACGGGGCACAAATGGATTTTTAGCCAAAATGGCCTAAAAGATAATCCAATACAACGATTCTCCTTTCCTAGTCAACATCATGCATGGTCCGTTGTTTCTTTTTTTTATGAGAAAATTGCAGCAGAAAACGAAGGGATTTTCCCCAGGCACTACAGTAGCAGTAGCTCAAAAAGATTTGAGAAGCCTAGTGCTTCTGGCTGAATTTGCACATAGCTTTCTGGTCCTTTACGCTAGATCTTTTACGTAATATGATATTCTGTTGATTTGCCTCTTCAGTGCTAACATCTGGCTTGTTCCTTCCACCAGACACTAAAAAATGCCTGGTTGCAACGCTATGCTGTCAACAGCGCTGACCCTGGTGTCTTTGTTCTGCTGGCTTGTGGCACCATCTCCAGTACCTGTGGACAGCTTGCCAGTTACCCACTGGCTCTCGTGAGGACACGTATGCAGGCCCAAGGTGAGGACTTCTGGGAACTCCTGTCATGGTCTCTGAGCAGGGTAAAGGTCCTCTAGTGTAAACATTGCAACAACAGCCTTAACTGGCTCGCGCAGCTGGGCAGTAGGCTATTTGCCGTGCTGCAAGAGGACAGTGGACTTTGTGCTGCCCTTAGCATCTGGGCCAAGCACCTCCAGGACAGAGGTTCTGTTTTGCTCAAATCAGGAGTTTTGGGCTAAGGGCATCTGCAGAGCAGTTTGGGAAAATGGCTGCGATGTGCAGCACGGCCATGGCTTGCTGAGAAATTAGATGCTATCCCCCATGAAGCACCTTTGGTCTGTGAACATCCACAGGAAGCACGTGAATCAGAACTGCTCTGTGAGACAGATGTTACCTTGAAGTGTTTTCACCACGTAGGCTGCATTATTTATTGTGGCTTTCCCTATTGCAGCTTCAGTGGAGGGTGCTCCCGAAGTGACGATGAGGGGACTGTTTAAACACATTCTGAAGACAGAGGGAGCATTTGGTCTTTACCGGGGTCTGGCGCCGAACTTTATGAAGGTGATCCCAGCTGTAAGCATCAGCTATGTGGTTTATGAAAACTTGAAGATGACTCTGGGCGTGCAGTCACGGTGACCAGGAGATGCCAAGGACTTTGAACTCTGAAATCTTGGGGTGCAATCCCAAGACGTATAGCCATCTCTCATTCTGTGAATGTGTTGACACTAAGCTGACTAAGCAAAGCTGTGAAATCTCAGATAGTTTGTGAGTCAGTAAGGGGAAGGGGAGGATCTGGTGTCCTTTGCCATCTTGCTACTCAGAGCTCCACACAAACCATCATGTGGTCCTTTTTGTTGGGCCTTTTGGGGAGACCAGGAGGCAAACTCCTGGGAGAATCTTAAGGCGCGAGTTGCTGAGGTCAGTTCCCAGCAGTATGGCAGAGTAGCAAAGATTTGGGTAACAGGTCTGCTTTCAGCGTATTGCATGTACAGAGCTGTTTGCCTGCAGATGAGCACCTTCTGACTTGCTGAAAGAGCTTCTTTTTCCATTCAGAGAGCTTCTTTTTCCATTCAGTTGTTTAACTTCCTACCCGTTGTTTAAATTTGTACAAACCTTGTGTAGGAGCTGCTGCCACACCAGGCTTGTTATTATGTTTACATATATTCCTTTGGGTAGGAGACATTCATGTTCTGCTTCCAAGACTTGACATGAAATGTAACTTTGAACTATACTGGTTTTGAGGGCTGGTGGGCAGTGGTTTATCCAGTCAGGCTGAAGGTTACTTAGGCCAGCCTGATGAAGAATTAGGATTATTTATTTTTATAGGTTTAAGTGTGTCTCATAAATCCACTAACAAGATGCACTTACTAACAGAAGCAGCAGACTAGAGCCTGCATGCCTGTATCCTTTGCATGCCGGGATTGGCTTGTCTTATACTCAGCAGGGGCTTGGAAAGGGGAAGGCAGGAGAGCCCTGGAGGGACTTGGCACCTTGATGCATGGCTTTAGTGAAACAAAAGACAGTATTTCACAGCTCCTGTGCAGTTGTGCTCCCAGCACGACACGAGAGCCCCTGTGCAGCGTTGCATGGACCTCTGAATTCCATTCTGCCTGGTGCTGAGAATAGCTGGTGGACCTTTTCCAAACCCTGTGCCTACGCTGCTATCTATCTCTTTAGACCTCTTTGTAGATTGACGTTCAGGTTTGCATTAGTGGGATGGAGTCCCCAAGCCAGGAGTATGTCTGCTGTGGGAAGGGGTGTTAGGGAGAGGGGCTGGTTGTCACTGGGAGAGGTGAGCTTTCAGTCCTGAAGACATGCTTGCTTTTCTTTCAAAGGGTGCTTTTCATAAGGCTAAGGGAA
>NW_008823916.1:2886429-2894936 GCF_000699105.1 Pygoscelis adeliae | reverse complement strand
TCTGACTGCGTTATGGGCTACTTTAGTTGATAGGATCTGGCTTCTGAGGCCTGGGAGATCCTCGTTGAACTTTTCATTTTGGGCAAAATGGACCAGCGTTGCATTCCACTGTTTTACTGCTTAAAGCATATTTATTTTGTATTTATTTGAACAGAGTTATGTCGGACTATTTTTATAGACTTGTTTAAATATTGTTACTGTGCTTGTATTTCTCCTGTTTTAAAAAGTTCTCTATTTGTTCTTCTTACATCACACAGCTGAGTCGTGGGGAGGGATGCTAAAGTCGCTTGCATACCTTCCCTTTGGGGCTTGAGCTGCCTTTCCCACATCTGGGGTTGATGCTGGAGGACCTCAGCCCAGAGAAATTCTGTAGCAAGAAGCCATAGGAGAGAAGGGAGCTGGTGAGGAAGCAGTACCTTGGGAGGAGGGGAGAGGGTGCACCGTGAGGCTCGCCTTATTTTGGAATTGCCTCTGTGCATGGCTGAAAGGCTTTCAGGTGGATGGCTGAAGTTGGGAAGTAGAAGGTCTGTGTATGTTGGATGTCACAACGGCTAATTGAGAGCGATCTTGGGGAATTTTTAGGTAAGGGGGGAGGGGAGAAATCTCAGGGACTAAAGGAAATACAAGTTTCCAGAGAGATGGAAGGAAACTTGCACTCGGACACAAGCTGCTGCAGTTGTGCTTTGAGGCTGAATCAGCAGACCCTGCTGCTGAGCCAGTGCTCTTCACATGCAAACGGGCACTGTGGAGAAGTGTGTGAGAAACTGGGAAAGGATTTGCTAGCACTCAGCAGCTGCTTTTTTGCTGACAGATTTTGGTGGTTTGCGGAGAGTCTTCCGGGTGAGGCTCTGCCTTGACTATCCAGTGCTGTCGGTAGTTAGCCACGTGGAAATCTAACCAATCGGGATTAGTGATATGATTTTTTCCACCCCCCCCATCTTGAGACCTGTCAAATTCTGCAGTGGCTCCTTCCTACCAGTGTGGCCTAATGGGAATATGAATATCAGAATGCAAAAATCAATGCAAAATGACAACCATCTTTGTAGCTGTAACCACAAATTGTTATAATGCAAATCTAACTCGGATTCTTCATGTAGGGAACAGTCTGCTAATAAAGGTCTGTCAAAGAGATACCATGTGTCTGCATCTCTTTCTCAATATGGTTTATTGGTGCTGTTTGTGGCCAGACTCTTCCCGGGATGATTCTCACCAAGGACACTGGCACTGGGAAGGATCCTCCCTACAAGGACCTGGGAGAACAGAATTCTTAAAGGCAAAACCAGCAAACCTGAGATCAAGGCTAATGATGGTAGTGATGAGTCAGGGATGTTCAGATGCTGTTAACCTATCTCTGAGCGTTGCTGGACTTCGCTCATCTGTGCAGTATCCTTAACTCTCTGTTCAGAGAAGTGTTTCCCAGAAAAGCTGCAAACTCTGCAGTCCAATTATGCCCTTGAAGGAACTTGGCTTATAGGGTTTTCAAAAGGAAGCCTTTGCACAATTTTTTCTTCAACAAATAAAAAAAACCAACCAGGAGCTATCCTTGAAGGTCATTCAGGAACCATAGCTGGTAGGGCAAGTGGCCTCTGATTGGGTTAACAAAACTTGCCGTGGGGGCCAGACTGAGTTTGTTGGTTCCTTATGTCGCTGACTGTAATTCAGGGCTTTTATTCAGCTATAAATCTACTCATAAGGTCTGGGTCCTTGTAATCTGAGCCACTGCTTTCCAGCGGTGTCAGCTGAGATGCTTATCGATGCTCTCTGGACTGCAGCACTGAAGGCTGCTGGCAGCATCCCCTCTCGCACGCTGCCCTCTCCTACCCCTTTAACTGTCTCGCTCCTCGAGGTGGGGGGTTATGTTTCGTGTCACAAGCTGATAAAAGATGTGTCTGAAGCAAGGGCTGGCCAGGTACCTGTGCCCTGAGACCAGGAGGGAATTGGCTGTACTTGACCTTGTAAAATTCATTTTTACTACTGGAAGCGGGCCAAAGACTCAACACTGAAACGCTGCCCAGTAAACGGTGCCGGACAGGGACAGGGCACCCCGGTGCTGCAGGGGGAGGAGCAGGGCGCTCTTCTTCGCTGTGTTCCCTCCAGCTTTTCTCCTTTCCTTCCTTTTTAAGGAAGAAAGAGATTTTCAGTGCTTAATTACTAGGTTGGAGCTGAGACTGAACTACTTTGCAGACACGCAGCAAAAGCAGTCTCTTTTTCAGCTCCCCCCACTTTCACAAACACAGAGTGACAGTGCTTTCCTCCCTTTGGGGCTGGGGGTGTGACAAGGGATGCGTGAGGTGCCTGATGAGTGCAGGGGTGTTCCGGAGGCACGGAGAGCAATGTAAAAAAAAAAGTAAAAATCCAGCCTGGGTTGGGTTAGCACCCCCTCCCTCTCTGGCAAGAGGATAATTTTTCAGTGTTGTCATATTATGTTGCAAACCTTGCTGTGGATGAACGTTATCGGGAAGCTCTTGCCCAGTCCAAAGGGTTTGGGCAGGAACATTTGCCCCAGCTGGGCTACTTGGGCAGTCAAGCTGCTGTCAAGAGAATTGGGTGGTTGCTTCTAGCTAAGCACCCTCTTCCTCTGAGACTGTACAGTTAAAGAAAAGTTTCTAGCTGCCTGTATAGTCCAGTTACTCATCAAATGCTTGGCACACTCATTTAAAATAGCTAATGATTGCCCTCTTCTGGTTAGCCTGTATTACTGCTTCATTTAAGTACTGCTTTTTTAGTAGAGCTCTCTCGCAAGCTTGGTGTGAAGCTGAGCGGACTGAGTCAGTGCTGGAAAACCTTCCGTGCGTTACCTTGTCTGACATGCCTCATTGCTCCAGGTTGACTCTTCCCAGCTCCCAGCTGAATGACACACAAGGTGAATCGGGTGCTCAATGTCTTTTTGCAAGCCCTGCTTCTGACCTCTTCAGAACCCCTGCTCTCCAGCGTCTCAGCAACAAAACGCATTGAACTTGAGGAAAATATTTATTGCCTAGCGTGGCATCAGTTACCCGTGCTCCCAGGCTGGTGGGTACCCGGAGGAGGTGATGCTGTGACTGCAGCCACAGGCTCCGTGCGTGGGTTGTTCCCTTTTTCGATTTCTTTCACTTGACACAGCTCCTTCCAAAACAACAACGATGGGATAAATGAAACCGCCGGTGCACCGGCAGGAGAGAACTTACTGAAGAAAGTAGTATTTTTCTTTTCCTTTTTATCCGATTATAAGTCTAAGACAGCCTACAGAAGCCAGGGGCTTCCCCACGCTGCCCCAATCACAGACGCTGCTTCTCTGGGTGCTGAGCTGCTGCTGGTGCCTGTGCTGTAAAGAGGAAACCAGGTTTCTGGAGCAAAGCTGTGCTACCCTGGCGGGTCAGTAAGTGTGCTCTGAATAAAAGGGGGATTCAATCTTTTTGAGAAATAAAAAGCTCGTGCTACCCAGGTGCTCAGAGTTAGCGTGGTTTAGGCTCTGCTAATGCCTCGGACTGATGCAGGGGTACGCGAGTCTCTGCACCAGTGCTCTGTTCACACCCATCTCTCTCAGCCTGATGACAAAGGTCCCCAAAATTTGTTCTGCATTTGTTTAATCGGTTTCATTTTACTCCTCAGACATGGTGTCCTGCCTTTTGGCTGGGCACGAAACCCTTCTCTGCTAACAGCGATCGCACCAGGGCTTGTAAGGACAAACAGTTCTGGCTTATTCCACTCACCTTGGCTTTCTCTAAATGTAATTTGTCTTGCCCAGATTTAAATGTGATCCAGCTGTTAATCTGGAGGAGCTGGGCCCTGCCTCCCAGGAGCTGCCTGTTGCCTAATGGGGAGAGGGGGCCTGCCCCGGCCCCACCATGAGGGTTTCAACCTGTGCCTGTGTCCCCGTCCCCAGTTCCCCTCAACCTGTGGGGGATATTTCTAAAAGAAGCATGTTGAGGCTGGGGGGTGTTGGGGGCTACATTGGGTCCAGTCTGGCAGCTCAGAGCTGGGTTTTGGGCGCCTCTGGAAGCTCAGTCTCCTGCCGTGGATGAGCAGATGGCCAGGACAGGAATGGATGGATGGGACAGGAAAAGGTAAGATATTTTTTCACCCCCTGCTTTGCAAAAGGGAGCCCCATCAACCTGGCTTGGGGACTGGGTCATTTGCAGGATAAAACGTCCTAAATCAGGTGGCAGAGGTTAAGGCTAGGGCTGGGTCTGGTTAATGTTTTGACGGAAAAACTAAAGGAAAAAGTCTGTTTTTGTGGGAGTGGATGGTTGCCTCGTTCCTGATGTCCCATAGGGCCGGACCCCAGCCCAAAAGGAGCCTCTGTGCTGGACACCCCCGTGCTGGGGTGGGAGGAGGACTGGCTTGCGCAATCTTCCTGAACCCCGTTTACAGCCAGCCAGGCTGTGAACCCCCTCATCACGTGGCACCTCGGGGTGCCAGAAAACAACCCCATTTAAATTGCTGTGGCTTCGGCTGAAGTGGGGCCATGCAGTGCCCCAGGGCACCGGCCCCTCCTGTCCCTTGCTGCAGCTCCTGGGGGTGGCTGGCCTCTGCTGGGGGGGGCAAAATCAGGAATTTCAGGGCAAAAATCCCATGCTTTAGCTATCTCCCCGCTAGCAGGGGGAGGCAGGCAGTTACTGGGGATGTACTGATGATCTCCACTGGAGACGCTCAGGTGCAGGTATTTGCTTTGGGGAGTCATGTATCTGCTGGCGGGTGTTATTTTAAATCACTGTCACTGTCGAAGCAAGTCTGCCTTTACTTAGTCTCCTAAATAATTTCCACCACCTTGAAAATATCTCTCCAAGACCCCAGTTTGGCAGGTGGAGCTACAGCCCGGGGTCTTGGCACCCCTGCCCGGGGTGAGGGGCTGTGGCGGCTCTGCCGACCCTCGCCCCGGCGGCTCTGCCAACCCTCGCCCACCCGTGAGCAGCCACGTACCGTTTTCCACGGCGCGTACACCATCTCCTCTTTGCTCAGCCCCAGGCACTTGGCGTGGTGCTCGAACTCTTCCCGGTGGGCTGTGCTCACACTCAGGTTTCGGGCTGCAAAAGGAGGAGCATTTGCCAGGTGTTAAACACCGACCGGCGGCCTTGGCACGGCCCTTCGTGCCGCGTCCCTGCCCTTGCTGCCTCCCTTCCCCACGCTCCCAGCAACGCTCGCTGCGGAGGTGGTCTCTGCTGGGGTCTCTCAGCCCCCGTGGTGAATACACCTGAACAAAACCAACCTTGGGCATCGCTTTTTTTTTAACCCTCTCCCTAGATAGCTCTGGTCCTGTCTGCTTTAACGAATTGCAATATAGTCTGGCGCTCCTGGGGCATCAGGAGGGACCGAAGGGTGAGTATGGAGGCGGTTTTCTGTACGCGTCTTCAAACTCTCTTAAGCAACTGCTTTGCAGCCTGGAAGGGCAATGGGAAGCCTTATCAAGGTCTAAAATGCTGCTTTATGGGGTTGTGGGTAGATCTGATCGGCTTTGCCTGTGCCGGTACTGCAAAGCCACGTGCTCTGCCCTGGGAGGTAAGTACCGAAAAATCATGGTTGGCTTGAAAATACTGAGATTTTACAATGATATTGATGCTGAATTGTATTTGCTTCCTGTTCTTTGAATATTTATGGCGTAAGTGGGTTTTGTCTTTAACTTGGTCTTTCCGCTCTGCCAAGAGATTTAGGTTTTAATGGGATTTGTAAATACTCCCGTGACCGCTGGAGCGGCAGTCTCAGGAAAATCATTGGCTGTTGACGAAACCAAGTTGCTGTGTGGTTGTAGCTGGTAATTTTATGTGCGTGTTTTGGTGTCCCACGATAGCTTTAAGTTACTTTAGGATGGAGTTTGCATACCGTAGAGATACAGTCCCAAATACGTCCTTTCCCTCTGCAGTTGGTATTGGATGAGTAAAACGTCTTCAGAGCTGAGGTTTATCAGCGTCCCCATGGTTTGCTGGGTCTTGGCTTCGAGAGAACAGAATCAGGGTTGGGAACAGCCACGATATTCAGGTTTTCAGCGCTGCAGCAGCGATAAACAGCAGCCCGGGCAACGTGGGATCTGACGCAGTGCGGGTTGTTCGGCTCTCCCTTTATTTGAATTGCATTTCTCAAATGCGGGCCTGGGGTGTGAAGGAGCCAAAGGCACCCAGCTCCTGTCCTACTGTTGCAATGTGCTGGGTGGCGTGGCTTGCTGGTGCTCGGGGTATGAGCAGGGGGAGCTGCAGAAATGTGGATCAACTGTCCCCAGCTCGCAGCAATGCTGTCTTGGCAGGGTCAGTGCAAACTGCGGCTCTGGGGTTTGCAATTCCCACCCCAAATGGCTCACCCCCTTTCCTCAGTGAGGAGGAAATGATTTCAGAGCTGAAACCTGCCATAAATGTTCCCCTCCTCTCCCGCAGGGATTGCGAAATAACTTTACAGACGAGGCGGTCTCCTTCCTTGCCATGCGAGCAGGTTTGCTCCTTGCTCCCGGCACGGCATTGCTTTGTGGGGTTTAGACCCAGGGTGCCCCTGGCCCTGGGGAGCCGTTTGGAGCCCACCGAGGCTTCAAACGGACAAAGCGACCCGGGAATAAAATGTGTCAGATGATGTAAAGATTCGGGCCGGGCCCTTTGCGTGTCTCAGGCCTTCCGAAAAACGGACTGGGTGATAACCCCGAAGGCTGCGCCCGCCGGCGCCGCTCACCGTGCTTCACCAGCGTGGTGTTACTGGCGTCGATTTCGAAGTAGGTGGAGTTGTTAGTGAGACATTGGTCCCCCCTGGAGAGAGAGAGGGGAAGGGAGCGAGGTGGGGAAGGAGAGCGAAGACTCCCCCTCCGCAGGCTGGAAAGGACTGGACCTGGCCCCGGCCCCCCACGGGGCACGTGCCCCTAAGCCGTGGGATGGGAACCCGGCTGTGCCAGCTCCTCCGCAGAGTTAACTGCTCTCACTGTGAAAAATAAGCCATTTCTCCCATGCATTTGTCTGACCTTATCTGATTTTGTTCAATATCTTTATCAATGATCTGGACGAGGGGATCGAGTGCACCCTCAGTCAGTTTGCAGATGACACCAAGTTGGGCGGCAGTGTTGATCTGCTGGAGGGTAGGAAGGCTCTGCAGAGGGACCTGGACAGGCTGGATCGATGGGCCAAGGCCAACTGTGTGAGATTCAACAAGGCCAAGTGCCGGGTCCTGCACTTCGGCCACAACAACCCCATGCAGCGCTACAGGCTTGGGGAAGAGTGGCTGGAAAGCTGCCTGGCGGAAAAGGACCTGGGGGTGTTGGTCGACAGCCGGCTGAACATGAGCCGGCAGTGTGCCCAGGCGGCCAAGAAGGCCAACGGCATCCTGGCCTGTATCAGAAATAGTGTGGCCAGCAGGAGCAGGGAAGTGATAGTGCCCCTGTACTCAGCACTGGTGCGGCCGCACCTCGAATACTGTGTTCAGTTCTGGGCCCCTCACTACAAGAAGGATGTTGAGATGTTGGAATGTGTCCAGAGAAGGGCAACGAGGCTGGTGAAGGGTCTGGAGAACAAGTCTGATGAGGAGCGGCTGAGGGAGCTGGGGTTGTTTAGCCTGGAGAAAAGGAGGCTGAGGGGAGACCTCATCGCTCTCTACAACTACCTGAAAGGAGGTTGTAGCGAGGTGGGGGTCGGTCTCTTCTCCCAAGTAACTGGCGAAAGGACGAGAGGAAACGGCCTCAAGTTGCGCCAGGGAAGGTTTAGATTGGACGTGAGGAAAAATTTCTTTACTGAAAGAGTAGTTAAACATTGGAACAGGCTGCCCAGGGGAGTGGTGGAGTCCCCATCCCTGGAGGTATTTAAAAGACGGGTAGATGAGGCGCTGAGGTTTAGTGGGCATGGGGGTGTTGGGTTGATGGTTGGACTCGATGATCTTAGAGGTCTTTTCCAACCTTAATAATGATTCTATGACCTTCACCTGCAGCTCGTGGTCTCAGCCTTGCCCTGCCCAGCTCAAGCACTCCTTGGTACCGAGACGTTTTCCACCCCAAAATAAGTGAAATTGCAAAGAGCTGCCTGCGTTGGCCCAGAAAACTTCATCCCCTTGAAGTCTGACCCTTTCGGGGGGAAACAGCTTTCGGTGCCTGGCAGGGTTAGCAGCTGCAGTGCAGGGACCTCTGGAAAGGTCTTCTCCTCTGGAAAGGTCTTCTCCTTGCCTGCGTCCTCCACGCCTGCAGGGGTTGGTACCTGCAAGACCTCTGCGCCCTGCAAAATTTGCCTAAACCTGGGGGCTGTTGAAATAAATAAATAAAAGAAGGGGTGAGAAAGAGAAGGGACAGGAGAGCATGCACAGAGCAGCCAGGAGAGGCTCTCTCCTTGGGAAAACCAGTCTGAAACCGTGCTCGTATCTCGCGTTGAAACGGCTGCGGGGGCGGCAGCGCGCGGGAGGAGATGGGTCGGGGCAGAGAGACCTGAGGGTTGCATCTTACACGGCCATGCGCTGGGCGATGAGCAGCTCCTGCTCGCCGGCGCGGGGCTCCACGTGGAGGTGGCCGTGGTCGATGAGCAGCATCTCCAGGAGGTGCCGGGGGAACTGGGGGGCCCCGGCCACGAACACCCACG
>NW_008823916.1:2884256-2885455 GCF_000699105.1 Pygoscelis adeliae | reverse complement strand
GACGTGGCTGGAGATGATGGGGGGGATGCACTTGCTGCATTTAAAACTAAAATCTGCCCTCAGTTTGCCTGTTTTGTTCCCCGTGAGCCGCCACCGTAGTTCTCTCGTGCTCTGCAAATGAGGCACCGTGCAGCCCCCCACCCTGGTGCTGGCTGGGGTGCAGCCGCCCTCCACCTTGGGTGAAGCCTGGGGGGCTTCAAAGAGCCACCTTCTTCCTGGGCAGGAAGGTGTTTTCCCCCTCCTTGCCAAAACAGGCCATAAAAATGGGGCTGAAAGGGCCTCAGGAGGTCACCCCGGTCCTGCTGGATGCGTCCCCTGCGGTGGCTCCCCTGACCCCCCTGTCCCCGCTCCTGTCCCCGTGCCACCGGGCAGGGCAGGACCTGCTTTTCTGGCTTTATTTCTGATTGCCTTTTCCTCTCCCATAGCAAAGCATCCCCAAGTCCCTTGGTCTGGCCCTGGGTGATGGTTTTTCCTGCCCTCTCCCCCTTCCCCTGCTCAGAGACACCCGGGGAAGGCGCGATGCCACCCTGTGTCACCCCAACCTGCTGTTAGCCCTGCGCAAGCCCCCAGTGCAGGTGGAGCCTCGTGAGATTTGGCTTGAAAATTCAGGGGGGGATGTTTGGGTGCTAAAACTGCCTTGGTTGGTTTGAGTCACGGTGGAGGAAACCCAAAGGGGTCAGTGGGTTTGTGCGTATCCCCATGGGGTCAAGGATGATGGGTGGGTGCTGGCATCCCGATGCCCGTGGCTGGGAGGGGACCTGCCGGGTGAGGTGGCCAGGAGGGTCCTGTGCTGCCGTGGAGCTGGCCGGAGGGACGATCATCTCCGTGCCTCATGCCACCCTTGGCCCCGGCAGGGTTTTGTCTGGGGCGTTTCATGCCTCTCAGCAGGTTCGGAGATGCGGCATCGCGGGCAGGGCAGGCAGGAGGGGGTTCTGCCTGCGGTCCCGGCGAGGATGCAGCAGGAGTGGCAGGCGGTTGTAACACAGGGGTTTATTTCGGGTCCGGGTGAGAACAGGGAAACTGGGTGTTTCACGTGGGAGGAAAAAACGAAACCTCGATAGAAAGTCCTGAGGCTGAGCTGAGCCCGGCCGGGGCCGGCAGGCAGGGCTGTCCCCGTGGGGGGGCTGGAGGAGGATGAGGATGGAGCGGCCAGCCCGCCCCCCAGGGGGTACCCCCGCGGGGGGCGCGCCGCCGCCTCG
>NW_008823916.1:2881455-2883887 GCF_000699105.1 Pygoscelis adeliae | reverse complement strand
AGGGAGTTTTAGGGAGTGCTTTTCTCCTTGGTGGTCCCCGTGGTGTGGATGGGGACCTCGCTGTCTGCCTGCCCCCATCTTTGCCCTCTCTGTATTGGGGGGAAAAGGGGCTTTTTGCCCCACCTGTGAGGGCTGGGGATGCCCGTGCCCATCGGTGCGTCCCCAGGCAGGGACATGCCCCATGGGTCTGGGGCAGCATCCACTCACCTGAGAGGCTCAGACCTGGGAAGTTGGTGTTGAGGTGCTTCAGGATCAGCAGGTCCTTGTCGCTTTGGATCAGTTTGGCCGTGGAAGCCACCTGGTCATCAACTGGAAGGCATGGGGAGAGCAGGGTCCCCCGTTGGGGAGTGACACCCCGTGCCGGGGCTCAGCCCGGGCAGAGCCGGCAGCACGGTGGGGGCTGCTCATCCCCTTTACCCTGGGAGACTCATCCCAATGGGGACCAGTCTGGTCCCACAGTGCTGCCGTACCCATTGCATGGGGTGGAAGAATTTTTTTCCCCCCACCTCCAGACATGCTTTTAGGTGTGAAATGGCCTGGTGCCAGGGGCTCAGGGTGCCAAACAGTGGGGGGGAGAAGTGGGAGGGTGGGAGGTGCGGCTGCGGTGTGTCTCGTCCGCCCCCCCATCCCGGCCTCACACCACGGACCAGGCTTTACCATGCGCCAGGGTGGAGTTGTGCCAAAAGACCAGGATCTTGCTGGTGTTCTTCACCACGCACGTCTCGTTCCTGTGGGGCAGAGAGGTCAGATGGGGCAAATACCCCCCAAACTGCCCCAGCCAAATCCGAGGGATTCAGAACTCGAGCTGGGCTGCAGAGCTTAAATAAATTTGGCATAGCTGCTCTCCAGCCCCAAATTTGTCAGGGTGTCTCAGCCCGGAGGATGGTACCAGCGGGTGGAAATGCCCCTGGGGACGGGGGAGCCGGGCGAGGGGGAGAATCCCCGTCCTTACAGTCTCATGATTTCGGTGACGTTGAGCTCGTCCTCGTGGCTGCCAGGAGAGAAGGAAAAAGCTGCGTATTTCACCGCCTTCAGCTCTTCCAGGTGAGGCGGGTACCTGGAGGCGCCGGCGATGTAGATCCAATGTCCCAGGAGCTGCGGAGAGGAGGGGAGCGGGGAAGGGTCGGGGTCTGTGCCGGCTTCACCCGCCGGCACCACGTGAGTAAAAGCAGATGCCGTGCCCTGCCGTCCCACGCCCACGAGCACCCCCGGTAGGTGACCGCCCCGGGCAGGATCCGGGCCGGGTGAGGGGCTCTTGGTTTTGTCCCCTCCCCAGTAAGGCGATGCTCCAGCTCCCAGGATGGCCAGCTTGTTTTTCTACGGTTGCGTCCCTCCTGCTCTGTGCCCGGCTTTCACTGCTTTCCTCCCATTAAACATCCCCAAGGGACTGAATACTGTTTATGCAGAGAAGGGTTTTGCGGATGGAGACTTGTGACCTGAGACCCCGTCACTTGAAGGACTTAAAATAGAGCGGCGAAGCACTGGGGACGGTGCTGCCCAGCCTGGTTTGCACAGGGAGATGGAAGCAGGAGCCCCCCAAAAGCACCTGCTCATGAGTTTATGGGTGCAGAGCTGCAAGGCTTCACCCCGTCCCCATGCTCCTGTGCAGCAGTCTTGATTTTTTTAGGAATAATAAGCATGGACAGGCAGTGAGATAAGAGTCAAGCTGCCGATTGGGTTCATAACCTCTTCCTGGACCCGTAACTGCTAGCGATGCTGATAGGAAAGGCGAGGATGGGCGCCCCGGCTGAGGGCAGGGCTTACCCCAGGGATGGTGGCATTGTCGAAGGTGACCGGGACGAGCGGGGCGCAGCTGGGGGGCTCGGCAGCAAGGGCGAGTGGCAGCCCCAGGAGGAGGGCGAGAGAGGCCAGCATTGCCTGGCCGGCGGAGAGGAGTCTCGTGCTCTGACGGGATGTGGCTCGGCTCCGTCCCTTATATACAGCCGCCTGCAAAGCTGGACGTCCCCAGCCCCGACGTGCTTGTTCAGCCACTGGGCTGTTTGCTCAGGCATGAAGCAATAGCAGGTGGAGGAGATTAAGCTTGCAAAAGCTTGGATTTCTCCAGCAGAAAAGACCAAAAAAACCCCCCAACCCCACGTTTCGCCAATACAGGCTTTTGTTCTCGGAAACTGCAATTAATTTCGTGGGTGCCTGGCAAAGCGCTTGGCTGGCTCCAGGTGTGTTTGGGGGCCTCGGGGGCGCCGAATGGCAGCTGGACGTGGCTTTCCTCCACAGATTAATTTCGTGGGTGCCTGGCAAAGCGCTTGGCTGGCTCCAGGTGTGTTTGGGGGCCTCGGGGGCGCCGAATGGCAGCTGGACGTGGCTTTTCTCCACAGGGCAAATAAATCCCCGCGGTGATGGTTGGGTGGTGGCTGCTCACCCGCGGGCTGTAAGGGCTTCAGGTCTGCACCGGCATCGCTTCTCGCCGGGGC
>NW_008823916.1:2851958-2879384 GCF_000699105.1 Pygoscelis adeliae | reverse complement strand
AAAAAAAAAAAAAAAAAGAAGAAGAAAAGGAAAAAAAGCTTTAATGAGAACAAATGGTAACTCCAGCCTCGAGAAAACACACAAAACCGATGGCGAGAGGACGAGAGAGGGAGAGACCCAGGAGCATGGGAGTGTGTGTGCACGGGAAGGCAGCAAGCGGGCGATGAGCGATGGTGATTTTGGCCTGGGGGGTGCCGGGGCGAGCCGGCCCCGTGCAGGGGTGAGGTATTTCTGAGCAGAGGCAGGGCTGCGTGGAGGGTGAGGTATTTGGGGCAGATCTTGTTAACCTTTTCCGATGGCTGTTGGAAACCAACTTTTTTGCAGTAGTAAAAAAAAAAAAAAAAAAAAAAAGAATACACAAAGAGAGACTCACATATAATTTTTTTTTTTCCTCAAAAAATAAAATCCATAGTCCATATGAGACATGAAAACTCCAAACAGGCACTGAAGCGTTTCCGATACAGTACAGCTCCGATTACATCAATATTATTCCTTATATAGAATTAAAGATTACCATAATTATCCTCTTTTAAAAAAAAAAAAAAATCCTCCAAATTTACATATAGAGACTAAATTTCTACAAAACTTAACAAAACAAAACCCCTCCAAGCCCGGCTGGGTTCTGAAACAAGGTACCGTCATGTCAGTCTTGACAGAGGGGCCAGGCAGAAGGGTTGCAGAGCTGGGGTTTAAATACGAGCTTAGACCAGGGAATCACTGCACGCATGAGCTGGCACGGATGCGTGGACAAGGCGACTACAGCAAAACTAGTTACATGACAACCGACTCAAAAGTAGCTCGCTCTGAGGCTCAATGCTTCCAGACGAGCTGTATCCCTCACTCCCCTCCCAAAGCGGTGAAGTGCTGATTAATTAAAAAAAAAAAAAAAAAAAAAAGCAAATTTGCTTTTAAAATATCCTGTAAGTTATTTTGGACACGCTTTGAGTTGTTGCACATGCTTGACATCCACGGCGATTAAAGGAGCCCTTTAAAGGTGACTGTTTCTCTGATTTAGCTGTAGGTCGTAACCGTCTCTCTTCCTACAGAGATGGTCCTATGGGCTTTTTTTTTGGGTCTGTGGCAAGACACTGTAGCACCTTCACAACCTTAAATAGTTTAAAGTCATATATATAAAATAACACACTTTTTTAAGAGCACCAGAGATTTCACAGTGAGAGGTAGAAACAAATCAGACAAGCCCATCCTCTCTCTCTATTTTAGCACCAATCTCTTCCCCTCTCCTTCCATTCCCCCCTCTCAGCTTCAGGACTCTCCCCTACCCCAACACCACACATGAGAAGGGACGTTGATTAAACTCACCCATGGAAGGAGGTTTGTTTTTTTTTCCTGTTTTTTTTTTTTTTTTCCTTTTTCTTTTTGCTTTAAATAATATAATATATATATTTTGTTTCTTCTAATATTGCACATCAAAATGCTTCCGGTACACAGAGCAGCCAGATTCAACTTGCAGCTCCGCCTGGGAGACCTGATGCGGCACGTGGCCATCCAGAAGGCGACAAGCTCTGAGGGGGAAGCTCTATCTTTTAATTACTTTTCAATGGAAAGAACATTTGGTAACTCAGGAACCGGGTAAGACAAAATGGGGGGGGGGAAACAAAGAAAACCCACACGCTGCAAGTTGCTTGAGGTTTCTCTCAATGTTTTCTTTGGTCATGGAAAAAGCTTTGTGTGTGGAACTGCTTGCAACATCTAGTCCCCTGATCCCTTTTCACTGTTCGCGTCCCGACTGATACCCGCTTCCCCTACGTCCTTGTTATTCCTCCTTTCAACAATCTGCTGAGTTCAGTAGATCACGGGTTCTTTGAGACCTTGAGCCAAAGGCTAGAGCAAGAGTTGACCCAAAAGATACAGCCCAGCTGTCCTTGCTGCGGAGAGGTGGGAGAGCCTGTGTAAAGACATAGGCCAAACATGGGGTCAAAGCCTTGGAGCCCGGTTTTGATGGCTTTGTTCAAAGGAAGCACACGGGGCCGACCTCGAGGTGATATTGCTTTCCTGGCTCGGATGGGGGAAGGTTGTAGATGTTGACAATTGGCAGCTGCTGAGGGTCCTGTGTCCGAAACGAAAAGAGAGTCCGATGCCAGCGTCCATCCTTGATCTGTGCAGGGAGGAGGGACAGAGAAAAAGCTGTTTAATTGGGGGCGAATCCTGCTGGAAAGGAACACGTTTCATGAGGTACAAGCTTGAAAAGCCCTGCGTGAGACAAGGGGCGGCCCTTTGGGCTGAGCGGGTCTGGCGTGAGGCTTAGAAAGCGTTGGGGGGAACCCTTTCCCCAGGTCGAGTTGATGGAAACCGAGCTTGAAAGGGCTTCACCAAACACAAGCTCCTAATGCGGTGAACCCAAAATGCAGACGTGTGGCTACCGACAGCGCGACATCAGGCAAGAGCCGAGGCCCCCGCCTTCGGGCGGCCATTCCCCCTTCTGCCGTTTAACTGCTGCTACATGTGACACGTAAATTTGGAATTTAATCTTTTGCTTTCTATTTGAAGGCCATCTACTTAACAGGAGCCGCTATAGCACCCTGGACTGGAAAGTTAAAGTGGTGAACAGGTAAACCAGACCCTTGTCCCCCTTTTTTTTGTAGAATAAGAAGCACAGGTATAACTCGAGCCTTGTCGCGTGCCCTGAGTGGGTTCGGCCTGGAATTTCTCTCCACCTCTCCCCTCTTTCGCAGCAACATACCTTGCAATCATCAGCTGCCACTTCTGGCCTGAGCTGCCCGTCTGCCTCAAACATCTGCCCGTTCCAGGCCCTGAAGCGCACGGCTTTTTTGGAAGGTTTCTCGGCTGAGCCTTCCCGCCAGACGGAGGTATTCAGGCAGTGGATGGTGATGTGCTGCACCACCTCTGAGCTCAGGAGGCGGAGGAAGTTCATCTGGACTCTACCGATGTCAAAATCCAGCTGTGAAGGTGACAGAGACGTTAGGGCAACCCCCCTGCAGCGGGGCTGGAGGGAGCTAGCGGCAGGGTTAGTGCAGGATGTGACAGCAAAGGTGGTCTCTGTACTCTGCTTAAGTCTGGAGGTGGCCATGCACGGGTGTCCAGAAGTGGATCTGGCGTGAGTATGGGCATAAGGGCCAGATGCCAAGTCAATCTGGAAAGTTTTCATGAGGGCACAGCAGGTTCTTTATTTTTTGGAACAAACTGGCAGGTCCTTAAGTAGGAGGAAAATAATGTAAACTTTGAATTCAATACACGCTTCTGCAAAGCAGCAAAGCAGCAGGTTCTACTTCATCTGCAGATGAACCCACATATAGTTATTGGTATTTTTTGGTACAGGTGCTTCCTCAGGAAAAATCCGGTAGCATTAACTTCACTGGAAACTTGTATATTTAAGCTGACCTCACTTTTTCAGGTGGCAGAAAACAAAACGCAGGAGTGACCTGAACGTAAGTTAATTCAACAAAGCATTTGGGAACAGTGTGTTTGCAAAATTACTGGCCTCTGTTAAGGTTATGGGTTAATTAAACATTGCTGGAAACGTACTGTTTTGTCTTGACAAGAGTCAACAACAGTCTTAGGTATATTTTTTAACTGCATGAGACAGTCTTGAATGTTACAGCTACACTAACTGCCTCGAGGAGAAACCAGTGTGCTATGTCGTAGTGGTCACCGTCCAGTGTCCTGGGACAACACACCCCTGGGTAAATATTTTGTAACAGTAGTGTGGGAAATGCCATGCTGGGGTCGAGCTGTGTGTACCTTGGAGACGGTGATGGGGCTGAGACACGTCTGCCCACCATTGGTGAAGTTACAGATGACCTGTATGGTGTCTGAGGAACAGCCAAGATTTGGGTCAATCCAGTAGGTACCTGAAGAAACGGATGATTTGGGGATTAACAAGGACACTTAAACTTTTCTGTGAATGAGAAAAGGAAAGTTTTGATTTCTGCATTACTGGTCCCAGGGAAGGAGACCTGGTTGGGCCTCGTGAAACGGCCCTATGGACAGCCTTTGGACACTCAGGGCTTCCTACCATCGTTCATCTTCTGTTCACAGTTCATGAGGTCTCGACAGATGCGTGCAGGGTTTTCCTTGGTTCCCAGGGGTCTTTTGATGCTCTGAATGAGGTTGCTGAGGTAGTGTAGAGTCTTAAAGATCTCCCCTCCGTGGTCCAGCATGAGAAGGTCTGGATGTTGGTAACCCTGGGGAGAAAAGGAAGCAAAGTCAGGTGTGCCTTGGGGGGGCACCAGGTGCTGTAACCGCAAGGGTTTCTGCTTTATCTGTGGGATAACTCAGTGGGTCAAAGACAGGCTGTGCTGGCTGGGGTCCAGTGAGCTACAGCCCTCGCACTGTCCTGAACGGGACAATCTCTGAAGTGCTGGCAAAGTCATGATGGCAATGTCATGAGGCCTGAAGCTTCAAAAACAAGTTACACAACAGAACCACATCCTTTAATTAATCCATGAGAACAGCAGACAAACCAGAGCTTTGTGTATATAAACTTCAGGCACTCAGAAAGAACAAGCAACGCTGTGACCGTTCCCAGCCTACAGCTCCGGTAGCGGAGTGAGTTCAAAAGTACCCTCGTACCTCTGTCTTGAGCGCGGTGTTCGCGTCGATTAGTGTCCGGAAAGCTGCCCCAAAGCCGTCTTGTTGCTAGTGTGGGGTGAAAAAGATGGTAACTGAGATGATTGTTAGAAGCTGAACATGCCCTGATGCAAGCAAATGCTTCTTGGTCTAGGGCTGCGATTCAAGCGTTGCTTTGCTAACACAGCATCTCTTGCTGGACCTGAGTGTGTGTCTCCAGGGTCCCAGCAGCTCTTTCTGGATGTTCCATCAGCACCCTGGCTTTGCATGACTTATCATCATCATTAACAAACGTACAGAAAACAGCAACTTACAAATGAGGCTGGAATTCCTGGGGGTCCCTAGAAATCAAAGCAAAAAAGGGGCATCAGCCAGAAGGATGGGCAGTCACTATTGCAAAGATATTCATTCATGTCCTTTCGAAATCCTCTTTCCCCTGGAGTCCCTCAATGCAGACGAGTGAGAGAGGCAACAATGCCGTCTCTATAAAATACTTGGAGATGGTTTGGACTAAAGCACGAGAAACACTAGTCCATTCACACACACATTTTTGCATACGAGGAATGGGGCTAAGCTATAATTTCCAGTGAGTGAGCAGTCCCTCTGGAGAGTATCACGGCAATAATTTTAGCTTGTTTCAATAATGTCTTTGAACTCTTTCCACATATACGTACCGGAGGGCCAGGGTGTCCGCGTGGGCCTGGAGGACCCTAAAGACAGAGTGGCATCAGTTAGTGAAATGTCTCCAGTTTGTATTTCCGTTTCTCACGGTTGTCACCAGCATGAATCTGTTCCCTGCTGAAATCCTCCAGATTTTTGACATTTTACAGCATTGTCTCCCTCAAACCCTTCAGGAGACAGGAGGTGGCCCCATTTCCTCCATCTCCCAGCTCTGGGTGCACCTGTCTGCACCTGGTCCATTCCTACTGCATCCCTTGTTCCCAGCCCTTAGCTCCTTAACCATCATTAATGCCGTATCTCCAGGTACTTATCACATTCCCCGTGTACACAATTACCCACCCTGCAGCTTTACATTTGCTAAAAGCAACTGTTTTATTTAAATACAAGATATTAGTCAGAAAAAGTGATTTCAAATACTTACCCTCGGACCTTGCAGACCCTGCAGGAAAAAAAAAAGAAAAAAAAAAAAGGAAAAAAGGAGGAAACTGTCAGAAGATGCTCATTAATAAACCAGAATCTCCCTGTACAGCCATGTGCTTTTCCCAAGGCGCCTGTGCAAGGGCTGGGTGCTGCACTGGAGGGACAGTGAAAACAGGTGCCCAACGGTGTCTGGCAACGGCAGAGAGGTTATTGCAGCAAAGGATGCTGATGGCCCTGACACCAGCAGACACTCGCTCTGGGGCTCAGGTCCCCACCAGCACGCTGTCCTCTGCTGTGCCCACAGAGCTGGAAAATGGTGAGCAAGAAGAAACAGAGGCAGCACCCTGGCTTGTTAGAAATGTGCACTGGGATTTTGGGTATCTGTGGGGCGTTTGCTTATAAGAGGTCTCATGTGAAGAAGGCATGAATCAGCCTTCTGCACTAGCCACACAGCCGTGTTTGCTGGGCTCCAATGCCCGGACCAAGCCCCCGCGTGCAGAAACAACCACTGGTCGCTAAAGGAAGCAAGCCAGAGAGCAGGGGGACCCGCGTTATGGGTAACGAGGAGGATGATCAACACATATCCAGTATACCCCACACATCCCCTGTATGGTGAGAACGCCAAGGAGCTATGAGAAGGTGTAAAAGTCCACCAGAGCCCCCGCAAGAAGGGGACCAGAGGAAGAGCAGAAGGTGAGAAGGTGCCCTGGCACTGCTCCCCCAGCTGTGGAGGCTGTGCCCGGGCAACGCTGCTACTTAGACAGGTCCCGTGCCCCTGGCAGGGACAGCCTGTGGCTTTTTGAGCTGCCATTCACTGTGGTTTGTTCCTGGAGACACCACGGTCACCTGTAAAATGTTAGCTGTCTAACTGGGTTAAGTAAGTGGGAATTTTAACAGCAGAGTGGGTGTATATGTGCACACGTGGATGTGTGTGCACATAGGTGTGTGCGCATGTGTATAGCTGTGCATGTCTTGCCCTCATGGGAGCCTGATGCCACCACACTGAGCCAGAGCCCAAGCGGGTGCAGCGGAGCCCAGCGTGACTCTGGGTTGCTCAAAGAGAGGGACCCTTTTAACGGCAGGACGCACCCAGGGGTGCGGACCAGCACTTACCATTTCTCCGCGGCTGCCTTTGTCTCCCTTGGGCCCCTGTTAAAGCACACGAGGTGGCTGTCAGTGACTGTTAGCAAGCTGCACTGCCTGGATGTGTTGCCACCCAGAAGCTCCTTGCAAGGACCCAAGTGCATCTCTAAACAAAACAGCTCAGGTTGTCATATTGGCCCACCCATTCCGAGGGAAAAAAATAGCCATTACTGGATGTTTCAGCAACGTCCAAGTTCATCTTACTGGTTTTCATCTCTGCCAGTAGCAGCCTCTGTACCAAACTCTGAGTAACTTCACGCTCATGTTTTCATGAAGCACTGATCTGAACTTTAGTGTGTTCAGCGCCTTTGGCGTTTTGGGGCAGGCAGGGATTTTCAACACTTCCCAGAATCAAGCTGTTCCCAGTTCACATTTATCAGTTTTTCGGTTTTTTTTCCCCTGTGGTTTTTTGCTCCCTCCTAGGCCAAGTTCTTTGGAAAATCTGGCAGCTTGCTCTTGAACAACTGCAGTAACATTCTTGTCTTCTAGTCTGAGCCAATCTATTGAAAAACTTGCACTTAGGTAGAGTTGCTCCTCACTTTTAAGCTAATAATCTCCCTGCAACTATATATGCAGCCAGAGACTAAACCTGCACTTCTCTCAAGCTGCTCATCTTAAAGACCATTTTGTTTCCCTCATTACAGCAGGACTCGGGATTTTCTTATGCTGGCCTCAAGCATCTTGGATCTCAAACACTATGCTCTTCTAAAAAATACAGGCAGAAGAAAAAGCAGATACTTACTGGGCTTCCCATGGGACCCTGAATGCCAAACGGACCAATAATTCCTTCTTTTCCCTAGAAAAGAAAAGATATGTGTGAACCATCACGTGGGAGCTGACGGTCGCTTTTACCACGGCAGACTCAGTAAAGACACCGAATCTCTTTGCCGCTTTTCAGCAACACGATCGTGGCATTCGCTGTAGCTGAAATAAAAAACTGTTTCAAAACGCAAGTCCAAAGACACACGCCCTCACAGTATGGCTGTCACGACCCATGTAAAACCTCAGAAATTCCAGAAATAGAAAGATTTCAGTGTAGCTGGAGTGGTCTGTGCAGTGGTCATGGCAGCATGACTGTCTCCAAGGCAGAAGAGACCCGTGCACACATGGTTACCTACAGATGTGTTCGGGTGGCTCAGAGGTGGTACCATGGCTGTGGCTTGTCTGCCAGGCACACAGTGAACAGTGCACTGTGCTCCTTACAGCACCCTGTAGCCTCACAGAAATAGATGGAGGAAGGAAGAAAATCTTCCCAAACCAAACAAACTGAAAAACCACTCACCATGAGACCAGGCGGCCCACGTGGTCCCTGAATGCCTTTGAAACCAAGGTCTCCTGGGGGCCCCTGCAAGCAAAAATGAGACGCCAGGTCCCCTTAATAAACACAGTCCGTGTTTATGCCCTTGCTTACAGCTCTGCTGCAAGGACAGAGGTGCTGCCTCTTGTATACAGGAATGGGAAGGTCCAATTTTTAAAAAATCCTTTTCCCACTCCTGTTTTGCAAGCCCTTTACTTTCTACAGAAAACAAACTGGTCCCCCTTCACCAGGAAAATTATATGCTGATAAAATGAGTCTAAAATTTCAAATCAAGGCTCTCAACATTAGGAATGCATATCAGTGTCTCGGGTACGGTCTGATGACTGATGCTGGAAATACAAGCCTCTGAAAGACGTTCAGGTGGGGAAAACAGCTCCGGGGTCTATAGGACAGCCCTTTTCCCTCTACTGGCCGCCCATTTTAACAGGAATAAGCTCCAACACAGCGTATGTAAATGCACACTCATTTAACAAATGAAGATGCATAAACTAGAGAAAGTTGGAATCATGATTCAATTTCAATAGTTTCTGCAGAGCTGCTATTAAAGTCTTTGCGACAAGTATTGCATTGTCCGTCCCCAGTAAAGAGAGACTAGAAAGCCAACTGGTCACAAGACAGCCTCTTACCTTTGGCCCAAACATGCCCCCGATCCCTGGAAATCCTGCCTCGCCAAAGTCTCCCTGCAAATAACAGCCAAGACAAATACAAGAACAAAGAACAACAGTAAGTTCACATTGAATGGCTGGTCACTCGAAGACACGCCAAGTTCAGCAGCTTCAGAGAAAGAGAAATCCATTAGTATTCTTCAGCCTAAGCAGGACTGATGAGAAAGAAGTATGAAAGAAATCTGAAGGAGGAATTACACAAACATCAGGCTAGAAGCAACTCCAGAAGATCTCATAGACTCGTAGATTACTACTACTCTACTACTCGTAGATCTCCTAGACTAAGCCTTTTTGCCCCCCAAGTGGGAGGCATACCTACACTATTTCTAGCAGATGCTTGTCTAGCTTGGACCACAGTCAGCAGAAGCTGGATGGAGAACATCTATTCGGAGACTGATCTTGGAAGTTCATGCTGCAAAAAACCAGCCTCAAAACCATTTAAAACAAGCTCTTCTTTTATTTCTAATACCAACTGGACTGACCTACTAAGGGATAATTTCAAACTATGCTCATTCAAGCTGTCAAAAAAGTGCATGTTCCTACAACATAACCTCCTACTCAAACCCAGGAAAATCCCTAATTCTTTTCCTATTCAACCCTGCAGGGATTTTTGCTCAATTTCTTAATAAAAATAATAATAAAATATTTGGAAGGCCATCAAGCTTGGATTAGCACATAGCATGCACTCTGAGAATAAAAAAACCACACTGGGTAGCACGGCCTTATATAAACACCCTCATTTCACCACGTTTGAGATGTATGTCCTTTGATATTTCTGGGCTTCTCAGATGTCAAAATGCAAAATGATTCAACATTAAAAAAAAAAGGGTCAGAAACATGCACCAGATGATTCATCTACAGTCTTAAGAACATCAGAGATGGAAAAGGCTTGTTTGGACTCTCGGCAGGACTATGTGACCCATGCTGGATTGTACTTTACGGGATGTTTTACAACGTCTTGTTCAGCCCAGTTGTAAATGACTCAAGCGATGGGGTTTCCACCACCTCTATTACAAGGCTATTCCAGAGTCAGGCTAGAGACATCACTGTTAGGAATTTTTTCCTGCCACGACAGTGAGAAACTGCTTGGCAAGAAAGGGCTTGGTTGGACCCGGTGGAGCGTAAGAAACTTTCCAAGGATACAAATTGATTTAACTGCCCATTTATGGATCCCGGAAAGGAAAACTGCTACTAACGGAGGACTAAGGTCTTTCCTGCATTAGGAGAACCAACCAAGCCCTCCTTCTAGAGGAATTTCGGGCAAAAGTAAATGGGAAGTCAGAAGGGTTTAAATGCCATGGAGTCATCTCAGCTAAGGGGACCTGATCACTAGTTATGCAGCAAGGTAGGCAATGGCAACACTGGGCAAATGAACCTGCCACTTGTGGACACAAGAGGCAAAATGATATTGTTGTTATGTTGCTGGCTACTATCTTTCAGCTTGAATACTGCCATCACAGGGTTTTATATAAAATCTACAAACAAGTATATTTTAATTGAGGTAGTTGGGGTTCATCTTGTCCCTTGTTTTATATTAGTCCTAATCTCTCTTTTCCTCATGTTAGTTTTACATCTGTGGCCTAACTAGACCCTCTGATGGTGGTCCCAATCTAAATAGCTTAAGCATTCTCAGTGTAGCCTCAGGCTGATAAAGGATGACGCATCAGCGCTAAACTGGGCAATCCCACCAGCACAATAAATAAAAGCAGTAAGGATTAGGAGCCTGCCTTGGAGACAGGTGTGGGAATTTAACTTCTGCTTTGACCGAGGGCTCTCGGTGTTTCTCCCACAGTGTGCGCTGAGCTCGCAGCTCCACCGCCCTCAAAACTGCAGCAATGACGCCTGCTCCTGCACCTCCTGCATGTCCCAGTGGAGCTACAGACCCTCCTTTGCACCTTTTGGATGGCTTGGAGTGCATAGTTCACCTCCTACACTCAACACCTCCCACAGGCTCCATGCACCGCTCTCATAACAGCTCTCATCAAAGACACTGCTGAGGGGTGTTTGAGATGGCTCTGCAGCCTGGCTGCCAGCATGCACTACAGCCTTGCAACCACAGGCACGAGGATGACGTGAACAGTCATGCTGTCTTGGGGAAGGCAGGCGTGGATTAGACATCTCTGTGCACAAGCGAGCAGTGAAGAGCAGGGAAGTGTGCACGCTGGAGAGAGCTGTGCCGATGCTCCTGCACTCATGCACAAGCTGGTTATGGGTTCCTGTGTAAAAGACCCTCCCAGGGTTCACCCTGCTATCCCAGCCTGTGGATCTGCACCCTCTCCTGCAGGAGACAGCTTGGAGTCAGGTCTGATCAGCTCCGTTCATCACTAACCGGCTGTCCTTTGGGTCCTGGATCGCCGGGGCTCCCTGGAAGGCCCGTTCCTCCTGCTGATCCTCGCTTCCCTGTTTGGCCAGTCTGTCCAGGCAATCCTCCTTCACCCTAAAAATAACAGAATTCAAGTAATTCCAAAGGACAGGAGCTAAATATAATAACACTCAGGCGAAATAGCCATAGATGGAAAGCTGGAAAAGAGTGGCTCATCAGGATAAGGAATGTGGTTTCATCAGGAGATGCCTCAGGTCTGCTCAGGCAGACTGTTGCAGGACGCACAGTGTGTGAGACCAGTGATGGGCACCGCTGCATCCCCTCCTGAGCTTCACACAGAGCAGGAGCTTCAGCAGAGCTGTACTGCCTGCACCGGGGCTAAGGACAGCACGGGGGTGACTTCTCTTTGCACTTCCGTATGTTGTCTGTCCTGCCCTGCAGTTTCTCATAATCTCTTCCCCCCGGAAGGCTACCAGTTGATGATTAAGCCATCTAAAATGTTGAAGACATGCCAAGACTTCAGCTGGAAGACTTCAATCCAGAGGCTGCAAAGCCAACATTTTCCCCAGCACCAACTCCATAACTTAAGGAGTTACAAGAGAGGGGCTTCCGAGACCCAGCACCACACTTTGCTCCCCACCTCTTGCCCTTGCCAAGCGCCAGGAGGAGCACAAGCCTCAGTTACTCGATCTTGGGCAGACTGGGAGAGAGAAGCAAAGGCGAGAGCAAAGAGAGCCTAGGATGGCTGAGCAGCTGGAAAAGGGGCAACAAATGTCCCTGTAACCACGATATGAGTCTGTCATAACGACAGAAGGGCCTTTCAGTCATTTCTGGTAACAGCCTGTTATTCTGCCCAAGGCAGCTGGAGGGCAGCAAGTGACAGTTTAAGAGTGATGTGTTATGGGAGGCATCATTTAAATCGGACCTGATAGCCTCTCCAAACCCAGCTGGAGTCTTCCGATTTACAGAGTCTTTCTACAAACAGCTGAGTTGCTGGTGGTCCAGTTTAGACCCTGTGGGCAGCCTGGACCAGGGCAAGGACCAGGAAGAAACCCCAAGGTCACTAAAGCAGCTTGTCCCTGCTTCCACCCAGAGCGTTGTCCAAGCCCATACTGGTTCCAGCTGTTCCAGTCCAGTAAATATACGCTAAAACACAAGCGGCACAAATTTCCCTTCAGCAGCTCAGGCCTCGCAGGGCAGCAGCTAGAGGACACCTGAATCTCCCATGGAATCATCCATCCCGGACGAGCAGTTCCTTTGCAGCTTCTCCAAGGCCATGTTTTTTTAGCCAGGTTTCCAGTGAAAGAAGGCTGAAGTGTTCATAGTGTGGGTATGTGTATCTGTAGGCTCCTGAGCTCAGTGAACTTTGATGAAGGAGGAAAGGTCTCTGGGACATTCAGCTGCTGTGAACGTCATGAAAATAAATGGATGGATGGATGAGGAGAAAGACCTACTGAGCCTCTAGCTCAGTTAAAGATGGCAGCAGGAGTTGAGACTGTATTAGACCTTGGAGAATACAAGCTCTAGAGACAACAGGCTCACAGACTGGATTGCTCGTAGCAGTATCTTAGGGAGTCAGAAACTCACCTTGAATCCTGGTGGTCCCTGTGCTCCAGGGAGTCCTGGTATGCCAGGGTTCCCTCTTTTGCCTGACATCCCTGTCACACCTTCTTCCCCATCATCACCCTGTTCTCCCTAGGAAAGAAACCCAGAAGAGGTTATGAAACAAGATGCTCTTTCCACCTCTGCACAGCTTCTGGAGGGACAGGGGAGTGGTGTGATTCTGCCCTCAGCAAGCACCATGCATCTAGGCATGGGTGGATTTGCAGAGATGTATATAAAAGTCTGTGCATGCAAGTATCTGTCAGGCTAGAAACACCGGTTTATTTACAGACTTGGCCATGCAAAGGCAGCTGCTGCCTCTATGTGCTTGTAAGATATGAAGAGGAGCATATGATCCACTCTGGGTACATGTAAACTGGAATATCTATAGCTGGACTACATCCATTTCTCCTGTGCTACCTTTTAGTTTTCCAACTCCCAAGCTACGTTTGCTATTGATGCTATAAGGTTCCAATTGCAAACTCACCAGCATCCCAGGCACGCCATCCTTCCCAGGCACTCCGTCCACTCCGGGGGCACCCTCTTGACCCTGCCTTCCCACCACTCCTCGAGGACCTGGTAGCCCAAGGATGCCCTAAAATTACAAAGGTGTTAGTGATGGAGCTCCCGGACAGCATTTGCTGGGCAGAAAATTGAATTTTTACCTACCGGTGAGCCTCTGCTCCCTGCATTGCCCCGTGCTCCTTGCTTTCCTTTTTGACCCTGCAAGTAAAAAAAGACAGACATCTAAAATTGCAGCAGTTCTAGCACAGCTCCACTTGGGAGCCTGACTTCAGGGTGTGCTTTTGGATAATAGTTTGAAGGAGTTTTATAAAAAGGAGATTTATAAAGTCAGTTGCTCCAACACTGGGGAATGAATGGCTATTTGGTTTTATTACAAGTGATTCTTCGTATGTCTTGAGAGTCCTAGGGCAGGAATGAATAGCTAGAAGGCAAGGACCTACATTTTTCCTAATACAGAGCAGATGAGGACAAATAAAGCAGGATGAACTCGAGGGAGGACTCAGTGCACTGGCAAACATTAGAACAAGATGCTTAAAACCTGCATCCTCTGTCAGTTCATTGACAGCACAGTGCCGAACTAAGGACCCAGCAAGTCTTCTGCAGGACATTCAGTAAGAGCTTTTCTCTGCGAGGTAGTTCCCTCTGTTTTGGAAAGTTCATGGAAATGAAAAGGGTGTCTTGTGTCTAAAATTTGCAATGCTGCTTTGTGAATAAAGACATAAAAGAAATACTCCTGAGGTTTCTTAGCTGTAAAAAGGATTAATTTCTGCAGAATGAATGGAAAACTCGGCCTCATCACCTTCACTAGGGCTCTCTTAGTGAGGTCATGTACTAAAGCACTTTTAAATTGAAGCACTGCATGTTCTGCGCATTGTTTCTCCATCTGCAGAGGACCAGGCAGGCCAGTTACATGAAAGAAATACTCCTGGGGGTGCTTTCTCTGCTATTCATTAGACCCAAAGGCAGTTCCAGATTGTCCATCGATGGGTAGAGTTTATTTATCTTATCGCCTGGTACGCTTTTTGCCAAGAACACCTACTGTAGGTTAAACTATCTTCTGCCATTACCCCAGCAGGGTCAGATTAAAAATCCTGACATCTGCCAAAAGGGAGCAGGAATTTGCTGAGTATTGAGGTCACATACTTATGTTTTAGCAAATAAAGTCCCTGATCTGTGAGAATAATTAGCAAGCTGTCATTATAGCTAGATGTGGAGGTAGGAGTAGGTATGAGGTACCCCAATGAAGGACCCACGTGTGCTATGTTTTCTTGCTCAATAAGTGCAAGAAGTTAGAGGGACTTTTCCAAGAAACATAACTGCATGGATAAATGGACTCCAAATCTGGAAGGTTTCAACTCAGAAAAGTTTATGGTTCAAGTGAAAGAGAGACACTTGTGTAGCTCAGACCTCCTTAGAGACAGACGAGCCAGCTGTGGCTGGAGGCACCACAAACAGGGGTATGGGAAAGAGACACAACCCATGGCAATGACTGAAGACCTGCCCAAGATTCACCCATCGTGCTGGAGCTGTAATTGTCTTGATCTTCTCCAGCTCCACAAAGCCAACAAACTATTGGGCTTGGACACTCAAATACATGTTTACAGCCCTCCCACTAGGTTCTCCACAGTCTTTCAAGGCGTAGACCATAGGCCAAATCACACATGCTGGGGAAAAACATGAGAGTCCTCTTAATTAGAAATTTTCTTTAAACTTGGGACACTATAAATCCACCCTGCTGAAACCTACCACATCACCTTTGGATCCCTTTGCTCCTGGCTGGCCTGGTGGTCCAGGATCCCCCTACAAAACATAAGCAAGAAAAATCTGCTTGAAATTCTCTTCTGGCAGTATCTTGCATGAAGTACGAAGAACAGCATTTTTTGTGCCCTAACAACGCTGACCGTATGGAAACAATTCAGGGAAGCAGCCTGTGCTCAGACAGGCCTCCTGGGGAAAAAGGAGCAAGGAACTGTCTCTAGAGAGCATTTAACAGGGTGTCAATTGGGGAAGAAGCAACGCTACCCCCTCACTTGGGTGGTGTTTGTATTCACGGAAATCATTCACTAAATTCCAGATGGCGCCTGGAAAACAGTGCTGAGAAGTGGGCAGGAAGGAGCCTGTTTTGAGAAAGGTATTGCAGAAGCTACGTGCAGAACGAGTAGTTTATACAGTGACTACATCTTTAGTGTTGGTACTACCTCCCTTTGGCATGCTGCAGCCCTTTCCTTGGTTTCATCACACCTGCAGAGCTCTCCTTCTTCAGCTTGTTTCTGAGCCACGTGTTTCTAATGGCTCTTTACTAATGACAATCCGAAGCTCCTGCTTCCATCTGAAACACGGACATCTGAGGGGCTTCCACCCCTCAGAATAAACTACATCCACTGGGGAACGCAGCAGCTCTACCCATTTCTAGGCCATATGACAGAGCACTGAAATTCTACCCCAAAATAGAATCTGTTGTTCCTCCCAGCAGCCCTACGAAGAATGGGAACTGATTCAACTTTATTTCCCAATAAAAACTACATTTAATGTGCTGCTGCACTCACAGTTGCAATAGTCACATATACAAATTAGACGCTGCCGTGTATAGCTACGGAATAAAAAGTCCTTCCCTTAAATTTGGATTTAATTTAGTCTTTCATAAATGCACTGGTTTGAGAGGAAACACCATGCAGGCAGAATAATATGGTCTCGCCTCACACTGGACCAGCTCTCACCAGCAGCATGCCAAATGTATCATTTCCAAGCAGACCCTTCCACTGTCATTGTCATCTCCCACTGCCCATCTCCTAAGGTTTCTAGTCCTTCTGGGATCGTTCACAAAAGACAGTTTTGGAGACAGGCTTCTGGGAGTGCCCCCTGTTCTGTCACCCATTTATTGGTCTCAACATGTGATTCGAAATGCCCATTCTATAGTCCTGGCTTATGGAAATGCACACATTGCATTTGACAGCTCACCACACATTCCTTACTGCAGCCCTTCCTATCTTCCTTCCTTTTTGCATCTGTTTTTCACATGCATGTGACATTGGGTAGCTTACAATAAAGCAGCATCTCTTACAGGTAAGCCTTGCTGTCCAGGTTTTCCTCTTTCTCCATCAAGCCCTTCTTGACCCTTAAATAAAAAACAGAAAGGGAACATGTGTTTGTTCTTGGGTACTTTTGTGGCAATGGGAAACAAAAATGGATGTAACGTGCTGTATGGGGCAGAAGAAGATATACATATCTGCATTCTGCTAATATAGAAACGTTGAAGCTTGTGGGTAGCGTACATGGTCCCATGGATATGCATTGGAAAGAAATAGCTAAGAGGAACTGCTAATCACCACCTAAGCAGTAAAGAAGGCTTTCTAATGTGTCCCTAAATACACACAGCACTAATGTAAGTGAACAGTTGGAGACTGCTGTCCTACAAAATAAGGCAGCAGCACTGCTACCCTGGTGAATTTAAACTCTTCTGTACATTACTGTAATGGGTCGCTCTGACCAACTGCTTTTGGATGGAGGTAAGACTTAGTCCATAGAGCCTTTGCAGATCAACACCAATCAGCTGGAGATGTCCTGCAAAGAGGGCATCAGGAGCACAGGGGAATAATTCATAACCCTGGTCTTGCTTTTGAGAGAAATCTTGATAAGATTTTGGAAGCTTCCAAACCTCCAAGTTAACAGAGATCTTCCCATGAAAGAGTCTACAGCCATGGGCACATCAGTCTGGAGTTTTGTCCAGCATTGACACGACCTCTCTTGTACACATCTTCCCCAGGGTATTTCCTTGATGATTCACAAATACGTCTGATGAGATGGTCCTGCTCATTCTTTCAGTCTAGTGTGCTCAGGCAGGTGCACAGCATGGTGAGGTGCTGACCTGCAGGACCTACATCTGCCTTCAGCAAAATTTTTACCACTTTAGGTAAAGATATCTGAATTACTCCTTGTTTGAAACACAGCCACGTGCAGTGGTTGACAAGGGACAACAGTAGGTTATGAATCGTGACTACTGGGCAAAGGGTAGACCTTCTGTGGTCTGATGCAGATTGGAAGCACTTCCCCAAGACAAACATTTCTGAATCGTGTATTTGGAATAAGACTCACAGGATAACCAGGGTCTCCAGGCTCCCCTCGATCACCTCTGTCACCAACGGGGCCCTACAACAACACAATAAAGACTTAAGGTGGATGTAAACAATCTGTCATCTGCACTATCTCAATGCCTCGTGCATGTTCTACAAGCAAGGAAGCAACCCAACCAATCCATCTGCAAAAATCAGGCCAGGATTGATTAGAGAAGGGATTTAACATCTTACTCTGTCTCCAGGTGGTCCCTGTGGGCCTTCTACCTTCCCATCATCACCTTGTTCTCCCTGTAAATAAAAATGCTATCATTAATATAGACAGAAGATTATACGGCAGATGCTTCTGTACAAACCCGATCCAGTCCTTCCATATCATGGGCTCCTAAGTCAAAGCTCTGTTGAATTTACTAACTTTTCATCCAAAGAAAGTCTAAACAATTTTTTTTTTTCATTTCACAGCATGGAATACACTGACTCTTCACATTGCTTTCCTGGTTTCTTTGGTGGTTGTTTCTGCCTGGTCTAACTGTCCTCCCTAAGGAGCCAGGTGCAAAGGGTTATTTTCAACAATTCCTAAAACTAAGCAAGAAGCATGTAATTATGACAGTATGGGAAATAGTTCTCTGCCTCTGAATTTTATTGCCGACAGTCAAACCAAACTCTTTAATCAAGCATTTCCCCACCCTCATTGAGTGCCTGGGCTGTCATGGGAACAAGGGTGGTCTGGGTGGGCTGCCTGGTTGTGTGCCACTATTGTGGGCTTGTCTTACAGCTGATCAGGTGAGAGGGTCAGCCCCTCACACACTCGCTGTGTGAGCAGCTCCACTCGTCGATGGGATGCTCCACAGGAAGAGCTCAGAGCTCATGGTTTGGCTGGTAGATAACATCACCCAGATTATTTATAACCGAGGTCTCTCTAAAACATCCACAGAGAGATCCCTCAAGACTTAACACAGACACTATCTTTTTTAATTCTGTTGTATAAGTCACTCAGGGTCATGATGTCCTATTTTCTCTGGAGTCTAGCTCAGAGATGGCTGTTTCTTTGCTCCCTGTAGAATACAGCTACATTCCGGCTCCTCCAGTTTTTGGCTACTTCATATCACTGAGTCTCTGGCACTCCGGCTCCTTAGGATGAACATGTCTCAGAGTTCCTTTCATGTTGCAGCTACTGGAGAGAGGAGGACTGGGGGGTTCTGGCACAGTGGAGCTGCTGTGTTTGGAGTGCTTGGGGTGCTCCTAGAGCCTTGAACATCCAAATCTCCATAGCTATGCAAAGCCAAGTTTTCAACAGACTTCTGTAATTCTCAATGATTGCATCAGCCCTTTCTGGTGTATTTACGACTGCCTTTGACTTTCTGTCTGGGCTACTCTCATCTGTTTGAGTTGCAGCTGCTGATAGTAAGGGTGCTTGGGCAATTTCTCAGTGGTCCTGCCCCTGGGAGAAGGCATTTGGGGTGCTTTGCTGTATGTGATGTTTGGTAATGACACACCTGGAGCAGTGAATAACCCTCAGTGAAGAAACTCAGATAGTGGAGCCAATAGCTTCTTTTCTGTAGGAACTGGGTCATGGCTTGGAATCAGGGCCGTGCCACTGCTGAGAGAGCCACGCTGACCCACACTGACTTCTCACGGGCTGAGTACCAGTATTGACATTTACAGCTTGGTAGAGCGAGGCTCAAGATTTGACAAAATCTCTTGCAGTTAACCTCAGCAGGTAGCAAAGAGCTCAGTGCATCTCTCTCCGTTACATGCTTGACGACAGTGACATTTTCTTTCTCTGCTGCTGCGACATGTGTTGGATGAATACTTTTCATATATACTCGCAGGTTATGGTTATACTGTCCTTAAGAGATCGTGTGCTGGGTGGGGAACTCCAGCATACTTGTCTGGGGTTTTGGGGAAGTATCATGGTAGAAGAAATATATAGGGAGAAACTGTGCCAGGATGGCTTGAGAATATAGTACTGAGCAATATGGATGGAGACATTTGGGTGGCAGAGTAGAGAGAAAGGAAAGTAATGCCTTACAGGCTCTGCCAACAGTTTCCAGCACTACTGAACTTGCTGGTTGAAGTCAGCAGCAGAATACCTGGCAACTGGTTTGCTTTCTAGCCACTATCAAAGGAATGTAAGCTAGAAGGGAAACAAACCCACCATTTCTCAAGTCTCAGGAAAAAAAAAAATCCAAGTGTACGTGTTACTATGCAGAAGTCTTGGCACCGATCGCTTCTTCCCAAAGAGGATGTGAACACCTTGCCATTTGGGAGTGATGAACTCAAAGAAAGCTCATAATTCTGGGGACCCTTGAAGAGCATCAAGACTCACAGACTTTCTCCCCAAAGCTGAGTTGTGGCTTTGTGTCCCCTTGAGTCTAATTCCCACCTTGTCATTTGTCTTCTGACTGAGAAAATCCTGCAGCCTGAGCAGCTCTAGGCCTGCAAGACTGAGCTCCTCCAGGACTTCCTGATGCCTCAGCTGCTCAAGAGGGAGATGAAAGGTCTGCGCTAATTCTTCGGAAAGTTGCAGTGAAAAAAAGTTAGAGTAAAGGGCAGCAAAGTAAACATGTTGGGATACAAATGGAAAATGCATGGAGAAGGGGGAAGGCTTGTTGTTGTTGGCTTCTGTCCCAAAGTGAGATACACCAGTTTGTAATTTTTAAAAGGATCCCATCTGGACTGCTTTAAGCAGCTGCCAAGTGCAGGCGTCTGCTCTGAGCAAGGCCTCTTTGAGGAGCTGTAAATGTATTAAATGCAGCGGAGTAGCTGGCTGGTATGGCACAAGGGAGCTGGATTCCACAATAATGTCTCTCACCACGCTGCTTTCTTCTCTGGAAAAGGGAAGACCTTCCCCACTGTTATATGTCCTCCTTCTTCAGCACAGCTAAGTTTACCATGTTGTTTAAAGCTCACAGAGCAGTCACAGTCCCATTTTCGTTTCTTCTTCATTTCTCAGATTCAGGCTTTCATTTTCATGTTTGCATGTGTGTGCGAGGTTACAGATGTCCGGAGGGAAGGAATCTGTCTATCTTTAGGCTGGGATCCAGGCAACTCTTAGGAGGTAAGAAGGAAGGATGGGTAAGAAAACTTAGATGCAAGACTTCTGTGGAGCACCTGGATGCTGCAGGAAACAGTGCTGGAGGCTCAGCACGCGATGCTGTGCTCTCCTCGTTCAGCTGGAGTTGCTCCCCAGCAAGGTGCCAACAGGCCCGCTGACCTTCCAGGAGGACGTGAGTGAGATCCGGCTGTCAATGGTCATTAACAGATCTGACTGTTCTCAGCAGGATGCATTAGATGCTTTGGTGTCTTTGTCAGGCTTCAGGTTGAATACTTGCATGCAGAATTCATTTTATCATCAGTGGTCCTGTGCTCTGATGACACAAGATCCATGTTATCTCTGAGGGAGTGCTCTTCTAGTGTCCATTTGCAGAAGAATATTTTGTTGGTGAAGGGGAGAGTGCTTCACTGAGCACTTCAGATTAATAATTTGGGGACTATTTACTACTGAAACGATGGGAGCTTTCAAGAAGATGGCAACTTTAAATATTTTAAAATAAAACAACAACCGCAATTTAAACAACAGAGATAGATACATATCTGCGCATCTCTTACTCCTTCTGCTGTAAGCCCAATGGCTGATCTTGCTTTTGGCAGTCACGACTCACAACTTTTTGCCAGGATGCTCAAGTTTCAACAGTGGGACTGTGAGAAACCCCTGGCCAGGCTCTCATCTGACAATGTGCCTGGTCGCGAGCTCTCGCATTATTATCCTGGGCTGGTTGTGCTTCGTTACCACTTGCCACTGCCTGCAGGGCCACTCAGCAGAATACACCTGAGGAGGAATGCTGAAGTCTGGAAGAGCAAGAGGTGCAGCTCGGGAAGTGGATGGGGCAGCATTAGAAAGGCTGGGGGTGGAGAGGAAATTCAGCAAGGCAGTGATGGAGATGTGGAGCAGCAGGAACATCACCCAGCTGTTCTTCCACGGGTGTGTTTCAGCAGCAGGAAACGAGGGGAAAAAGCAGCATGACCATTGTTCATCCCCAAAGCAAAATTTCTGAGGCATGTGAATATCTTAGTGGAACACAACAGTTCGCCCTGCCCCACTGACTCCTGGCCACCGGCACGGAGATTCACTGCTGCACAAGGAGTCTCCAGGCAGAGCACAGAGAGCGGCGTGACCAGGGTGTCCTGACACCCAGGAGCCTGAGCTGAAAGGACACATTCAAAGCCCCAGCAAAGACAAGCCCTTGGGATCTCTGTCTCACAAACTCTTTTTATAAGCAATGAAGCTCCTGCTTGCACACGTACAGCTGCAATCACACCTGTGTGCAGAGGGAAAGCCAAAAGCTCTCTCGGCGATGGGGAGTGGAAAATGAGAGAAAAGAGTTCACGCATCTTTCCTCTTCATGGGGACCCCACGACTGACCAGTCCCAATTACCATCACTTCCCTTCCCACACCGAGGGAGGGAGCATCGCTGCCGCTACTGAAGGCACGTGAGGGGCTCCAGCAGCATTGCGAGTACAGCCAACGCCAGCTGGGCCGTCCTCGGAGTGCGGAGCAGCCAGCTCTGCCGACAGGAAACCATTAAAGCGTGAGTCACTTCTCCAGCCTGAACTGGTTACGGCCGTGCTGACTCAGCAAAAGGGGAAAAACACAAGGGGAAAGCCGCCGTGGAAAGAGGGCTCTGACTCAGGCCAGCTGCGGCGAGGGGGCTTGTCGAAGGGTGGGAGGGCACGAGCGAGGTAGGGGGGTGGCAGGCGATGAGGAAAATGGAGCAAGGGCAATGGAGAGGAGACCAGTTCTGCCTCGCTTACAACATGCTACCGGCTGATTTAAGCGCAGATGGGCAGCTTGCTGAAGATCAGCAACTTTGTGCAGGGTGACTTGATCACAGAAAGCTACTAGTCTGATTTCTTTCGGCTTGGGAATTGAGCAGAATTTCTGCAGATGCAGGAAAAATGTGTCCCCAGAACACATGCCGGCTGGCTCAGCCACCGGCACAAGGGCACGTGGTGTCTGGAAAGCATGTGCTGGTGGCACGGGTGTCCCGGCACTAACATGCAGAAGTAAAGCTGCAGCAGGAGTTATGTAGGTGCTCGTGCTGTAGAGGAGGCAACTCTGCCTCTGCCGCAGGTAGAGGAGGAGAGCGCAGATGCATGGATGTTATGGCAGAAGGGCAATCATCTCTACATCAGCTCAGCTTCCATGCCAACGGAAGACGAGATGGCTAAACTCTGCAAACTTACCTTTTCCCCCTTTGGCCCTGGTGGTCCAATTGGCCCTGGTGGTCCTGCATGTCCCTGTGGAGAGCAGACAGCGTGTGAGGAGACAAGAAAGAGCTGTTTGACTGAAGGTCTTCCCTGGTTTCCTGCCAGCTCTCGCAAGCCCTGTGTTGTGCATCCCAGCTTCGGAGGGACACATGGGTCATGGCAGAGATGGACCAAATGCATCTGGAGAAGTCGTGATGGTGCAAATGGAGACTAGAGAAAGAACTAAACTGAACTCAAGATCAGAAATAAATCATAGTTTAAGAATGATTTCGCATCCTGGAGTGGCAGTTTTGTTGCATTTGAGAACAGATAGAAGCTGGAGGATGAAAATAAAATCCTTACCTGGTAACCCTTTAAGCCAGGTTCCCCTTGAGCACCCATCCTTCCTGGAGCACCCTGGAGAGGCAAGCACAGAAAGCACCGTGAGAGTAGCCCGTGGGTATTACCCCACAAGAAGAGGATGCACTGGGCTATGCAAAGCAAAGCTCAGCACCACATGGGAGTGTGGCCACCCATTCTCCTGGCCACCGGTGAGCTTCGCTGCAGCCATCTGAAATGCTCTTGCTTGGCTTTAACCTCCTACACATGGAGAGTGATGCTAGAAGTCCATTCTATGTCTTTGCCAGCCTGTAGCAATAGGTTCCCCACCTCATTCAGATTTGCTACCAGAAACGGCTGCATAGTGTGTGCTCTTCATCTGCCCTTCTGGACGTCTTTATATCCAAATTAGCTTTGTGCTAGGAAGTCCACCAGCAAGACCATTCTCATGCATGACCTCATCCTAAACTGTTGGGAGGAAACCTTTCGGTGTGGGTTCTGAGGCCAAGAAAGGAGTTTTCTGGGTTGTCATGAGGGCACCGCAAGAGGTGTTTATTGCATCTTTAGCAGACTGAACAAAAGGGTTTAAATCAGATCATCAGATTAAAGTGAATTGCAAACGTTCCATATAATCCCATTTACTGTGGAAGAAGGCCCTTTCCACAAGACAGAGACATGTTCAATCCAATAGACTGCTGCTCAGATATTGCTTTGCTTCCCTGTGAAATAATCCATGGAGGCTTCGCCAAAGAACGTGAAAGGATGATATATGGGGAAGCCATAATTTTTAATGCAGGAAAACACTATCAGCGAAACCGTTACTCCATCACTCATTTGCTACTGTTCTGAAACATCACCGCCATTCTCGGTTCATAAATAACTCCTGCTTTTTCACTAAGTTCTACCAAATACAGTGCAAGAAGTTTCCTTACCAGCCTGCAGTGCATGAGGAGGTACTTATTACTTACTGCTGCTGTCCCAATGCATTTATCATCTCATGTGCCTAAAGCAAATTAACTTTCTTCCCTCTCTGCCATACTATTGTTGTTCTCTCTGAAAGCCTCATCTTCAAGTCCTCAACTGAAACCCTTTTCCATGCTATATTTCTTCTTGCTGCAAGTGTTTTAGATAAGTAGATCAAGAGTGGGTGTAGAAACAGGGCAGAAGTCCAAGGCAGAGTTCCTTAAAACAACACAGTTTTACTTGGAAGCAGCTCTTGCCATGAGTGTGCAGTCTCAAAGGGAAAGATCTTAGCAAAAAATAGCTTATCAGCTCGCTCCCTTCTCAAGAAAAGTCTCCAATATTTCAGCCCATCTGGGGAGCTGTGAAGAACCGCCACGATGCAATGTGAGCTGGGTTCACGGGGCACCAACACAACCACCACTATGGAGTCTCTCCTGTGCTGCTCAGAGCAAGCGTTAAGCTGTTTTGGTCAATTAAACCCATGTAACATCATTTCACTTTCTGTGCTCTGAAGCCTCTGTTGGGCTCTCTGCTTCATTCAGGCCTGTGCCCACCACTGCTAGTCACGTTTCTGCGTGTTTTGTTCAACCATTTGCAGAGCTCTTCTCACCATAGGTCCCAGGGTACCTCGGGATCCTTTAGGGCCTTGGTTCCCCTTCGGCCCCTCCTTCCCTGGAGATCCTGTCTCGCCGAGCTGCCCCTGGTAGCCCTTGCTGCCCTGCAGAACAAAAGCACTGACATTAATGTAGGGCAAAACTGCTTCTACAGATAAATATCAAAGATGAGCAAAGAAAGGGAGATCCAGAGCAGGAGATGTTATCAACGGGAGAAGTTCCTACCTTCTGGCCAGGCTTGCCCTTTTCCCCTTGTTTTCCTGGTTTCCCTTCTGGTCCCTAGGAGAGCAAAAAAAGCTGTTGGAATGGGAAAGCAAAGAAGTCCCATCCCAACCAGCCACTCCCAGGCCACTTCCCTGGTACACTCAACCCTGACAGCGTCCTCACCCATCCTATCCTACCCCCATGGGAGCCAACAAGGAGGCGAGGAAGTCATGCAGGTAAGGCCACGATTCACAGGTACTACAGCCGGAGTATGGCTGAGTTTGTTCTTGAGCTGCTCCAACACATGGAGGAGAAGGAAACCTCATTGCTTAAAGGTGGAAAGAACTCTGTGCCCTGGTGACTATAGGGCAACATGGCTGAAAGGTGATATTTTTCATCTTCAGATCACATGTCAAAGACAGGCGGGTGATGGAAAACTGTCATCTGATGTGTCCATCTGTCCTTGAGGATGCAAAAGAGGGATCTCAGAAGTGCTCCTTGAAGACAGCACCCGCTGAACTGAAACATGGTACCTGCCCAGCCACTGCTACAGAAAGGGCTGAAATGTGGAAAACACATTTACCCTGGCCCCTACAAAATGGCCTGCAGACAGAACTGCCATCTGTGCACCGCTGCTTTACAAACAGAGTTGTATCTTCCACTATCAACTATCAATACTTTTTATATAGTTTTAGGATACTGGCAGTGGAACCATTGCCTCAGTAACAATTCTCCTTATTTTTACCTGGTAAAAACAGGCAGTGGTTTCATTTTCTACCTACCTGCCATGCACAGCTTTCTGCTCACAGTCCAAAACCTTCCCTCTATTTGTATTATTATTACTGCAACACACAGAACATAGAAATCACAATATACTGATCAGGCACCTAGAAACAGAGTGGGATGCAAAACTTCAGGTGCGAGCCACAGCAATGAGAGACAGAAACGCTGGCCTGCTTTGTGCACCTAGCATGGGTGCCTCACAGGCAGCAGAACCTGCCGCCCCTCCTTGCATGCACACAGCAGAAATTAGCTGTGATGAGCAACTAAGTATAGCTCACTCTCCTTAGGGAGGCCAGGGAGTTCATTTTTTCAGTGTTTGACCCCGTTGGCTGCAAGGCAGACAACATATTTTGGATTTGACAGAAAGAAGCAAAAGTATCATTGAAGAAAATAACTCATGCTTTTTGGCAATTGTGACAAACTTTTCAACAGCATCTACACACCAGCACGGCATCTCTCCCTCTGCTCTCCCGCCTCCCACTTAAGAAGGTATAATTTTCCGCACCGTTGATGTTGCAGTCTCAGCTGAACAAAAGCAACTTCTAAAGCTAGCTGTATCGGAGGGTTTTCACTCTGCTCTGAAACACGGGCCTCATAAATGCCTGCTCTTAACACAAAGGAGCAATTCAGACTTATTATAGCCCTAAAGAATTGTGCCAGTTCTTCACTTCCCCAAAGGGAATAACTCCATTTTACCTAAGTCAAACATTTCAAGAGCCCACCTTGCCAACACTATTAGAGCTTCACAAAGGACAGGTCCCTTCTGAGGAGTACACGAATCCTGTTCTGTTGTCTCTTCCACACTGATCGGGGGTTTTGTTTGCTATTTTTTGCTTCCACTTTCCAAGAGATCACTTTTGGAATTATTTTCCCACAGACACTGAGCAGCCGCAATACACGATGAATTGTGGGTGCCAAGCCTCCAGCGTCACCCACGTGATTTACACTTTTGACAGGAGCACAGAGAAATCCTCACCAATGAAAGCACCGGCCTGGGAAACGGCCGTCCCCAACCAGCTCTGCAGCTAGCTCACCACGGGACCTGGTACCAGGTCCCTCAGCTTCCCCACGTATCGGTTGTGATGTGTGTAGCGAAGTAGCAATAACGCTCGCAGACCCTGTTCTGCAGCAATACCGTCATGCTTAGTGGCTTGAAAATTTGGAGAGTGAATAGTGGAATCATTCACAAAAGTTTACTGTCAGAACAAGACGTGAATGAATAAAGACAGAACTGGGATTTCTAATTAGTTGCACAGTGTTTTTCCATCAGTCTCCCTGGACTGTGCACTAAGATCTTTTGGAAGCACGGGCAATAGATGCTTCTTGCAAATGGGAGAAAGCCTGTTTTAAGCTAAATCTGTTCCTGGCCCCAGTGATGGCCAAGCCCTTGATCTTCTCCAGCAGAGTCATTTTACACACTCAGATGTGCTCCTGAATTGCTGTGCTGTAACAGCTCTTGAAACAAACACTTCCATGTTCCGGTTCCATCCCCAGGATGAGGATGCATTACACTGTCTGTAAAACATGCAGACACCAGTGCATTGATGAGATGTACCCTTTTCTCATTGTGCAGGGCAGATGGACCCCATTCACAGGGGAGGTCACGAGGATCTCACAGCTACTTCAGAAGAGTTTGAAGTACAGCCTGGCTCCCCCCGCCGGGATACATCTCCCATGGAAGCAATGAGTGAAACCTGCTTCTACCCTGCACTGGGAAATGTCTTTGCTTTTTGAGAAGACAGGTTCAGGTCTTAAATCTTCCCATCTGAGAAACAAAATTTCCACACTGCTCCTAAAATCTGCCAGCATTCAAGTTCATGCTTGTACCCGCAATCATGAAGTACAGATATAGAGTTAGGTCATCTGGGAGAGAGAAAAAAACAAAACATAAACCCAACTTTGACAGTCCAAGCCCTGCTCACAAAAATAAACTTAATCCACAGAAGACTGTGCCATGTTCAAACAGGGTCTCAACTT
>NW_008823916.1:2838545-2851902 GCF_000699105.1 Pygoscelis adeliae | reverse complement strand
TCCAATAAACTCCCTGTACTGGCTTTTCCCCTTATAACGCATTGGCCTCATTGAGCAGGGACGTCCATCTACTCCAGAAGGCTCTCTGGGTCCTCCAGCTGGGGTGTGGCTCCTTCTTCATTGCTGGAGAAAAAAAAATTGGCAGCATCTCCAACTCTTGTCAGTGATAGTGAGACCAGCTGTCACTCAGAAAACTCTCTTCCTTTGAGCCTCCCTCACTGTTGTTAGCTCTCGTCTGCTGGTTAAAAGCTTTTCTAGTATAAATAAATGGGTCAAACCGTGCTGGTGACACCATCAGCAGAGATGTGGCTTGGATCTTGCAGCCTGAGTGACCTCCTTGAATGGAGTAAGCTCTATCAGCAGAGGATATTTCTGTGCTCTACCAGCACGCTTTCTAGGACTTTGGCCAGCAGAGCTCTGCTGGTGAGTGGGAAGCCTACCATATGTCTGATTTTCCTGGATGTGCTTTCTCCAACTGCGCAGGAATTTTGCCCAGATGAATTTAGAGGCAGTTCAACACTTGTCTGGGGTTCCCAGATATGCGATATCTCTACTTGTGATGTTCCAGATGTGGTTGCTGTTTGTTGCAATCCCAGACGTTCACAGGGCACATCCGCAGTGGTTTGCACAGTTCCCAGAAATCACTGCACTGTCACATGCCAGACATTACACAGGCAATAACAAGCCCAGCAACAACTTTGGTAGCCTTCAAAAAAGGTCAGATCCTTTTTCTCTCCATTCTTCTGACTCATCTGTCCAGGGATGGAAAAATCAGGGCCAGAACGGGGTGGGGTGGGGGGGAGGGGAGAAAAAAGGATAAAAATAAAATTCAGTGAGATTGTAACTTCATCCAGGGTCTCCAAAGCACATCAGGAATCTAGCATCTTTCGGTAACTCTTTCACTGCAATGTGAAGTTTCTAAGGTTTCTAGGGATCCTACTCTCTTTAGCAGAGACAGCAATGAGGGGCAGAAAATGTACAAAAGCCTATACATAAGAAGAATTAATTTCAAGTTCTTTTTGCTGGATTCAAATCAGTTGGGTTAGTGTGCCAAGGCACTAAACACTTGATGTTTTTATTCTCGGCATTTGTACACATTTTGTTGTATGTTTTGGGTTACCAGCTTGCTGAGAAAACAATCTTCTTTCCAAGCTTCTTCTGTGAGCGGGATTGTTTTTAAATGGTGATTTCTCTTTATATACTGCACTCTTCACTGAAGAAGCATATCAGTACCTCCAGAAGATGATGGTATTTGTGAGCAGGGACAGTGGAAAGCAGCCGTTTTACAAAGTCACACGCCTTCAGGTATGCCAAAATATCCAAGGAAAGCAAAACAATTATCATCTTAGATCTATTATGTTTAAAATTTCATTGCCAGCTTCAGTAAGGACCCAATTTTATAATGTTTTTTTAGTATGGCTTTAGATGTTCCCCTAAGTCAAAAGTTGGGTGGTTTATTTTCTGATGCAAATTGATTAGTTTTTAAGGAAAAAAGAGGCTTTCAGCTGCTGATGGCCTTGGCAGCAAAGTCAGGTCTCTTGCACAGCACAGCAGTAACGTTAATTGGAAGCAAATAGATGAGCAACCCAGCTTTAAATTCTTGAGACATCAACAGTTGAAATCTATGTTACGACAGCAACATCCAGAAAAACAAAATAAGGAAGTTGAATGAACTGCAGAGAGATATGCCCCAAATGGAGCCAAACAACAAACAGTGTTAAAATCCAGACCCAAACTTCCCCCACATTCAGTGATGCTCTGCTAAATGCACTAGATCGGGGGAAGTGGTTACCGAGACGTGACTCAATGTCCTGGTTTGACTCAAGGGGAACTGTGGCTCTTGGCACTTCAGGGGATATGTTTCTGCTTTGCTTGCAGACTTACAGCACAGCACAGGAGGGAAGCTCTACGAGGGTACAGTACTGACGAGATAGCTTTCCAAAGCCTTTCTCAGGCAGGTTCAGGATTACTCAGGACTGTTGTGGAACAGGAGCATATTTTCAAATTTTTTTTGGTGTCATTGAGTGGAGGTCTGAGGTCAGTCCTCCCCACCAAAAATGAGGCAGGAAGAAACAGAACCGCCAGAATGAGTAAAGAAAAGAAAATGCCAATGGTGACGGGAGAAAAAAATGGTGATAGTTTGAGGCACTGGAGGTAGAAAGGGCAGAAAAGCTAAAGCAGCAATAAAGGTAGGAAGCATGAAACGTAGGATGACCATGCCCATATTGTTCAGGGCCCAGCCAGCAAGCTCATTTAAAGGGAAATGAAAAAGCCCCATATCATTTCCTACTGCTCAGCAATATCTCCATATGAGAACCTCTACTTAATAAACTTTGATCGAGAGAAGCCTCCCCCCATGGAGGACAGTTCACAAGCACTCAGGAAATTAGTGGGATTATCGGGGCCGGGCATTTGAAGACATAAACGTTTCGGATTTATAAGAAACACATTTCATAATCACTCTGCCTAGCAGTAGTTTGGAAGAGGAGGAGACACGGCAGCAGCTCCTGAATGAGTATGGGGAAAGAAGAAAGACTTAACTGTTCTCGAGAAGAAAGACCTGATTGTACTGTGAGGTTCAGAGGGCTTCAATGGGATCACTGGGAAGTAATGGGCTCTTGGCCTGCTACTGGAAACCCGAGTGGTGAGTGCAGGTAGAGCTGGCTGGCTGAATTCAAAGAAAAAGCGAGATGGGGAAATCCTATAAAAAGATCTCGGATGGAAAGACTACAGCTAGCGTCCCTATGACTTTCCTTTCAGCTGAGTTCCTCAGCTTCAGTTGTGGAATCCAAACTGAAATCTTGTATCCCAAACTCTCTGCTTTAGTGCAAATTCTTATCTGCATGCAGATGTTGCTCTGAAATATGCCACTTTTGGTTTTGTGGATGAGGAGGTCTATTTAACTTGGGTTTTCTAAGCAGTCACAGTGTAAGGCAGCAAAGAGAATCATGTACAGAGCAGTGCTGTGTGCTCTGAGCTGGTCTGGTTTGGTCCAATAGCCCTGAACTGCCACTAATTTGTTGTTTCTGGGAAAATCCCATTTTCTCCCCTCTTTGCCTCTATTTCCTCATCTCTAAGGAAGCACAGGAGACAAAAGTGCCACCAAAAGGCTTGATGGGTGGGTGGGAAGTGCAGGAAAAGTGCAAGCCCTCATCCCCACTGAGCTGTGAAGCTTTCATACACGATGACACCAAAATGCTCCAAAGAATTAGCCAGTGTTGGAAGCTGACAACTGGGAAGAAAGGAATAGACAGAGCACTTGGGCAGTACAACTCTGATTTACACTAACGAGCACTACTTGTGCTCTTTTTTCCTCCCCCAAACACTAAGAGTTAATATCTTCCTTTTGAAGGACACAGATGCCCTGGGGTTGTGGAAGAGGAGGGGAGTGAAATCCTCTCTTGCAATAAGGAGGAGAATCTTGGAGTAACTGCACAAAAAGTGCGTCTCCTTCGTCTGAGTCAGGAAAGAAACCATGCCAAGTCCATGGGATTTATTTCAAACTCTGGCTCATTTTGACTCCTATTAACTCTAAACGAAGACCAGCTGGGACCAGCCTGCCTTCCCGAGCAGCAGAGAGAGCAGGCAGAGCTGGCCGACTCACTGCAGGGGCGAATGGCCCCTCGGCTGCAGGAGAGCAACCTCGCTCTCTGCAAGCAGCGGTTCCCCAGGGATTGGGAGAGCTCTGTGATTCCCTGCGGGATTCCCAGGGCTCACAGGCAACCCTGGTCCACTCCAAAGGTTTCAATGAATTTGGTGGGCTGAGTCACAGATACCAGAATAGCAGACAAGGGGGAAAAAAACCCCCACAATAAAATCTCCCAAACAACAAAATCCAGCATGTACCTCTCCATAAAACGGGACGTTTAGACTTCCACAGAAGAGGCTGAACCTGGGGCCATCAGCTATGCACTGATTATTAAAGCAAAAGAAGGAGAAGCTGATTGCAGCTAAGGTAAGAGCTGCCCAGGGATGAAAACGTTGCTTCTAGAAGGGGAAGGAGAGAGACCTGTGGACTGCAGCTATGCGGAGAGGCACTTGCCCTGACCCTTGCTCTCACCCTGTTCAAAGCAAAGAGTTTAAGTGTGTTTGACTACATTCCTGAGCAACTTTATTCGCCTTTGATTTTTGATGCAAGGCAAATACCTGCTTTGCTGGATATAGGTCCGTACGAGTTATGATACTCCAAGGCTGTTACACAATGACGCACCACAGCCAAGTGCAAGCATCTTCAGCTACAGAAATTGGACTCCAGTATAGGAACTGGCCCTGCTGATGTACCAGCTACTGGAAAGGACAAGCTGTAGGGCAGGAAAAGTATGTCCTGTTGTGTCCCCTCCTCCCGTGTGGAAGGGGTAGCTGTGGCTTGGGATGTGGGTCATGCACAAGCCCAAGAGATGTTCAGCTCTGTAGCAAAGGACCCATGCCCTTGGACGAACATAGCTGTCTCAGGAAACATCTACTGAGATGTGTCTGGCCCGTGGGCCAATACAGTCCCTACCGAGGCACCGCACAGGGCACAGGAGAGGGGCTGGGGAGCTCCTGGTCCCCCTCTGCCACCGACTGACCTCCTGCATGTCCCCGGCCAAGTCACTTTGTGCCTCTACTGCTAACGTGTTATTCAAGGGCAAGATTAGGAGTAACAATACTCATTTCCTAGATTAAGGGTGTAAGGAGCTTGCTGTCACCACTGACACACTGCCGGAGCTGTCACAGCCGTCCTCTGCACACTGAGCCCAGTATTCTCCATTCCTTCCATTGCTCAGTTGGAGGGTAACCCCACGCCCTCCGGTTGAGGGAGTTTAAGAAACTTCTTTCAAGTAAGAGCTCTACAGACAGCCGATAGACCAGTGCACAAAAAACAGCTGTTCCAGGAAACAACAGCTCAGCACATTATCAAAAAAAGCATAGATTCCTGCATGGACAGCAGAGATTAAAACCAGAAGTGACTCCAGGATTGTCCTTCGGCAGCCTCAGTGTTTTCAGGGAGCTGAATGCCATGTAAGTGATGTGACGCTGCCAGCTGTCGCTGAGCTCATGTGTTCAGAGTGAATGGCTGGATTCAGTGACAGCAGAGCAAGGCGCTTTGTTGCAGAAAATCTTTGAATCATGTTTTCAGCGGCAGGAAACAGAAAAGAACAAAGAGCAAAAAACCACTCTGGGACAAATTCTGCTGTAAGTGATGTTTGGACAACTTTCTTATAATAAGAGAGCAGTGTGTCGGATGAGAATGAGCTCCTGCTCTACCCTGGCATTACAGAGCCCAGAAACCAGCCCCATCTCAGCTGTGACCATAGCGCGCCATTTCTGGAGCGACTCTGCTAGCTCAGAGCAGAAGGTCCATCCTGGCCAGCAAGTCCTCCTTCCACTTCAGGATTGTAGCCTGTAGATGATGGAGAAACAAGAACACGATGGGAAGGATGCTGTCCTCAGGACACCACCCAACGTTGCGTGTGGAGTTGCTGCCGCTCTGGGGAGCGACGTGGCTGAGACCACAGCACTGTTCACCCAGCGCTCTGTACTGGGCTGGATAGTGGCTTTATCCTTTTCAAAGCACTGTGAGTTCTGTCAAAAAACCTTCTCAGGTCTCCACCCCATCCCAGCTCTGTCACTCTACCTTCTTGGAGACCAAACAAAAGGACTTCGGACCTTGTTGCGTCAGAGCAAAAGGACCTACCAGCCCTTAGAGCTCTTTTGGTCTGCTGGTGCACATCTGCACCATGCAGCAGGGCCGGCACATGCAGCCAGATCTTCTCTGATGTAATTGTTTATGGCGATTTATACCATTGGAGCATCTGGCTCAAAGCTTTCCGAGTCCTGACGTGGCTTGAATGACACTGCAGATAGGATTTCAGGTTAAAAAGGAAGTGGAAAAAGAAAAGAACTCGGCTCCCAGTTTTGCTGAACAACGAGGGATTTTCTTGTTTCAGAGCATGTTGTATTTCATTACCTACAGGCTCTCCAATTGCTTTCCTGGAACTGTAAAAACCTCGCTATCAGATGTCTGCCTTGTATGACAACCAGCACATTATGAAAACCACAGTGCACAGCTACGGACAGCAGCTGGAAACCCACCACCTCCCTCCTGCCAACTGGCTTGGGCCTTTCGCACAGCCACTGGTGGATCGGTTGTCCTCTGAGGGAAGGGCTGAAATGCTGTATTCGCTGTAGGTGGAGAGGAGAAGCAACAAAGAGGAGCACTTTTGGGGGTTTTACTCTCAGGGACCACTTGCCCGTGTCCAGGTTGATTGTTGCATACCAGTGACTTCAATCTTTAATTCTCATCATCCTCTGTTGTGAAAAGCAGGATTGACTGGCAGCTGGATCCTTTGTAAATGTACATTACTCTCCAACAATGTTGTTCAGATATTGCAGGCTCCATGGCACTATCCCCTCATACAATGACAGGTTGGCAAATTACAAATTAATTTTTATTTTGGCAAACTACACCGTGACACTTGCACTGCTGATGGATGCCTTGCCAGGGTTCGACAGGCCATTGTATCTTCCAGTCTCCCCACAAACTGCAGAGACATATCCTTGTCCTGCCTTGCCTGTACAGAAAGTCTGGATCTCCAGCGGACAACTCCTGCTCCTGCTCGCTGCACTGTTGACCCCAGGATCTGTGTCTCCAGCCAGTCTCTCTGAATGGACATGCCCAAACAGTCCCTGGAGCTCTGTAAGGGGAAGAGATTTTCAGCTCTTTGCTGCTCGAATTAGTCAACCAGAGGTCAAATGGCCAAGTCCCGAAGAGAGTCAAGATCAAGTGAAGGCAACAAGTTGGTATTAGAAGATGGAAACCACTGGGAGGAGATAATATGCGAGACAGCAGCTCAGGAAAGGTGCACATCTCCAATGCAATTTTTGAAATCTCAAGTGGATCTTGCACTCAGCTATGTGTAAGTGTTTCAGGTGCTCTGATTTCTCTCATGACCAGGGGGATAACTGGCCCATCCCTCTGCTGAGCAGGAACTGGAAATGAACGGAGCAGTGTGAACTTGGACAAAATGACCAAAAGATAGAGGATACTCGCATATCTCAGCTCCAGCTGCCTCAAGTCCTGCCAGCCACAGCTGTGAGACTCATGGACCATATCAGTTGCCAGGTTTGTTTGCTGAAATCCACTGGCTCTGAAACATGTACAAACTACCCCTGGAGACTCAGCTGGGGCCTCCCTGCTGCTTTTGTTTGAGATTTAAAACCACAGTGGAAACCGGTTTTCAGATATGTTAATACTGGAAATGGCTGAGCCAAGTTAAAGCTAACGATCTTTGAAAAATGTTTCTTGAGCACCAGGGGAGGTTTGGTTGTGCTCCGTTGGTAATGTTCTATCAGCATCGGAACGGCTTTCTGGAAAATAGAACCTTGCTCAGTAAAGCCAGACTTGTCCCTGCTGTAGGGATCAATCACCAGATAAACGTCTCTCTTCTGCATGACCCAGAAGGGCAGCACAGACCCTTTATGCTTCCTCCAGCTTTAGCACCTGTGAAGGTACTCCAGTACATCCCTTCATCTGCCATCTCCCAGGGAGCTCTACGACTGTGCAGACCGAAGAACTGCTAACCTCTTTCCAACCCTTGTGCTGGCCAGTCACCACGTGGTGTGTAAGCTTGTACGTGCCCTGCCAAGTTCCCCAGCTTCTACCTGCTCTGTGGCTACACGTGGCGCTGCCAGCACCAGGCCTTTGCCCCAGGCCAGTATGTGCAAACTGGGCTAAAAATGTACCAGCAATAAAGGCAGATCATTTCAGAGCAATCAGGCGCCTCATTTCCTACATCTGTCAAGAGGACACTTGATAGTGAAGTGTCACGTTCCTGTAGACATAAGCAAAATAGAGATTAAGACTAAACATGTCCTTGGTGTTAAGGAAAAACCTGCAAGAAGTGGTGTAGCTGCAGGGACTTGTGATGAAAAGGGTTTTTCCAGAAGCCGTCGCTGTTTCTGGAGGGCACGTCTCCATGGGTCCCTTCTAGTGCCGAGGCAGAGGGCAACACAGGGCCAAGCCAAAGCGTAGGGGAAGCTTGTCTCTATGTCCACAACTGCAGATGGGCATCAGCTTCCTCGAGCTAATACGAATCTCTTCCAGAAGCAGAAGATGAGCTACACGCTCCCAGATGAAGGTCAGTTTGTTGGCACAGGTAACTAGGCCCTTGTGCATGTCTCTCCCACTAATGGCACAGAAGCATTAACGTCTCCCCTGTCCTCTTTGTAGATGACCAGGATATCTCAACAATATTGGAGGAGAAGCAAACATCTCCAGCCCAGGGAAAAGACAGTGGATCCAGGCAAGAATGCAGTGAAGCATGGATGTAAGGAGTCCTGGGTGACATGCCAGGAGAGACCAAATGAAGATGCAATAGCTAAAGACGAAGTTCTCTTTAAAACCATCTAAACTGAGTATTGGACAGTGTAACACTATCACATCAGATGTATTAAAACCATACGCAACATACGTAATGTGTAAACACACAGTATCTGCAGCACACCCAAACCCAACATGCCTCCTCTCTGCGATGCAAGTGCCTCCACACCTTCCCCAGGCAATTTCCATGCCACCCTACAAATCCTGGACAGGAGTTTGTCACCGTGCAACCTCGGCATTTGCCTTTGGGTGAATACCTTCAGGATTTTTCCCTGACAAGATTTTTGTTATCTTTGTCCAGCAGCCTTAAAAACCTCTGTCCATTGTACATGTTTGTGGTGGGCTGTGCCTGTGGTGGCTTTTGTGGCATGTCTTGCAGAGGATGGGTTGACTTTATATTCCAGCTTCCACTCCTCAGTTGAAAAGGAGGGGGTTGCAGTTACCTCTCGCGGTTTGCACCTCTGAGCTGTAAACTTTATCGTGGCAGAAGTCTAAGGAAGATCCCACTAATATTTGTACATTTTCTCCATGGGAAGGTAGGATAAAAGTCTCAAAGAAAAATGGGAAGAGAAAAATTATTGGTACTTCTGTCAGAGGACTTCCATCTTTAAATTACCTCAGTGAGTACAGGAACACCTGTGTGTGTATATATATATGTCTATATATATATTAGGTAATGGCCAGGCGTTTGGCAGAGGAGGCAGTGCTATCTGGAGCCTATGCAGGTCTCTGAAAGTCTGCTTGAGTTTAGACATAAGGGTATACAAAGAAGCATATGAAAATAGTAGATAGAAATATAGCACTCTGCGGTAAAAAAAACAAAAGGGAGTGATTATGAGCAGGAATCTTGGCTCTATTGACTTTTTTTTTTTTTAAAATAAAACAGAAAATGGCATCATGTTCCCAGGGACATGCTGGCAAACAGCAGGGACGGAGTCTGAGAGAATCTATATTTTATACTCTATAACTTAATATGGCTGTTGCATTATTTTAGTATTTTTATTGGTTCTTAAAACATGCACAATACAAACACGTGAACCAGCCAGAAATACAGCACACGGAGGGCCGGGCGCTGAGGGTGGCTGTCCAGCCGTGCCAGCCTGCAGCTGGGAGGGAGCCGGGATATTGGGGACCACCCCTCGCCCGTGGTACGGTCCCAATCCTGCAAAGAGCTCCCTGTGGGTACAGGGGGCCGTGGCCAGGGATGGCCTTATTTGGGGCAGGACTACAGGCCTATTCTGCACATTTATGGTGCTGCACTGAGTATTAAGCCAATGTTTCCATTTTCTAGTCAAGTCAGTGCTCAAATCCCAACCTCAGCCCAAAAATAACACAAATCCAGCCCCTTTGCTGCTTCCATCCCCTCACACCCTTCTCCCTGCCCTCCTTTTAGCCAGCCACAAAGTCACCAAAGGGAAAAACAACGCGCTTCAACATCAAGCATCCACCCAGCACTCGGAGGTACCTGCCTGCCCTGCTGCCTCCCACCCACCCCGGGCAGGGATTTCAGAGCTGCTGTCAAACTTGGTCAAACTTGGTCTACTCATTCCTTCTGGGGGCTGCTCGCATGCCTCCTGGAGACGCCTGGGGTGGGAGCCGGCATGTTCTCCAGCTGCACAAGCAGCAAGACTTGTGCTACGGGTGAGCACGGCCGCTCCAGCCAGGCTGGCTGCATCTGACTCGACCAGGCTATCGCTTCACAGAAAGAGCCTTGTGAGTCCATGCTTCCTACAGCTTTGATCCATAACAATAATTACAATGAATAAATCATGTTGTCAAGCCGATAAACTCCACGTTTCAAGCAGAAGGGCCTGACTTGGCTTGCAGAGCAGCCCACTGGGCAGAGCTATCCTCCATCTGGCACCACCAAACAAGCTCCAGGCCAGACCCTGCCTGACTCCTCTGGCCCCGTAGCTCCCATCTCAGAGCCAGAATCACACTTTTTCTTTCTATGAAAAGAGCGCTGAGATCAGACCTCCAAGCAAACCAGACATGCCTAGGATATTCACTGAGGATTCAGGAATAACTCCCTGCTAATTTCTTCTATTTATTTTCTATATTTAAGGGGGGAACCTTAGAAGGGAAAAACAGAAGTAAGCAAGTAATCATCAAACAGAAGCAAGAGAGGGGTGGTACATGTCAGAAAGCTGGCCGTTTCCAAACTCCAGGCCAAGACCAGCTGTGACAGCCAGGGGAAACTCAGCTCCTCGCAGCCCTCTGTACATCCCTCTCTAATACCTTGCGAGGGGGTCCATTTTACAGATGCAGTAGAGAGGCACAGCAAGGCTACACAACCTGTCCCAAAGTCTATGCAAAGCCTGTGGCAGACCAGAGAAGTGATCCACATCTCAAGTATGCATCCCAATTAAAAGACCAAACCTTCTCCTGGGTGTAGTTTTTCGTAAAAGATAACATACTTTATGACAACACTTGCAACAAGTCGCATCTTGGATAACCTCCTGCCCTAAGCAGAGTGTCCTGGTTCACTGCCTGCATCTGCCTCTTGATCTGCCCCCACCCAGGTGTTTTGCTGCAACATGGCATGCCCTGTTACAGTAGTATTAATGGCTACACTAATTACTGTCCTTGTCAAAAAAAAGAAAAAAAGAAAAAAAAAAAGCCTATTTATTTCTTGCTAGGGTTTAAATGAAATCCAGCCTCCCAGACACAAGACTGCAAACTTTCTTTTGTCCTCTTCAGAGGAGCTGGCTTGCCTTTTGCGTCCCAGAGCTCGCACTGCACCTCTGGGCTCACGCTGCAGCCATCAGGAAGGTAAAAGTCATCTCGCACGGAGGGATTTAGACAAGAGCACGCAGCACTCTGCTGATCCTTTTGGGGCTAGATGCAACTGCTAATTTGGAAACCAGAGTGCAGGTGGCCCTACGGAGAGTGCAGGAGCTGGGTTGGGCCAATACCCATACCCCGGCAATCTGACATACACACAGGGCTGCCCGTGCAGCTCGGGGAGGAGAGCACTAGTTCCTACGGAAAAACCACGGACCAGCTAGGAGGGGAGCGGGCTGGTTTTGCAGACTCACTCGGACACCTGTGATGCCGGGATATCCAGGAGGCCCTTCTTTTCCCTTCAGTCCTTCATTGCCTTTTTCTCCTTTCTCTCCTTCCAGGCCTTGCTCTCCTTTGTCTCCCTGTGGAAGAGAGGAGGGTGGGAGCTTTTCATACCCACACAACACATGGGTCACTGTACATGGCTCTTGCAATGAAAAAACCCACCACATAATTAATATTTCAGGAGTCTGAGAGGAAGAGAGCCTGCAAGCAAAAGGATGAATGAGGATGAGTCATAATACACTTGACATTTAAAAAATGAGCAAAACCAGGTTTCTTTTTTTATAAAGTCTCTTGGCTGGAGGAGAAGGAACTCCCCCATTACACAGGGTAATTTGAATCCCTTTGCTTCTCCTGCAATAAGGCCTGAACCTCCCACATGAATGAGACAGGCAGACAAGACCTGAAAGTCTCCCTTGCCTCACCCAGAAGCCCTGAGCTCGGGATGTTGAAAGATTTTTAATAGGACGGGTTTGTCTGGAGCGGCCGCTTGGCTCTCGCTGCCAAATGGTATTCAGCCCAGGGCTCGAATAAACACTGTGAAACAGCGTCATCTTGCCCCTGTGAAGGATTTGTGGTCTGAGCAATAGGTATCATGTCAAATCATCGTTCTTCTAATTGACGGCACAAAATTGTATGGAGACAATTAAAAAGGCCAATTCTGTACTGACAGCAGCACCTACACTTGTGCAACCAGCCAGCCTTGACAAAGTTGTTCTCCACTTGCAGCTGCATTAGAGCATAACAATATCTCTTCTGGTTAAACAAATGCTCCTGCAGTGAGCAGTGGCTCTTCTACTGTCCAGAGACACGTTCAGGTTGAAAAGATCTGGTTTGGGTCAAGAGCTCTTGGAGTTAGCGGTGGCAAGAGAATACAGAAGCCTTGACTGTCTTTAAGGAGGAGTCTTTTGGTCCAACATTCAGAGATAATCAGAAATAGAGACACATGGCAAATAGTTTAACTAGAACGAAGCAATAAACTGCATTGTTGTGGGACCGGCTGCTTTTTCTTTCCATGGAACAAAACTGTTGGCCTGTTTGGAAAGGCCGGCTGTGCAGGGACAGAAATCAGAGTCCTGTTCCAAAGGCAAGGTAGCAAACTCACAGCAGCTAGATAAAGAGCACAGTGCAAGCCCTGAGCGAGCACCTGGGGCTTTGCCAGGAGGAAGGGGATCTGGTTTCTTTACTTGCAAACAATGTTCTGGTCAGTGGTGCAGGGGAGATTGATGGACAATTCTTGATTTCCCCTGCCAGGCCCAGGAATTCCTGATTAGTTGGAAATTTAATCTGTAAAAACTCAAATAAAACAGACAAATTGTTGGAAACTAGATTTTGAAGAAGTTGACCTTTTTGGAGATCTGATCAGATGCCAAAAATGTGGGTAGAGGAGTGAAACAGGAGGAGTCCGTTATGTGTGCTTGCAGAAAAAAAAATCCTCGGAGGGAGCAGGGCAGAGGCGTATTGCACAGAGAACCCAGTAACTCCCTTGGCTTCAACCTCCCCCAGGGAACCACGGGGGCCTGAGTGCACGGAGATGTGTGTGAGAGCTGAAACATGCCACAAGAGTGAGGTTTACCTTGACACCGTCCGGCCCCGGTGGCCCGCTGTCCCCTTCCAGCCCCAATTCTCCCTGCAAGACAGAAGTGACCAAACATAAGGCTGTGCCCAAACATGGGTTTTTTCCCATGCTTTCGGCAGCTGACTCATGGCAGCAAGTTGGGCTGCAGCGACAGGAGCCCAGCCCTGCTCTTTGACATGTGTTCTATCTCATACCCTAATGCTGAACAAACTCCTCCTGGAGCAAGAGCAGGAATTCAGCCTCTTGCTTTATTCCGAGCCACTCTTCCCCAAGCCTGTAGCGCTGCATGGGGTTGTTGTGGCCGAAGTGCAGGACCCGGCACTTGGCCTTGTTGAATCTCATGCAGTTGG
>NW_008823916.1:2822702-2838500 GCF_000699105.1 Pygoscelis adeliae | reverse complement strand
TATTCATTTAACCTGAGGCTTCCCCATCCTGCTCCAACAACTGACCTTAGTCCTGAGAAGGGACAAGAGCCACCGCTGGCTTCAATCCATGCATTCATCCCGTCCCTGGCTCCCTCCCACGTGTGCATAGTGTAGCCAGTGTTTCCCTGCTTAATGCCCGCCTTCTGCTCCAGCATCTCCCTGCCCCGTGCGGACTGCACCCTCCTGGCTGTGCTCGCCAGGGAACAGGACGGGTCTGTTCCCACACTGCCCCTTTCATACGCGAGGTTGTCACAGCACTTTGCAAAGCGGCACTGTAGCATCGGAGAGGCCCACGTAAGCTGGTGAGCTCAAGCTGACAGGCTCTGTGAGGAAGGTGTTTCCGCCACCCGCAGAAGAAACAAGGGCCGTAGGAGTTTCGGGATGCCCAGAACATGCCCAGGCTGTAGGTGAACAGAGCCTCTGGGGAACTGGTACAGCAGAGAAGTCCTGCCAGAAGGTGACCGTACTTACTCTTCGGCCAACGAGGCCTTGCTCTCCAGGGACTCCCAACTGGCCAGGATCACCCTACAAAGAAGGAACCACAGACACGGAGACAAGCTGTTTACCAACAGTGAGTGAGCATGAAGCACTTCCCACTGCACCCCTCATTTTGACTTTTTATTTCCTTCTCCCACACAAACACCTTCACTTCAGTTTGTAAGGGGGTGCAAAGGACAGGTTGGCATCACCAGCGCCTCTGCTCATGGAGGGCCAGTGCACACCTCGCAGGCTCTGTTGCAATGATGTCCAACAGGACAGGCGTCCAGGAGTGGTTTGTGCTGCCTGCAGCTGCAGAGCCAGAAAATATTCCCTTGGCATGGCGCTTGGGAGGAAAAGCAGCAATGCTGGGTGCAGTGCAGCACTGCGGCAGGCACAGCCGGAGCGAGGGAGAAGAAAGCTGTAGCTCTTTGAGCCCCAGCATGACTGAGGAGGGTGGAGAAGAACCTGAATCTTTGATGGCACCAAAACAAACTGAAGGTGCCTGGAGCTGGCAAACAGATGGATCTTGGCGACAGGCTGCGAGGTTGCACTGGGGGTACAATGGCCATAGGGCAGCTACCACCCATGTGTGCCCATCCAAGCTAACTGCTTTGCAAGGAAGAGAGCTCAGGAAATGCAGAGGCAGAAGGAGAAAAAGCAGCAAACTGATCTGCAAGCAGCAATGACTGCCCAGAGCAACCCCAGCCTGTCCCAGCAGCTCCCAGCTTCGGAGAAGGAGCGGCTCGGGACTCTCACTCTCTGACTCCCCACCAAGGACGTGTTGCACTGACAGCGGGTAAAGGGGTGTTTGTGCAAATCATTGTGTCCTGTTCCCGAGGAGGGCAGCCAGGAGCACGGGAGCTGAAACACTCGTGCAGCATCAGGACGCCAAAGACACAGTAGCTCCAGTGAAGTGTCAGAAGATTTGCCAAGGAAAACATGGCAAAGGATGGGGCTGGGGGTGGGGAGTGAAGAACAGCAAAGAGGAAATTGCATTTAATCCCCACATAGAGTCTGTTCAAAAGCTCTCCACACAGGAGTGAACCTTCACACCAAGCGGAAAGGGGGTTAGGATAAAATAAAAACCCCTCTGAGCTGCTCAGCACAGGGATCTTATTTAAACAAAGAGATGGTTTTTATAGGCCTTTCCACGTGGACAAGAAGGTGCATTCATGGCTCTAGAGCAGAGCACCCTTCCCCCATAACCATTAGAGGAGTTCAGTCCCCACAGAGCTAAGGCTTGGAAACTGTGGCAGGACCTTGTCTGAGGGTATTTTTAAGTTTGGGACCTTCCTAAGACTCTTCTTGTTTCAAATTAGAAGCTGCCTGGATCTCTGGGTCTTGAGAACTCCCTTCTCCATCCATATTTTGGATCTGCAGAAGAGTTGAGCTTCATTTCCAAGGCCCTTCACAGCTCTTGAGGCAGAAGACCCCTGGGACTGTGCTTCTCCCTAGCACCGACAGCCTCTCCCTCAGGATGGGGCTCAGGAATTTGTAACCAAGGGCTTAAAGTTAACCCGATTTTATCTTTTAAACTTTATCTTTTGTTGAATATGCCATCTGCTTTGGCTGCTGGAGGGTGAATCTGCAACGTTATCCAGTCCTACAGGAGCAGAAGTTGCTGTTATCCCCCTGGTCTGACAGAGAATTTGCACTAAGGGTTTTTCTTACCTTCATGCCAGGTTCACCTGCAAGGCCAGGTTGTCCCATTGAGCCAGGCGGTCCCTGGAAAAAAAAAAAGATAATGAAAAACCCATTGTAACCAAGTAGAAAGCAAGATCAAAGACATAATGCCTTTAGCAGAGCCCTCCTGGGACAGTGGAGCCCTGGCTGCAATGTAATTACCTCCCTGGAGCTGGCTCAGGGTACGCAGCATCAAAGAGGCCCGGTACCCCCTCGTGCCTGGTTCCTGGGAGGGCTCTGCTCGTCTCTCACGCCTCCCCTCTCCCCAGCCCTGCGGCAGCCCCCCCAGCCTCCTCTGCCAAACATCTCTCTCTAACTCCTTCCAACCCCTCTGCTTTCTAAGGTTACTAACCGTGCCGTGGAGCAGCACTGGGACTAGTTAGGAAAGAAGGGAAAAGGTCCAGAATTAGACTTGAAAGCCCTTCACAAGGATCCAGCAGGTTGGCTGATACAGTGGATAACAAAAGAGCTCGGCTGTGCTCTTGCTCCCTGCTCCCTGCTTCCTGCAACCATGCTTCTCCGTTACCGCTGGCATGAGCACATTCTCCACGCCACCAGTCTCGTTTCAGTTAGGTTTAAGCGTTAACGCAGCCGTAGGGTTTGCACGTGCAGTGAATTGCCAGATTAGCCTTGACATCCATCACCCACTTTCTCTGGCTGTAATGGGCCGGCAAACATCCTAATGCTAACCACTGGGCTTGGACCAGAAACCCACAGCCCAGGGCTGCTGCCAGGCTGTACTAGCTGAAAGAAAGTGACTGGCAGATGAGATAACGTGACCCTATCTATCTGAGCATAGACCCTGTCAGAGGGGCTTGGCTTCCCTCAGAGAGACAAAAATTAGTGCCTGACCTGGAAAACTATGGAAAGTAAGATAGAAAGGGGGAAGATGAGAGAATGACCTTGCAAACTGTTACTTGGTGTCCAGCTGCCACGTGCAGCCTTGCGATAGAGGGGTCACATTCATTAGATACCTTTGGTACAGAGATCAATCGGGAGCTTTAATCTTTGTACATTTTCTACTACATCTGGGAAGCATGGGAAAGGAGAATCTGTGAAACAAGCCCAAAGATGGGACAGCAAAGCTTGTCTTTAAAGGATTTGAGTGGTTTATTTACTTATGATATTTGCTTTCCGGACAACAATCTGCCTTCTCTTTGCAGTTAGGAATAAAGGAAAAAAGAGCACATAGTCTTGGGAGCACTTGGCTGCCCAGGGAATAAAGCCAGTTCCTGGCTTGCTGAAATGGATTCAAGCAGAGAAGGGAGCAGGGTGCATGTTGGGTTTACGAACAAACGGTCGTGTCACGCAATGAGAAAACTCAAGCTCCAATGAAAGCAAAAATTCTGCTTTGGTTTCTCCAGAGGTGCCAGTGCAGAGAAAGGCTCCTGGAAGAGTCATAGATTTGAATAAAGCTCTGTACTTTCTTGGTTGGCAACATCCAGAGTGGCTCGGTAGCAGCTTTCCAGCTCCCCACTGTGGTTTACCACGCTAAGAGCTTGCTCCATCCAGTCTAGCAGCCATGAGAATGGAAACTTTCATGACTCATACACTTTGCAGTAGATTGCATTAAAAGGCACCTTTGCTGCTGTTTTCACAACCGAGTGAAACATCATATCTATATTACAGTTCGGGATCTATGGAAAGGAGCTACCCCAGGGGAACTGGCACAACTGGTATAAACAGCCAAGACTATAATACTTCAAGGGGAGTGAAATCAAGCCAAGACTGCAGATGAGTTAGGGGTAAACCATGGAGGCATCTCCTGCACTCCATCGGGGCACTGTCTGGCAGCTGCTGCTGCTTTGGTTTTGGTGTGTTTGTGCCATTGCTTCATGGCAACGGCGACCCAAAAGCACAGTCAGCAGCAAAGGCATTTCTCTGAGCTTCCTCCACTGGCTGCAGCTGCTTGTGATGGGACTGTCATAGCAATCCAGGCTGGCTGACAAAACTGTGTCTTGTCAGCAATGGCACCAGTGAGGGGGAAAGAAAAGACCAGTTTTTAGTTTGAATTGTTACTGTATTTTGTCCCTGACTCTGCACCCTGGTGTGGAAAGGTGGTCCCTGGTGTGGTCATAGAGCCATGCCTGGGACATGTTTGTTAGCGTGGTCAGCTTTGAAATGTTTCTCTTGTTGTGAAGATGGGTCTGCACATCTACCACCTGGGTGTCTACGGGCTGTGATGAAAATGATGCTCAAATTTCTGATTTTCACTGTTTGCTTTGGAAGTTGACTTTCAGACTTGGGGGAAATCCTTCCTGCTCATGTCCCCAGGTGTGGAAGGATGCACCTCTGTACATTTACTCCTCTCTCAGTCCTGCCACTCTTGATGCAAGGGGAAAACAAATAGGAGCAAAGATCACACCTACCTTATGCCCAATTTCTCCCAAAGGCCCCAGTGGCCCCTGTGGTCCTTGTGGACCCTGAAAAACAGAGACACAAGGCTCTTTTCATGCAACGGTTTTCATTTCTGAAGGGCCATCGCTTTCATGGCCTGTAAGATAAAACACCAGTTCCCTCCCACATCACAGTGGAGCTACACAGCATGCAAGAGACGGCCAGTGAGATGGAGAAGCCAGCAATGGGTGTGCTGAGGCACCTTAACAGGCACAGTTCAGAAGGCCCTTCATCTTTCTGGCTCCCACCTAAAACAACTGCAGTTGGCAACCTGAAAATGCCTGGTTTACCCTCTCCCTTCGTGGTCCAGGTCAGTCCCCACAGACACAGAGAGCAGGTGACCACTCTTCCTGCTTTGGTGGTCCTGTGTCTTCACCTGTCATCTCCCAGTGCCTCCCCCAAAGCTGTGGGCTCAGTTCTGGCACCATCAGCCTCCCTCCTGGTCCCCCTTTTGCTCTACCTACCAACCCACACCAACTCCTCCCATTACATCTGAACCTGTCCCAGACCCAACCTTGCCCTTCTTTTCTCCCCTTCCAAAATCCATCCCAGGCTGTATCCTACACTCTCCCTAGTTGATCCATGGCCCCCTTCTGCTTTCCAGGGGTCTGACCTTGTCTTTCCTCATGCCTCCTAGGACTCTAGCCAAGTCCTTCACATCTCTGACCTCGCTGGAGTTGGCAAGGACAGAGAAGCTGGGAATGGGAATGAGTGGTGGGGAAGAGACAGACAGAGAAAGAAATGAAGTGTCTGTGTGTGTGCAACAAAAGACAGATGAAGAGAGAGTGATGAGACACTTGCCGGGTCGCCTGGAGCCCCTTTTGCTCCTGGAGGTCCAGAAGGTCCTTGGATACCCTAGAAAAATTAAAACCACCAAGGTCAGCTCCACCCCCATAGCAATCTTTCATGCCTCTCTGCAGCAACGTGCATCTCAAACACTCCAGTAAAAGGAGTGGAGAGGTGGCCCTGTGTGAGACACTGTCCAAGTTCTTCCTACTGGACCAGGACCCAAAACTTACGGACTTGCGTGAAACCGAGGTTATGAAAGGAAGCACAAGCGATGGACACTTACTGGGAAGCCACGTGCTCCTGTCTCCCCAGTCTCACCCATCTTCCCCTGTGAACACACAGTTACAGCAATTAGCAGCTGGGAATGTGCTGAGACGCTGCAGCGCTTTGGCCAGGAGAAGCTGCAGTCCCCTGGGAACCGTGTACGTGTGGGTACCCCCGTGGGGGTTTGACATCCTGCCAGGTTTGGCAGGCACTGGCTCTCACAGAGGACATACCTGCAGCCCATCTGGCCCCAGCTTGCCTGGCTCCCCTGGTCGGCCCTGCAAAGCAAAAAGACAAAGACATGCTGGCAAGAGCGCAAACTCTATTGGCAATGCTCTTCTGCTCCAGCCCATCTGCTTTTGCATTTTTGTGCATCAAATATCCCCTCCAGTTCCCTGCAGCTTTTGAGAGGCCAAATGCCCAGCATCCTGCCCTGAGGAACAACCCACCCAGCAGGGAGTGTGGGCAATGGGCTGCATGACCTAAGGATTTTTGAGCAAACACTGCTTTGGAGGAAGCTGGGATTCTCAGGAGACTTGGCATGGCCCTGTCTGGCAGGGCGTGAAATAAGGGAGATTCACCGTCCCAATTGCATTCACAGGGCCCATGTGTGCCATGCGGGGGATGGGGTCTGTGACATTCAATGGTAGGACAGGGGTCCAACTCTGCCACACGACTCTCACATCAGGCTGCTGTCAAAGGGAGAAGCTCTCCCATGCACCCCTCTCAAAGCCTGTTGTGGAGCAGGTTCACCTTGGATGAGAGTCTGCTCAGGCAGGCTATCTGCCAGGCTCTCTTTGCACCAGGCATCTCCTGCCCTACATCTCTTCCTATCCTGATCTAATTAACATGAAGTACATCAGAACAGATACGTATTCCCTTATGTCATATTTTACCAGTCACGTCAAATTGCTCTGATTTTTGTGCTACATTCAGATGTGACAGTCAAGCGCACTCACTGCCAGTTAAAGCTACTCCCATTCCTGTGAGGGACCCCATTATTTTAGCAGAGGCCCTTTTATGTTTGTGGAGTGCCTCTGTATTTGGGGTCTCAGACTCCAGCAGCAAGGGCCTTGATGCCCACGTTGGACAGATTTTACTCCGGCTGCGTGAAAGACTGATCCCTGCTGGTTGATCCTCATGGAGCGATTGAACACCCCCTGTTCATGGAGGAGGATGTGACCTTGATCCTGTCCAGGGCATTTCATAACACAGCTAAGAGCAGCCTTGGCCAACCTGGCCACCCACTGGCATTCACCTTGACACCTCGTGACCCCGGCTCTCCTACTGGTCCATCAGGCCCTCTGGCACCCTGGAAAAAGGCAAAAGAGAGGCAAAAATAAGAACACAGGGTATATGTCTCACTGGAAAATACAGCAGTCACCCTCGCTTTAGCCACCAGGAAAGTCCATGAGATCAGTCCTGGCTAAACCAGCCTATACCTGGTTGGGTTGAGCACAGCAGTTTGGAGCCCGGGACTCAAAAGATACCTTCTGAGTTTTGTTGCTTCATTTCTCACCATTTACCAGCACACAGCACCAAAATACTTTTTATTCTTGTTAAACCAACTACCAACAGCAAACCAAAGCCAGAGGAGAAAGGCAGGCCAGGAGCAGCCCATTTTCAGACAACGCTTACATGACAAGGGTTTTGCAATGCACAGACCTGCACTTCTAGCCTTATTGATAGCAAACCTCTTCCTTCCTAGAAAGCCCGCTTTTCCAACTGCCCCAGCCCTTAACCCTTGGCATACCACACTGTCTCATGGTCACAGTCAGGGCAATAAAGCTACAAAATATATAGAGAGGCACACAAGCCCCCACCATACAGTACCTTCACAGCTGTCCTGGGCCCCAAACTGCTCCCAAAGAGCAGGGTGTATTTGCTGACAGCTGAACTCAAACGTCCAGCTACAGTTACCTGCTATTTAAAGAACTGGCTGCTGTTAAGGATCAGGCAGGTGCTCATGCATATGCATGCTGGGAGGAGCGCAGCTGGCTGTGCCTGCTTTGGCATGCCTGGTCCTATGCCTGGCATCTGCTCCTGGGCGTGCGCGTGCGTGCAGCAGGCACGAGGACCTCGGGAGGTGTACGGGACACGCACACAGCTGCAAACGCTCATGGCACGTACAAGAATCCAGACAGTGAGCGATCCTGGACGTGGTTAGTTAAAATTGAACAGCTCGTGGTACAGCTCAGGCATCCTCGAGGAAGGGGTGTCCTTGTTCTTCCAGAGGGTGCTAGGTGAGGAGAGCACTGGTCTTGAAGAGGGGATAACTGTGATCTAGCTTTCAAGCTAATTTCAGAAGATCTGAACGCTCTGCACCATTTGAACCCCAGACACCAGCGTGTCACACTGAGAGAGAATAAACAGAGCCACGGTCAGGGAAAATAAAACACTAAAAAAAGGGCATATCAAGAGACTCTGTTAACGCATGTCATGTTCATAATCAGGCCATGAGCTCAGTTGGGACTCTTAGGCGCTACTGCAACATAAATAATAAATAAAAACACAGAGTGGTGCTAGAATGTAGTGGTAAGAGGAATCCTGAGAGCAGGCCAATGCGGAAACAGAGAAAACAGGAGCCAATGTGCTTAATCGGGATGCAAACTGAGTGCCAAAATAACAACAGGGCTAGGGAGCCAATGCGTTAGAAAAGCAACTCCAGTATGACAGGCAAAGAGAGAGAGAGACTCACAAAGAAAAGCAGTGTAACAGCAGAAGATGTATAGGAAACGTAGCCAAATTATTACAGCAGACAAACATTGTCAATATAAAATAATGCAAAAACTTCTACTGTGCTTGGCAAAACCCTGTGCCGCTGAGTGTACCAGAGATTAAATAACCAAAAGCCTGTATTGCATGCCAGTAAGACACAGCTCAAAAGAATGCTCAGCCTTGACTCCAGGGCGGATGGACAGAGAAGGACTGTGCACCAGATGGGAACACCACAACCAAATGGGGTGTGTCACAGGTCGGTGCTTTGCTACACTAATGTAATGGCAGCTCTCACCAGCCCTAGACCCCAAGTGCCCTGGCTCACGCTGGCCACTACATCAGACAGCAGTAAAGACCAGAAGTTTTATTAATCCATGTCCCTATAAACCTCAAAGCACAATGACGTAAACCAGAAGGTCATTTAAAAGCAGGACTACTGACAGCTCAAGCCAGGCAGCACCGTAAGTTGGACTACCGGGAGAGCAAGGCTTGGAGGGGTCTGAGGAGCTGCCCGGGGTGACCGGGACCCCCAGCAACCCAGCAAAATACACAGACCTGCCCTGAGCTGGGTACTGGGCTGCCCAAAGAGAAGGGAGGTTCCGGCATGTGTATGGCACTGGCACCCTGAGAAAGCACCCTGCCACCCAACTTCTCATCCTCCCTGGAAAACAAACTGTTCCCCTCCTCTTTGAGCAGCCATTCAGGTATTTCGTGCAATTACATCTTTACTATCTGAGGCGATGGGGTGACCTGCCTGTGAAGAAGGGGAAGGATGTGCAGAGGGGAAGGATTCAATAGCTCAGCCCTGGTATTACAGAAGGAGGGAGCAGGAATCAGAGGCAAGTGGGACATGGAAACAACAGTGATGGCCCAGGTTACAGTTTTCCATTCCAAGACAGATGCTGCCGGGGAAGGAAAGTGGGATGCGTCTGACCCCTCCAGAACCATCTTCTGTAGCCTGCCCTGCCCTGCCCAGCCCCTTCGCCAGTGCTGGGCTGCTCTGAGCTGGGTGGAGGCTGTTGGGTGCCCTCAGCCCTCACGCAGTGGTGCAGCAGGGGCAGTGACCTCTATGGTTCTCAGTGGTCCAACCCGGCAGGGCTGGCTGGCTGAGGAAGTGTTTACGGTATCCTCATTTCTTCCAGCAGAGCCCTGTCACCAGCATCGCAGGATCTGCCAGGGCAATCTCACTTCACAGCAGTCACCTGCCTAATCCCATCACAACACATCTCATCGGCATCTGACCTAAAGAAGGAGAAAGTGACCCCGTATTTGCAAATGCATGTGGCAGGCTTCATCTTCTCCAGCCTCCTGGGCCGAAAACCAGGATAAAGGCTTCCCCTAATTCGCCCTGACAGGAAAGGCTACATTTAGTCAATTAGTTAAATCTTTAAAGCTCTCTTTTACTGACAACGCCTGTTAGAGATGAGTGAGTGAGGTCCTGGCAGCTCTCCAGGGAGCATCCCATGCCAAACGCCGCAAGGCACAGCACGGTGCCTTCCCCCTGCAGACCCGGCGGCTTGGCCTTGCAGGCAGGGCTGAGCGCAGCTCCCTGTGCTCCCCTTGGACCCTCAGTGCTTCAAAATTAACTGAACAGCCAGGCACGCCTACCCTGAGCATGGCAGGGCAGAGGGACCAGGACGAGTGTATAGAGAGGGGTCTTGGGGAACAATCTTCTAAGGGCATATGCAGCATGGACCCACCCTAAGAACGGGGTAAGGAGGGTGCAGTGAAAGGCATGGCTTTATCACTGGTGTCAGCATCTCTAGGAGCCCATGAAACAGTGAAGAAAGCTTTTCTTTAGTCTATGTCAGTATTTATATGGCAGTACACAGCTCAGGAGAGGTCCTGCTGCGCCAGGGCTGTACAAACAGTGCGAGCTCCAAGTAGCTTTACAATGTAAACAGGAAAAAAAGGAGGGTTAAATTGAGATCTGTCCGCTCCTTTGCACATGGGCAGCCAAGGCACAGAGAGATACAGGTTCATGGCTGATGGAGCATTTGAGAACCTGCTCAACTGTTTCACCAAGGCCAGTTGGACATGAACATGCAGCCCAAAGGCATCGCATATCACCAAAACAGCTCACCCGGGGTCACGCAGGGAGTCACAGCGCGGGGACGTGCTGGGGCAGTCCCACTGCAGCACAAGATCAAGTGTCATCACTCATTGCTACCTAAACAGATGAGTTTCCCTTTTTGGTTGAGTTGTCAGGCAAGAGAAGCCAAACTGATATTATGCAGGAAATCACAGCTCTGTGACCCTGTGTCCGAATGCTGATGCTCCAGCTGCAGTAAGTCACGCTTGAGCTGAGGTCCTGGATCTCAGCAGGCAGCGAGACACTCGGGGCTGGGCAGAGCCCAGCATTTTTTTAAATTCTAGTTTCAATGTCTTATGTGGGCCCTGTTATCCCTGTGTAGCTCTCCACAGAGCTATGTAGTAGAAAGCTAGCATTAAGTCGTTGCAAGTCTCACCTGCAGACACATTCTGCCCCTTGTAATAATGAGTGGTTTTAAATATAGGCTCCAGCAACGGTAGCAAAGCAGGTCACAGTGCCACACGACCAGTGAGTACACAGGCCAAGGCAATATCTCCCTCAGAGACATGCAATTCTGAGCAGTACTATCAGCAATTCCAGACTAAACAAAGTGCTATGATATGAACATCGTCAGCTCATGAACACAGGGGAATTCAGCTCCAGGCTTTGCACCTCAGGTTTATTGCTAGGCCATGTGAGTCAATAGAGGTATAACCTACTGCTGGAGTAGACAACGTTCCCCCAGAACAGAACTAAATAGCCGACAAGGTGTTTCCGCAAAGCAGCGCTGCGTTTCCCCCTGTTTAAACAGACTCTCAGAGCTCAAAGAGAGACAGCAACAAGCCTCTGAATAGCAGAAGCAGCAGCATGAACATGCAGTCAGTAGCTCCTTTCCAGAAATCCAAAGCTTCTTCCTTACCCCTTTATCCAAATATTGATATTTCACTATCATAGTCCAGCCAAATGAAAAGCAAGCGGATGCCTTGACTGAAGCTGAAGGGAGACATCGTTGGCCATAGATCTGTAGCTAACTTCTCCTCAAACACTTCTAATGCTTTTTCAGTCAACTAGAAAGATCCCTGGGAGCAAACCAATATACCTCTGCTGTTCTCCATGAACAACTTCTCAGCTGGGCCTGGAAAAAGCAACTATTTTCAAGTTTGCTTAGATAACACCACTTTACAAATCCCTAGCATTTACAAATTCCTGCAGTGATGCTGTGAAGCATCGGGTCCGTGTGGCAGAGAGATAGCAGTCCCCTCCCACACAGAGCGGCAGGGTGCTGGCACTGCAGGTGTGCACACCTTATCTCGTCTTTGCAGGCTTTGCCTGGGCAATAGTTAATGCAGGAGCTTGATAAATGAATGGCACGGTGGAAAAGAGGAATATGCTCCGGGATTTGAAAAGCTCCTCTGAGTCTCCTGAGCCAGCACCCAGCACCCCCTCCAGTGAGAGGATAAAATGCCAGAAATATTGACAGTCACTTTGGCCAGAAGAATGGGGCAAGGTAAATCACTTTACAGCAGAATTTCAGGTGCAGCTTTATGATCTGAGTTGCAAAGTCATGGCTCCAGTTGATATTTAACCTTTTGTAGAGATTCTCAGTCAATACCTGGGCTTTTTGATATTGATGTCCTTGATAGAGGATCCTGGAGACCGCAGGTTTTCCTGCTGCGAGGAGCTGATTAACAGAAATGTGCTTTTGAATTTAAGTGAGATAGGGTGAGGGACCTGCTGAATCAGCTGCCTCCAAATTTAAACCTTGATTTGGTTAAATAATTAGGTTTAAACATGTGCATAGCTGTCACTAGCTGAGTGTTAAGCACATGTCTAAGTGTTACGCTGAGTACAGATGAAGGGAAATAAGCCTGGGCTCCCAGGTCCAAGTTTCTTGTCCTTAGGGAAGACGAGAGGGGAAACACGTTTGTGGAAGATTGTTCAGTATCAGTTTGATGGGCTAAACAAAGACTTGGGAAGGAACAATAGCCCTGTCATGACTAAAAAGAAGGTTACAATTTTTAAAGAATTTTCTTTTTCAAATTTGTACTTATATCTTGACAATACAAAAGCTATCACAACGTAAATACAGACCCCCAAAAGTCTCCATTGTTCTTTACAATCGAAACCATATTTGCTATTTACATTCCCTTCAAAAGCGAAATTACTTTAATGAACTATCCACAAACAGAGCTCATGGAATCCACAAACATCTGGCGGAGGCTGCATTCATGTTTCCACTCTGAATTGAATTACGTCCCTTTTGTAAACTAGGATAGACAGAGGGTAATGTCTGAAATTACAGTTGGGGGATCATTTCCCCATCCTGAGAAAACCAAGAGCTGGAATAGCAGGACAAACTAAACAAACAAAGAATACTATGTGCCTGGAATATCTTCTGACAGTATGAAGGGAAGGAAAATGTGAGAGAGAGACATACAAACCAGAAATCCTCCAGGCAGGAGATCTGCTGGTCCTTACAATACCGACTTTCCCACATCACATTGACTGAAATCTGTAGGATTTCAGAGCAAAGCCCAAGTTCCTCCTCTCTGCTGGGGATCTTAGAAAGGACGTCTGCCTGTCCGCAAATTCTGTACGGATTATATCACTGCGGTGCTCAAATGCACCAAATCACCACCACGCCACAGTCCAGCAGCGGGTCTTGAGGGCAGGATCAGCGCAGGGCACCAGCAGCAGATCCAGATGCTCAGGGCCCGCTGGCAGAGGCTTACCCCTCTCTGACCCCTCACCAATACTGGTGTCCTTAGGGCAAGATCAAGACCTTAATGCACCCCTCTTCCCCGGGCACTGCCTCCTGTTCTACCTCCACGTTCTGCACTTCCTGGGGTGACCTTTTGCAGGGCTCTGCAGCCAGCCGGGACAGAGCCACTGCTGCATTTCTGGTTTTCAGGGCTGGGATGCACTTCGAAGTCTGGGCTTCCTCAGTGGAGAAATGTCCGGGGGGAAAGGCTGGCACAGGGTCTGCTGGACTCAACATCTGGAGAGGAAATGCAACGCAAGGCCATGAAGCTGAACGTCTCTACCATGTGGTATGTCATTTTGAGGATGGACAGTGCTGGCAGCAGTTGGTGTCCTGCAGGATTTCTCCTGAGGGTTTGGCACCTTCTCTCTGGATCTAGCTACACCCAAAGGCAGGTCCCTGCTGTACCAGCCAACCTCCTCTCTTCGGAGCTGAATCCAACTTTGCTCTTAGTTTTACCTCATCTGATAATAAATATCCCCTTCGTCATTCCTGACAGTACAAGTAGAGCTGAAAACGGCCCGCTCAGCTGTACTCTCCTTGTGGGTTGAGGACTTTAGGCCAACGCAGATGTAAGGAGCCGAAGATTTACGTGAGTGAATCTTGCACAACCCAAGAGCCAAACACCGCAGTTGCACGCGGCTGCCTGCCGTAAAGAGAGGCTCAGTGCCAGGGGATGTGGCTGGCATCCCCGGCTGGCAGCTGGGAGGAGGCAGCGCTGGGACTCCTTCTCTGCCACTGCATACATTAAAGGCACTGGCAGAAATATCTGATCCCCTCGGAGGACCCACCTCTCCAAGAGCCCGCACAGTCAGCAGCCTGGATTCATTCAGAAGGTGTTTCCCGTTCTGCTCTGCGCTGTAGTTTTACCTTGAGATATTTTCCGCCGTCCAATCAAAGCCTCCCGTGAAAGAATGCCTCCAGTTTCTCATCCGTCATGGTCATGGACGGCTCAGTTAATTGCTGCTATGTAGCACAGAGAAACCTCGCTCTCCAGGGGACCCTGCGAGAGCAGAGCTGGGGAATGAGATCCATGGGCCTTCCCACCAAGGAGAACAGAGAGAAGGAAGCTGTTTTTCCCAGCCACAAGTTAAAAGCTGAACCCTGATATGCATCTGCCGGGCTTGGATGTTACTGGTGTCCTTCTAGCTGTGCTTTTAAAGCTTAAAGCAGTTCCAGGGTACATAACTGTGGTTATAAAGCTTTCTAGTTGGTTATTCCATTTCCTTTTGCGGGTCCCAGCTATTCGAAGAGAGTATTAGCTCTGGTATAGGGAAACATATGCAATCCTTGGCTGTCCCAAATTCCCCAAGCAGGAGTTGCAGTAGAAAGCAGAGACTGGGGGTGGATAAAATATATAGTTTACTCCAGCCTATGTCTTTGAAAATGAAAAATGGAAACAGATATCATAAGATCCTTGGAGGGAGAAATGCAAAATATGTTGTTGTTGGGGCCTTCAGCAGAATGCATGTGTGCTCGCTATTAATACTTTGGAAAGCAGCTGGACAAGGAAAAACAACCCAAAGCAGGGATGATCCTGCGATAAATGTCCCGTTGAAGAAGAAGAAAGATTGAAGAGCTCAGTGGGACATGGGTTGGATGTCACAGGCAGGAAAACAAGCAGCTTTGGCAGGTCTAGAGGTCATTCTGCTGTCAGCTGTCACCCGAGCAGAGCAGGAAGAACCACACATGAACTGACACAGAGTGCTTGTGAAATATTTATCCAGCGTAACATGTACTTGTAAGCACTGTCCGTGATGCTAGCATTATCAAGTATTAAGCTGGGGTCTGATCTTTCCAGGCAGAGCGAGGATTCACTCATGATAACAGTGTGGTACTGTTTAGATATGTACAGATAAAATCAGGGCCTTGTCTTATGGGCTGGAAAAACCCATAGAAAGACACAGGACGTGCTTATAATTTGATCTACTGACTATGCAAAACACACCTTTCTCACAACCCTGCGGAACGCTGCCGGAAGATATTAATCCTGCGAGACTGAAAGGGGAGGCATGGGAAGAGTAGGCTGTTTGGCTCCTTGTCAGCTCCATTTCTGCCTGCCTCATCTCTTAATTCTATGTCATGGCATAACATTTCCTGCTTTATCTGCCCCTGGTTAAATCATAACAGTTCACATCTCAGCTGCTCTCTCTCCCTTGGCAGCAAAGGCACCTTTTCTGGTCTTCTACCTGCACATTTTTCCCCAGCCCGGATACATCTTCAGATGACTAAATCTTCACCATCCTCACCAGAATTGTCTGTAAACCCTGTTTTGACGTTGCAGGTTGGAAAAGCCAAGCTGGACCACTTCCACGATAAGCTCTACACTGGGACACCCCTCTGCCCAGACACATCACTTGCATTCGCATCCCTGGTAAGGCTTGCTTCAATGACCGCAGTCTTTATGCACAGCAGAAACGTGTGGAGGTGCTGCCCCACCTGCTGCTCATCTTCGCACCCCCAAACTAACCCGCCAGATGACTTTTCCAATGGCTGAAAAAGGAGAGGGATAAAAGCTCGTGGAAAGTGCTTACCCTGCGGCCTTTCATCCCTCTTATCCCTGGCACACCACGGACTCCTGCCGGACCCTGAAAGGGGAAAAGGGAAACAAAATGAAGATGGAGGAGGAGGAAGGCAGCAGCTGTTGGTAGCA
>NW_008823916.1:2780574-2822652 GCF_000699105.1 Pygoscelis adeliae | reverse complement strand
TGGTTCATTAAACTCTTGCCAAAGACATTGCCACATTTACTTGTCTATAAATGGGCTTTTTTTTTAGCTCACTGATTGTCTTTGGATTATGAACATTTAGGCCAAGGATCCAGGATGAGGTTTGTATGCTTAAGTATCTGCAGCCTGTTGTCTGTGTAAGTGGTGTGATTTGAAGAGAAGTCGAACATCCAGAATTCTCTCCGAAGCTATTAAAAGCAGCTGTTGCTCAGTATCTGTACAAAAATAATAATAACCAGGATCTGTTTTTCCGTTGTCCAAATACAAAATCAGACACCTCATCTTAGGTATCCAAGTCTGACCTTTTCAGCCAAATACTAGTTTTATCTTCAAGTAACTGTTGCCCTGTTAGGGCTACATAAATATTCATACTGGCAGACAGATGCTGATTTCATTTGGACTGTTGGTGTTGTGGATGATCCTGTTCTTACACTTACAGAAAGGTTTCAGGTTTTCTTTTAAGCTGGATTTGCACACACTTGGTTCATTAATGTGCGTACAGAAAATGCCGAAGAAAATTAAACAGCCTTTTTTCTCTTAGAATATTTATCAGTTTCAAAAATTAAAGGATATGTTCAATTAACAGGACTTATTTCTGCATTATAACTGTAAAAACCCATGTTTAAAGTTAGTGCCTTTCTGCTGTCAGAAAAGAAAACCTCAAAATGACACATTCCATTCTTACTCTCTCAAACATTCCACATCAAGTTTTGCTATTTATATTTTAATGGCTTTTACCAACTGTCAACCCTGCAAACTCCACCAAGGATCAGAACAAAATTGGACTGTGATCTTCCTACTGCTTGTACCACTGCCACTAATAAAGATTTTGCTTTTGGAATGGAGGTGTCTTTCTGCATGGCATGTAAGTTCAGAATACAAATGCTTAGCTGTTCTCACTCAAGATGGAAAAGTTAGTTGACTGTAACTATATTTGTAATCACAGTAAATCTTGGTTTTGCTAGTGAGGTCAGTAGCGACTGGCACAGACAAGCAGTAGATGTGTCAGATGCCTGTTTTATAGAGATTTTTACGATAAACACATACTGAAATGAAATTCTTTGTTGGTATTTGGAATATCCTCCTGGAAGTCTCAGCCTATCCCAAATAGCTTATGAAAATACAAGCACAGAAACATTCGTTGTGATTGCAAAATGTTGAGGGAACAACTAGATACCACGCTGGGAATTTCAAGGAACTGTTTAGGAGAAGATGAGTGACCTTTAATATACCCATGTGTATCCATTATTTTCAAAACTATGTATTAACACAAAAGATGCACCATGATGGTGAGCAAGAAGAAGGAAAAGGAATTCACAAGCCTCAGTGAGCTGAAATTGAGGGCAGGGTTTCCTACCATTGACTATACCTTTGCTTCCCATTCCCCATCACCCTCTATTGAATTAATCAGCCATCAGAGCTGCTAAGGCTCACTGGATAGCTTAATCTCAAAGATTTTAACAGTTTAGGACAAACAACAACAGCACGCCTCAGGTCTGGCCTGAAAAGCAAATAATGACTGTTTGGTGGAGAAACAGGCAGAAACAGCTGGAGTTAATGAGCAGGGATTTGACATTAGGGGATTATTTGATTTACTGGGTTTGTGGGGAAGTTTGACTTTTTGAATTATGACTTTTTAAAATGCAGTCTTGGATGAAACATTTTGCTTGGATGAACTTGTTCGTTATTTGCCTGCAGGAGAACAGGGAACTGAAGGAAGGGGAAGGACCTGGGGATGGTCTCAGCTCCCAGAGCTCTGCAGAGAGGTTTTGGCATATCCAGTCAGAGCTGATGCCTCAATTCATATTGTTGTTGTCATGCCCCAGTGAAGTAAGACAAAACTCAGGCTCAACTAAAGGTACTAGTTAGTGGTGCACTAGATAGTGCTTCAGGACTGGAAGTTCTTTGCCACAGAGCCAGTGAAGAACCTACCTCTGCCGAGGACGCGATCCTGTCCTCCCCTTTGCTCACAGGCATGGAGTAAGCAGAGGGCCTGCCTAATTCTCCAGCTATCCCCAAGTCATGCAGCAGCTAATGTGCTGGGAGAGCTAAAAAAGGGACATCTAAAGATATCCATCTGCCTCCTAGACTTCTGTCAACAGCAAGTGCTGCCATGAGGGGCCACAGAGCAGCTCACTGCTGGGGGCTGTGGGCAGCACCATGCTCCTTTTATTGTAAGGGCCTGGCCAGTGCCACATTGCTGCTCTTCAGGTAGGGACGGGTCACCCCCAGGCGCTGCTTGACCTCAGACCTTTTCTTTCCCTCACCTCCATTGACTTGTGACTGCAAAATCTCTCCCCAGCCAGCAGTTGGCTGCAGCTGGTGGGCCCAGAGCATCCCCGAGCTCCCCACAGTGGGCAGAGCTGCCGCTGATCTGGAGGCCAAACCTTTGGCACTGCCCGGGCATTTCACTACTGTGATCTTCCTCCCAATTAACAACACTGTGGGAATTCACACACTGAGCAAAATCCATTCCCCTGTACCCACCCAGAGCTGCCTTTCTGTTGGTTCCAGCAAACGACACACATCAGCATTTGTGCTACTGGGAGAGCCGGAGCTCCGTCTAAACAACGGCTGTGGGAAAGCGGAGCCACACTGAAATCTACCTCCACACCAATTGCACGCTCCAGCCACAGCTGCACATGTACCAGATGAGCCCATCCAGACGGAGGGTGCGTCTGGGGGCAGCTGCTCTGCTGCTCCTCTCACCCCAGCGAGGGTCTCTGAAAATCCATGATGCAGTCACTGCATGATGTAGTCACCACATCATACAGTCACTGTATCACATGATGTGATCACCATACTGCCAACAATTCCCAGCAGAAATAGAGGGCCTTGCAATAACACCTTGAGCTAATGAGCTTGTGTCCTACTAAAAGATTGAGGCTGGATTGTGAGTTTTGGATCCCCTGTTAGGGAAATGGGCTACAAAAGTCTGAATTAAGCACCACTTTGGTTTTTTTTAGCATCTCTTTCCATGTCGCTCCCACCCATGCCCCATCCCTTTCCCCATATCTCTTGATAATATCAAACTCAAATCAACTGGGACACAGTTGCTTGACTCAGCCCATGAATGCCCAGGATACGGGATGCTGATTTTTGGTGTGTGGTATTACAAGGTGATGATAGCCTTTACTTACTGTTGGTCCAGGGATCCCAGGAAAACCCACTCCTCCTGGTGTCCCGGGGTGCCCCTAAAAGGGAAGGAAGAAGAACACACCTGGTGTGAATTGCCGAGTGGGAAGACAGGAAAAAAGGCATTTTTGGTTGCTTGCAGGGTCAGCCAGGCCTGTTATTTGTCAAGGTAAAATTGCTCAGGGGCAGACGGAGAAGGCCAGACTGTCACAAGCCCAGCTCCAACCTTGCTAGCAATATAAGCAGCTAGATTTTCTGAACAGCCCAGAAGAGAATGGGCTGAATTAATATCAAAATCTGTCTTTGGGTCTTGCACTATGGTAGACAGGAGGTAAGTGTCAGGGCAAGACAAGATCTTGCTGAGGTCCCCTCTGTTAAACCCCTAAGCGAGGATCCCCAAATGGCAGTGCACATAGCACAGCAAAACACCATGAGCGTGCTGCCCAAGCAGCCCTGCACCTCCAGCTGCCCCTGGCAGCTTGGTGGGATGTGAACAACAGATCCCTGTTCCCGGACTCCATCTGTTCAGTAGCCAGGATGCTTGGAAACAGGCAATCCTTCAGGTGCCGTAGCTTGCAGTTCCTAGTTACCTCTACTTGATGCAACAGGTCCTCAGCTGATGGAGCTGCAGAAAATGTGTCGAAACCCAGTGTTTCTCTGAAGGGGGGATTGCTGAACATGGCTGCTGGGGAGAGGTTATGCCTCAATATCCAGTCAGTCAAATATCCATTCCCATCCTCACAGAAACAGGAAGAATTTGCAGCTGTTGTCATATAACTAAAGGACCAGGAGAAGCTGCACCCTTTGGTAGAACAGAGAGAGAGAGGCAGCAGCAAGAGCGAGAGAATGCAGACTTACTCCTTACCATCGACCCCTTGACTCCTGGAGGGCCTGGGGGTCCCACTGAGCCACGGTCACCCTAGGAGAGACAAGGGTGCATGGGGAAGAGTGAGGACTTTTGCTAACAAGCACTCTGAGCTGGCAGCAACAGGGATCTAGAGCAATGAAACAACTAAAATATCCACAAATTGCAGTCTATGCCATCAGATTTCTACCAGAAAGGCTTCCAGTATAGAATAATCATCACCCTCTTTCAAGTATCCTTCTCCAGCAGAGTAGTTAAAGGACTACAGCAAAAATTAGTTAATCCTCCATATCCCAAGAGAGGGGACTTTACTATTGCCATCAAACCACCGAGGAACAAGAAACAAGCAATGCACTCAAGACCACCTTCAACTCCGGACAGTGCTAGGACTGGATCCCAGGAGATCTCCAGCCCTTCCCACCTGAGGCACGACATCCCTCTCTGTTCTGCAGTATCATAATCCCTACATGTTCTGGCGTTTTTAGAGGCATGGATTTGAAAGCTGTGGTCATGAAGCCCTGCTGAGAGGAGGAAATCGAGTTGGAAAAAACAGAGATGCTGCCTGGAATAGATGGCTGGTGCTTTCAGAAGGAGACCGTAGGCGTTTTGGGGGCACTCCTTATCCTGTGGCTCATACTGAGACCACAGTGCAAACAACAACGATCTGGAGGCCTGCGTTTACGAGGGGTTCAGAGCCGAATGCCTCCATGCCCCACCCTAAAAATACTATCCCTTCTAAAACAAGCCACCATTTGGCATTAAAAAAAATTAACGTACCAAAAAATCACTTATTAATTCCAAAAGTCTTACTTATCCCCACATGCAGAACATCTCACTTCCCCTGAGTACATCCTTGGCCCTACAGCTCAGCCAAGAATGGGAGACGAGGTGTAAGCCTCCGTGAGCGCCACCGTGACCTGCTGACGCAAGGACGAGTCGAAGGCATGGCTCTAGCCACAGGACGTCCACTGCTCCTTTTTGGAGACAGTGGCAATTCCCACTGCGACTGCCTGTACTCTCCCTGGCAGCCCCGGTAATGCACTGGGAATTAGGTGGGTTATGCTTGTGTGCTTGGGGGGATGAGGAAGGAGGAGTCAGCAAATGCTGCCAAGTAGTTTACGCCCAAAATCTGACCTACCTTCCAACAGCTAAAGTGTAAAGGGAAATATTTTCTGGGCTCTAAGCAGCTTATTAAAAACAAACCCCAGAGTTTGTGTTGTCACCAGTTGGCCCTTGTAAACCAATGTAAGGATTTTTTCCCCCCCTGAATGCATGGATTTTATTAAGTATGTATTAACTGTATTGTTCTCTTTGATAATCTTTGGATTCTACTGGCTTCAGTCTTAAGTTTTGCAGCTCTCAGGATGGAGATTGCTGACTCAGCTATGTCTAATGAAAGCATATTTCCCACTTCATTTAGCTCACAACAGCATAGTAAGCTGTAGGACTCTATGCCAACTGGAGGCCTGGCTGAGGTTTTGATTTCATGATAGTTATTTCTGTCATCGGTAAGTTTGTCCTGGTGGAGAAGAAGTCTGATAGAAATCACAGCTGTGCTGAGGATCTCCTAGGGCAGATTTTCAAAGGACAGCACAGGTTTGCCTGGACACCAACGTAACATCATCGTGTTACAGAGTCGATCTGCAAGATGAGGACGGCTCATGTGATCAAGGCACTGGCACAGAAGCCGTAGGGCCAGATGTGAATTTACTGGAGTGGGAAAAAAGATCTTCCCACATCTCCTGCATGGCAAACCCCTTGTTCCTCATCCAATTCAGGGCTGCAGCTGCCATTGAGACAGCTCACTCAGGCACCAATTTTCTGTGTAACCACCTTGGACACACCACAGGCTCTTTATTCCTCTGTTTTCCTTCTGTAAAACGCAGCCCACATCACATCGTTCCTTTTACTTCTTGTGTGCCTTGACAGTCTGGACTGAGCCTGCTTCTGCTACTGCCCCAACAGAGACCATCAGTGCAATGGGCTTTGCGAGGGCTGCTGCAGACAAGCAATAAAATGCATTTGCAGCGAATACAGTGTAACTGTCACAGAGTCTTGACATCATTACCCAGAGGACAGGGCTTGAAGTAATAAAAGTGAGAGAGAGAACTGATGTGTGGAATGCATCATTTTATGCTCTTTACTATCTTCATGGCTGGACTGTGAATAATTAAACCACCAATGAAAAACAGCAGTCTGCAACTGATACACGATGAATGACATAGATGATTTGTCTTTGGAAGCTACCCCTGAATAAAATTTTACACTCTAATAGAAAACAAATTAATGTCCATTTACATTTTTATAGAAAAGAAAGCCATTTTTCTTCCTGAAAGAAGCATGTATCTGTACTGTACACAAGAGGGCACCAGCCCTTAGCAGCATGCCCAATGCAACCACAGAGGCAGCCAGACGGGATGGTCCTCATCAAATAAAAAGGGAAATATTTGGACCAGCCTTTGCTCGGACAGGTGGCTGCACTCTTGTACCTCTCCACACCTGAGAAATTGCTGAGCCCTCCTGTTCAGTGCAGGCTCAGCCCTGGTCCTGCGTGACCCCATTGGCAGCTCAGCATGGGCTTGGGAGCACATCTCTGCACAAATCTATAACCTGAACTCCTTGGATGCCTCCCTTGACCAGGAACACAGGGCTGATGGGTCCCTCATTCTCAGAAAAAAAGAACTGGCTGTTAAATACAAGCTTTCTGGCAGATTATGAATGAATAAAGCTTAAATTTTCAGAGAATATTTGACAGCATCTCTTTGAAGGGTAAGCGCATGTTAATTCCTAAATGCAAAGTGGATTGTTTTTGCCTGGCCCAAGACTAGTTCAGACACCCTGGATGTGCTGCATTCCCAGCTGGGTGTTGCACTGACATGACAACTTAGATCTCCACAATATTCCTCCCACCCCAGTCTCCCTTATCCTGCAAAAGTTACAACCACCAATTCGTTGCAAGCAATCTTACCTTTTCTCCCACTATTCCAGGCTCCCCTACCGGACCAATGAAACCCATTAGACCCTGAGGAAAGAGAAAAGCGCAATTAACTTTCAGTTTTATTTGCTGAGAAAGTAAACAGTTTCTTTGGTCCACCTTGCTGGTTGAAATAGCACAGCATCCCTCGTATACTGCTCAGTAATTCCTACTGGCTACCAGAGCGGACAGAGTTGCTCCCGGCCATGGGAACATCTAACTCCACAGCTGGTTCTGCTTTAGGCGCCAGCTGGAACGGCAGCAGTAGGATCTGCAAGAGCCACAACACACAGTATAGGGGATGAGTTAAGCATGTTTCGTAGAAAGGCTGAGTCCATAGCGTGGCTTTGTTTTGCAAGCATTTCCCAAAACGTCAGTGCAGCTTCCCCAAGAGCATCGATAGCGGGAGCTCCTGGGTTGCACAGACTCTGAGAGTTACCATCATTTTAACTGCTGTACCGGGTAGACTTCCTCTGGGTTAATCTGAGCTGCCTCAAACCCCTATGCAAACTAATTTTGCCCTGGATAGTGTCATGCTGTTGGGATGTCAGTAGGAAATTAAGGTCCGAGGACACAGGGGCCAGCAGGGCAGCAGATCTATCACACTACTCAGAAACGATCTTGGAAAAAACCCCCAGTCTAAGCTCAGGATTTGTCAGGTTTTAACAATGTTTGGGATAACAAAGAAACAAACAGAACTGCTTTTAATTAGGAAGATGGAAACAGATGCAATCTCACGCTAAGATTCCCGAGAATTGAAATACAGCAGCCTCCCTACCAACTTCAGCTGGTTTCTGGCCCTAGAGATGCAAGGGACCGTCCTCTCTGCCATGGCAGGCTCGCTCTCTCTCACTGCATGATTCTCATGCAAGGGTCATTGGGGATAGATATCTATATTTAATTCCTCCAGTGAGTCTGTAACTAAAGGGATTCATCTCCTGTTGAAACACTTCATAACCTGCCCACAGTTGGCATGGATGGTGTAAAATTAAGCCATGCCCCTGCTTGTTTGATTTTGGGCAACGGTCTGATTGGTACTGGGAGGTGGCTGCTGAGCAAGTCAGAGACAGGAGATGGATTCTCCAGTGGCATCACCCTGCTCTTCCTCTTTTTAAAAATAATATGAAATCTTCACAATAAATTGCAAAGTTCCTCTATGCAAATGCATCTCACCTTTTCACTTCAACATCAAGGAGGTTTTCAAATGACACGCTCAAGAAAACATTCAGCATGAACAAACGCAACAGGAAAAAAGCTACACTAGCAAGGCACCTTCTGGAGTGTGGTCTCAGAACAGGGAGAGCTGTTCACCCTGCTATCTCCTTTCTGGGGGAACAGAAAGAAAAGAAGAAAAAGTTTTCTCTCTTCATTGCTTTCTCCGTTCCCAGCTGGCCTGACACGTGTGCAGTTCGTAGAGGAGCTCTCTGCAGTCTGTCCATCTGTGGTTCTGTTTACATCTGTGCATTGACAGTGTAAAGTGATACCCCCCAGCTACAAGAGGAGCATCCAGCACCGACAGAGCAGCCTACTCACAGGTTGTGCAACTCCTCCTGCCACCAAAAGCCTCTCTCCGTGAAGTTATACTCACAACATAGAGCTGTAGCACATAACAACCAGCCTCATTGATATTCTCATGTGTGTGAGGCTCAGCAGACCCATTCAGAGACATAAAACGCAATTTGAGTCACTCTCCAATGACTTTTAGAGGGAACAGCTTCTGACGATGACTCCAAACACCGAGAGACTTCATGCATTAACATTCCTCACATGGTGCAATTAAACGCCATCCTTTCAACATCACTGGAGACAGGAGCTCCTCACTGAAGCATGCTGATGGGCTCAACAAAAGCATCTCTCACTCGGACGCTCAGCTGGCTTCGCCTCTTGCAGGGAGCAGCCACACACTCTGCGCTCTGAGCGGCCCTTATCACACTCTGGCATGGGAGCAACATTCAGGTGAAAAGTGTTTGGAAAAGCTCATGAGAGAAGGCAAAGACCTCAGCGGGTACATCGGAGCCTGGAGTTAGATGCTTGCATTAGAAATTTATCCAGAGATGATGTCCCAGGAAACCAGCATGCCACTGTGCCATGATGGAAATATCGATTAACCACGGGAAGACAGCTACTACCAGGAAAGCTCTACTATCCTGTCAGGGGCTGGATGTCACCAACCCTTCTGATATCAGCACGGAAACGGTCTCTGCTGTGTCCGAAGCTGAAGCGTTTCCAGTGCACAAGCGTGCCATTGCGGCCAGGCTGCACGGAGAATGCACGCGTGGGAGCAAAGCAGCGCTGGACTCGGCAGCAGATTGCCCAACTCAGGAACCAAAGGGAGAGCAGGCAAATTCGCAATATCTGCATATGCAAGGTTGCCACTGGGTGGCATTGCTGAAGGCTGCTGAATCAATTATCCTTTCAATTAGACACAAGTGCAGATACATAGCTGATAACTGTATCCAGTTACTGAAGCTTTCCAGTAGCCCAAGGCCACGACGAAGGCAAATGTTAAGGCAGAGGAGAGAATGGCAAAGCAATGAGATGAAACAAGGAAATGCATTGCTAGGCAAAAACAAGATAATAAAGCAAGAAAGAATAAATCCGTTCCTTCATTTCCAATTTCTCAGAAAAACTGCAGAACCCTCTCTCTCCCTGGGAAGATGCTCTTTTTAAGATGTTTCTGGGTTACTTAGGTCAGTCCCTGCAGAAGAAGAAAGATCCCTGCTCTTGCAGAAAATGTTGTTACCATTCAGAACAAGACTGTTTCAAAAACACTTCTGAGGGGCTTGGGGTGCGGCGTTGCATATCCAAACTCAGGCTTGAAGGCTAATACTTCCGATACACTGACCACAGCAGCAGCATCTCCCACCCGAAAAAGTCTCTAAGGAATCTGGGTCATGAAGCGAGGTACACTAGTTGTGCTTCCCAGCCAACCTGGTGGTGCTCTACAGATGGTTTGCAGAGCACTGACTGCAGCGTGCCAAGCAGCCCACAAACCCAACACCCTCCTGAGACCCCTCTCACTGTCACAGATGTGCCATTTGTTATCGCAGCTTGTGCAGCAACCTGCCAAGCACTGCCAACGCAGGCGGGGTAGAGGCAAACACTGCGCCTGCTGCGTGGGTAAATGTCAGGATGGAGGGGGAGCACAGCCAAAATTTCTGGCCTGGTTTTCACTCCAAAACCAGGGAAAATTCTGTCTGCACTGGTACATCATGTTTCTGCTCAAGGGACGATGTCACTGCTCCCTGTGTACCCAGCAAGAAGAGCATCTCATGGTGTGACTGCGGTAGAGTAGGGACCGAAGTGAGATGGCAGAGCAGGGACCCTGTGATGTGGCCAGGCTTCCATCCCAGTAGCTCTGTAGTGTTTGCAGCCAAAACTGTCTGCTCTGGGCTAAATTAACTACTGTTGCTGTGCCTGCACAGTGATAGATACGTCTAGGCAAAATAAATCTTGGTAAATTATTGGGAGTATATGAAACAACTGGAGGAGATTGGGTAATGATATTCTTCACCAGCCAAAATGGGATAGACACTAAAAAGAACACAAGAAGCAAAAGATTTAGGTTTTAAGAACCAAAATAGCCACTGGTGGCAAATATTAAATCAAAGCAGACATGAATTGTGGCCGTTACACTAAAATGGCTGCGGCATAACATTTTTCCCAGGTTCCCAGGGTTGAAAAGAAGCCCTGCATCAAACACGACTCCAGGCAGTGTGTGTAATGATGCACGTGAAGTCCCAGCAGCGGTGGCTGCCCGGATAAAGGCCCACAGTATACAGGAAAGAATGTAAAACATTTATATTAGACGGGGAGTTCAGCGTGTCGCTCATGATTCAGTCTGCTGTATTCCCCAGCCAAGGGCATGGTGGAAAAGGGATGGAGATTGTTAAAAAGTTGCTGGGGGCTTGGGGGGAAGGAAAGGGGGGGGGACTGGCGGGTTGTAATTCCTAACTCCTGTCTGGCTTTCCCCATTTATTGTCCAGCCCTGTCATAATTAAGCCCCCCCTCTTGGCTGCATCAACAGAGAGCAAGTCAGCAATGAAGCCTTGCATAAATCATAGCCCATTTGAGAGAAACAACCGAAAGGCGAGCCCAGCGTGAGCAGGGTCTCCCAGGGACGGGACCGCCAGTCGCTCCCAGCAGGAACCGATCATGGCCTTTCTGTTTTACTGGTTCGCTAGAACTCAAAACAAAACAAACCAGGGACAAAGGACGGGAGGGAGTAAATGTACAATCCTCCCATTCAGATGAAAGAAAGGGAAAGTAAAACAGTAAATATCACAGTTTAAGGGAGGACGCTCTGACCCGCAAAGAAAAGCCATGTGGTTTAACCCCCTGTGTGCTGGAGCTCAGCCGTACCCTGGGGCTGCATTGGGTTCCCACTGCCCTGTGGGGAGCGAGGGAAGGAAAGGTGGAGGCACGCTGACAAAACACCTTGTCAGATCAAAGCGGCTGCATAGAGCACAGCGCCCGCAAATCCCTGAATGAGAGAGGTCTGCAGCTCAGAAAGGGATGCTCTGGAGGGGAAGGTAAATGCATTGGGAAAGGACCTGCCCTAAGACATGGGAAACGCTGGTGCAATTCCCTGCTCGGTTCTCGGCGACCCATTTGACCTTGGTCAAGTCAATCCGTATCTCCACGTCAGAACCCACCTGCAAAACTGACATTACAGCACATCCCTCCTTTGTAAGAGCACCGGAAGGAAAATACATTAGGGACATAACTGACAGCGCTGGTTTCCTTTGACAAATTATTTTAGAATAATATCTGATATTGGGACAACATGCTTCTCTCTGGAGGGAAAAGATATCCCCAAGGGGCCGTGGAGTGACTGCCCTTCCCAGCACGGTGCAATGGGTGCATGGCTGACCCTAACATCGCCATGCGAGTGAGCAGGGCTGTCACTTCTTGTACAGGAGGAGGGATTCAGAAAGCTGTTCCTGCCATGACAGGACCTCCTCATTCCCATTAAGGGCGTAGGTCAACCTTAGCCTTTTTCAGCTGGCACAACTCTGCATGGATACTTTCATTTTCTAGTGCAGAGCAGGGGTGGGTCCTTGGGCTTGCAGCACCCTTCCCCCGTTTGCTATCCTGTCTGCTGCAGGGTGTTGCTTCTCCCACAGGGCTGTCTGACCATCAATATGGACATTTCGGTGACATCCTCCTGCTCTGCATTCCCAGCTCTGGAACAGGAAGGTTGGTAGCCTGGGCCAGAGGCCCCGTATTCTTCTTCATATTCTTCTGCCTCCATCTACTGGCAAGGAAGGGTTAAATCACACATTTCCAGGGTACAGGGGAGCCCGGCAGCTGGAGTCCTTCCAACATATGAAGACAACAAGCATCTTATGAATGAACTTCCCAAGTCAGTGTCCTTGCAATTGAAAAACAATGCATCAGGGACCGCCCTGTGCCTCAAAACATCGTTTTTCCAATGAGAGCTCAAGTGTCACTGGAAACCCTACAGAAACTCCCATGCTTGCCTAAAACAGATGTCCCTAAGAAAGGGAAGAGAACTCCGATGAGAGGGATGGCTGATCTTTTCTCATGCTATTATGCTGGGGGTTTCCACTCAGAGGGAACCCGTATGGAGGGCAGAGCAGCAAGTTAGAAAAGTTTGACCGCTCCTATTGTGCCTATGGAACAGAATATATCAAGGCCGCCACAAGAGAAAACGGGTGAGATGAAGGTGTCTTCTAGTGCCAAGTGACCTTGGTAGCCCGACCTCTCAGAGCCGTGCAAAAAACTAACCCGGCCCCAACACCAAATGCTGAAGCTTAGGTGGAGGGAGGAATGAAAACCCAACACTCCAGCCCTGTTCAGCAAAGGTGTGATGGGAAAGGAGGTTATTTCTCACTAATCTGGTACGACATTTTTGTTCTAATGACTCGACTGGTATGGAAATGGAAATTCTTTCTGGGTGATATTTCTAGACAGAGACTAATTGACTAAGAATAATACAGGCAGCTTTCATACCACTGTGCTGGTTTCAGTGTCAGCAGGGGCCAGCTGTGTTTTCTTTTTGGTGAACAGTGCCTACAGTTTTCATCCAAGGTCAGTCCTGAGGGATGTTAAAGAATAATAATCCTAATGATGCTTTGTCCTTCAAGGACAACATCTTGTTAAGGATCTCAATGCACTTCTAAATATTCATTTTTAACTGTAATACAACAGTATCTGTAGGTGCCACCTGAAAACAGGAGGCATTGTGCTAAGCACTGTTCAGAGCTGTCTCGTGCCTTCCACAGAAGGGGAAACTGAGGCACAGAACACTGGAAGGTGTTGCCTGAGATTGTGCAGAATCTGATAAAGCTGCAACTAGAACTCAGATGTGTGGAACAACTTTGCTTCTTCAGTTGTTGCTCTTCATGGAGTAAATTATTAACCACAATATAGAAACAGCTCCAATTTCCAAACAGAAATAACTATCCTTGATATATACTGAGATTCATCAGATTGCTGGTACTGAAGAGGATCCACCTCGGTTTTTTGGACTTGCTTGGTCAGAAACCCATAGAAGAAGCGACCCCCAGCTGTTGCATAACAGGGGAAGGAAGAGCCAGAGAGGCTGATGAGCTAAACCAGAGCAAACTTGCTGACCCTTCGGCAGGGAAAGTGCTGGGAAGGACAGCCGTGATGAGAAGAAACACCCTCTTTGCCAGGGCCGGCTGCTGCAGCCAGCTTGGTGTGGTCATGTATGAACGCACAGAACATGTTGGAGGCTCTGTGGCTGCAATTTCAGGGTTGGTGGTGGACAAGTTGGTTGGTTTCAATCACAGAGACGTGGGAACAATTGTTTCTTTTTCCTTAATGACTGTGGTTCCCCTGAAGCCTACAGGGATGATGCATGTCCCCTGCTACCCCAGCAGAACGTTCTCTCTTGCGGTACAGCGAAACACAGCTCAGTGCCTCTCTCCCCCAAGGCCTGGTTTCTTCAGCTGCTGTCTCCTTTGCTCCCCAAAAAATCCAGTGAGAGCCAAAGCAGCACAGCACCCAAAGCAGAGGATCCTACCCTTAAAACCTACATAGGCAAAGCCTGGAAATGGTCCTTTTAGGGATAAGAGGAATACACAGAAATTCATAATCTTTTTCCTGACCATGGCTTTGCCTCCTTGAGAAGCACAGCGGTCATATGTGCTGTACTGCTGCCAGTACTAACAGCACATCCACCTGAACTGTGACTTTGTCAGAGCACTCTACCCATGGGAAAACCTCCAGTTTAAAATAGACACCATGGTCACTGTCAGTGCTGTTCACCAAGAGCTTCAGCCAGACTAAGAGCACCCCAGCTGGAGCACCAGGACTGTGGACAGGTTTGAGGTGGCCAGAAGCCCCTGGCCACTGTCCTTTGCCTGCACCCTGGTCATCCAGGAGACATTGTACACAGGAGATCATCAAACAGACAAGGAAAACAAAGAGTTTACCTCCTCACCAACTTTCCCTGGTCGGCCACTGTTTCCTGGCTCACCCTGCAGGACAAGGAGAGACAAAGCACACAGGTTACTTGGTGCTGCCAGTCAGACCCTCAGTACAACATGATTCTTTGTTCACCCATGATTTGGGCTGCTGTGTGTGAATCGTGGAAAAACTGCAAGAAACAACATCTTACAAAACTCACTGTGACTTGAAAGATAATCCAAAGCAAGAAACACAGCTGACACAAACAAGGAGCAAAGACTCACTGTTCTGGAGAGAAATGCCCCAAAAGCAGCTGGTCCTGCTGTGGTAAAATAACCTTCACAAAACCAAACTCAGACACTGAAACATAAAATGCCTGCTTTCCTGTAGCATGGCCTAGTCCTGGTTGCTTTATCCCCATGTTCAATAAGGCATGAGTTCTCATCAGGGATGTTCCTGAAGTTGGGGTGTTTCTGACCCAAGTAAAACAGATAGAAGATGACAGAAACACATCAGCAGCAGGAAGAGAGTAGGAAAGGACCACGATTAACCAAAGGATTTGAGGAGCACCTAGGGAAAGCAAGAGTGTGGACACCATGGGAAGGTGTAGTTCCTGAATGACAGAGGGGAAGGGATCCAGAAAAGTCACCTGCTGGTGGAAGTGTCACAAGAATAAAAGACAACCCAAATGTTCCCAGGCAATGCTGCACCCTGATTCTGCTCTTGCAAAATCTCAAGCATAGGCACGTTACTGTCACACGGAGCATCCACACGAAAACCACAGAAAGAACACACATGAGCTAAATCACAGTGCAGGATGAGAGAAATTCAGAGAATGAGAAAAATGAGGGGTGAAGAGAAAAGCAGGAAGAGGAGAATAATTTCAAACCCACCAGGGATAAGGGCAGCCGCGGCAGCACTCAAAGGCCGGTGGAGTGCCCCTGGACAGGCCATCCAGAAGCCAGACTCACCGCTAACCAGTATTGTCTCCGGGTGACGGCAGCTGTATTTTCTCAGTAGGCAGATACTCCAAATGTGCTGCCAGACCACATTTTTGCTATTTACTGTTTGAAGAGGTTGGTTTTTTGGGTTTTCTCTTTCCTTTTGAGTGTGGGTTTGTGGAGTGGACTGCCCTGGGATGGCTCCTGCTGCTAATTAGGCAGCAAAGATAGGAATGATGTGCATTGTTTTAGAACAAAAACGTGGAGGAGCAATGGAAAATAAGATGAGATGATGGAGGGGGGGTTGGTTAATATCAAAGGAGAAACACACTTGTTTATAATAAAGCACATGGCTTAAAAATGCACCATCGTTCTTTTTGCTGAAGAAACCAAGCAGAAGCAGAGACCCCAAAATTCAGAGAGAAGAGAAATCCTCAGTTCCCCTTGTCTTCTTTGGAATGAATACCCTAGGCTTGGAGCATGGTAAAGTTGAGAAAAGATACTTCCCTCTTTCTTTCCTCTGTTCTACCCACTGCTTCTCTGATCATGAACAAACCCCTTCCTCACCTTTGGACCATCGGGACCGGGTCTTCCTGGAAATCCCTTCCGGCCAGATCGACCCTGAAATACATGGAAGAACAATAAACATAAAAAGCTTGCAGCTGCCCTTGGTCACAGCAGTGTGTCTGTGAACCTATATGGTGCAGCTTACAAGCAATGAATTCAGGGTGCTAGAGTTGTAGCTGTCCTTACTGAGGCCAAGGCAACACAAGAGGAAAGCTCCGTGTCTCAAGCGACACCGGGTTTGATCCATGGGGAACATGCCTAGACAGCTACTCCAAGTTTCAGCCGATTTCTGACCCTCCAGCTTGATTCCATTACTTAAACATCACATCAGAAACACTATGCATGGACTATAAATAACCAAGCCAAGGGCTTTGTTGCTGCCCTTTAGTTTATTATGTGCTGCATTCAGCTGGATTTATTCTACTTCCAGCAATTTTCTTGTAGCAATGCCAGCAAGGACACCAGCAGCCTGAGCTGAGCATTCAAAGATGGTACTTTCCTAGTGTTGGCAGAGACTCGGCCACATAAGCCTCTTATGGGCTCCATCCCTGGCATCCAGAGAGGATTTGGGAGTAGGACTGTCCCTACAGTGGGGGAAGCCAGGCTGACATTCACAGCTACAGCTCAGAAAAGCAGAAATAAACCTGCAGACCAAAAGGTTCATGTTGAGCCTTCGCTTTGGCTCGAAGGACACTTATGGTGTGTCCCAGGCTCTGGAGTAACTGGATTTATTATGTTGCTCCAGAAAGGAATAAAAGAGTCTAGCAGAATAGTTGAGGAAATGCAAGATAAAACATTTATTTTCTGATCCTCCTAGAAGCTTTAGCACAGTTACCAGTTTTCAAGATATGTTACTCTCCTGCGATGACAATTATGTACATAAACATTAAAAAATCCTGAGCTGGCAAGCTCACAGATATGATAATATGTTTCTTGCTTCTTCTAACTGCGTTTCTGTGATACATCACTGTGTTCAGAGTGATGTAGAAGTCAAAAAGGACTCTGTTTCTCTGTCAGGCCTTTTTTCTTGCTTTTCCTTCTACTCATTGAAAAATACTATAAATCAAGGAAGAAACATCAGGGCTGGCTACAGAGATGGTTTCCAGTCAACGTCCTTTATCTTGAGGATGAACTGTTTAAACATTAGAGGGTTTTTCAAGGCCTGAGACTCTAAGCAAGTTATAAAATTAGAGTCCCACTCAACACCCTGTGCAAGACACTGCCTTGACTTTCAGCCATCTGGGATCAAGCAATTGGACCAAGCCCCAGACAATACAATATTTCTTAGAAGGGCAGATCACTTTCCAAACCAGGAGGTTTGAAGCTTTATGCTAATTTAACTACAATTCCATTGCAAGGTCAACAGAGCTGGTAGCAACTGAGTAAATGACTGAAACCTACCTCTGGACCAGGAACTCCTGGTGGTCCTAAGGGTCCTTCATCTCCCTGAAGTGAAAAGAAATTAAAATAAAACACAAAGCAGTGACAAAATTTGGACTCACCATGCAGCAAGAATGAAAGGTCTGCAGTATGAGCAGCAGTTAAACACAGGCTGTGTGCTCAGCTGTCACATTTTAACAACCGAGTCCTTCTGAATCTTAGAGCAGGCAGCTCAGCATCTCTGAAGTTTCTCATCTCCCTTCCCCATCTCAGGAAAAAAAATCTAAAGTCAAGTCCTGCCAGTAAAGTCCTGCCATCCAAAATTTGACCAAAGTCAACACCAGTTGATTGGGCCTATCATGGGCTGGATTTGGCCCATAGGGTACCCTGGACATGCTCACATGACTCTGCTTTATTTGATTTGGCAGGGATACGAATGCTGTAGTGCTCTCTACTCTTTTTCTTTCTTTCTTTCTTTTTTTTTTTTTCCCCCCACAAAAGGGTGTTGCAAAATTTCCCACAGAACCATTTGGCAACCGTACGAAGGTTTCCCTTTTGCTTTCAAATGGAACTACACATGCTGCAGGATGGAGCTATCTCAAAATCTCACACAGCAATTGGACTCGGTCCTCTCCCTTGGCTCTACACCAATTTCTAAAGTGATAGGATCAGATCTACAGTTCCTAGGAGACCTTCAATTAAGCTTCACAAAAATTATCTCAAGTGTCTAAAACCAACTGCCAAGAGAGAAATTAAAAGCGCCCTTGGCAGCCACAGTTCTGGCTGTTCTCATTTAGGTGGTCAGCCGTGGTAATGAAGTGGCACGAGCTGGCGGGCTGAAGATGGGACTGGAAGTCAGGAACCCAGCTCTATGGGCTCAGACAAACCACCCACAACATGCCACATTTCTAAAGAAGATGTAATCCACAGCCTTGACCTACCGCCTCGGGTAACAGCGGCAGGAAAGGCAGAGTGGTGTGGTCTGGTGCACATTCAAACTCCTTCAGCACTGCTTATGTCAAAGTCCATGTCCATGTCTTCAGTCTTACTTTTACACTCACTAACTAGAGTAAATTGAAGGCAGCTTGGTCATGCCTGCCTGAACCTGGAATGCAGAGCTTCGATTCCCTTTGTAAATTGCCCAGAATATTTTTTTTCCTATTTCAGTGCAAATAAATGAGCTAATTTGCATTAATCCCATTTAGAGAGCAAGCAAAAGAATTCCCAGAAAAAGTTAAGAATTATTAGTGCTATTAGACCAAGCTCCTGCCCATGCATGCAACTGAGTATTATTTGCACAATGTCTCATGACTCTGGACAAACAACTTACACTGGCTTAAATGAGAAGAAACTACACTGAAGTCACTGGAGTTGCAACAAGATAAACAGAGGGCACTCAGGCCTTCTCTGCTGGTGCTAGAAAGTATTTGCAGCTCCAGGACAATTAAATCAATGACAATCGTCCCTTTTTAGTGCCTGTGAGTGGAATGAAGCTTCAAGTTTTCACACGAAGTGACAAGTGAAAGCTGCAAGCTCTGAGATGTTGGGGCAAATGAGTCTTTGCAGATCAGCAATTTCAGTTTATGTGCTCTTTTCACATAAGGATATTGCCCCGTGTGAGAGAGTGGAGTCTGCAGGTCTCACAGTTGAAAGAAAACACACTTAAAAGGAGCAGAAAGCAAAAGCCAGGTCAGGGCATGCCTGTGCAAGGGGATGTGCAGGGAAAAGGGCATTACCACCCATTTTGGGTGTGTGTGGGTGTGGGGGAACAGACTTTAAAAGAAAAGCCAATGCAGAGCTTAGGGTCAGCAGATGCCAGCAGTGACTGGAAGCAAAGATCACAGAACTGCAACTTAGTGGAAGCTCCTCTTCTGCAGGTCTCTCATCACTGAATACAAATATTTGCTTCCAGATTCAGAGGGACCAGAGGATTTCAAGTCGCAGGCACCATTTCAGCATGCATTGATCTTCAAAATTCAACACTACTCTTTAAATCCAATCTGCTTTTGGTCTGAGGACACTCACCTCTTGTCCAGGCAGCCCTCTCGGCCCAGGTAAACCTCGTGCTCCTGGCTTTCCCTGAGAAAGAGCCAAAGGAAAAGATACTCAGAAAATAGAAACATAAGCTCAGAAGGGCAATTAAAATGAGAAAGTCTCTTTCACAGCCACGGGACATCATCCAATGTCAATTTTATTACAGAAAAAAAATTGAAAAAAGAAAACCCCACACTTGGAGGGACCTCAAGCCAAACAGACCAAGCTGAAACGCTGGCCAGGACAATCTTTAGGAATCTCCAGGGCTTTTTCTCTCCCCCCTTCCCACTACTTCATTTTCCCTGGCTGCTTCCCACCCCCCACAGAGCTTCAATGTCTGCTCCACTCACCTTCAGGCCTTCAGGACCATTTTCTCCTGGAGGGCCTGTGTCACCTGGGAAGCCCTGAAGAAAATGAGAAATAGTCAGGGTGCATAGGTGGACTTTTGCAGCCAGCTTCAGAGGACAGCCTCTGTGAGAGTTTTAATTAAAGGCTAAGGGCCGAGACATGTGTTACGTGCTGGCAATGTCCGTGTGTGGGCCACCGCGTGGCTTCTAGAGGGAATGAAACAAGACAACGGGAGCAGCGCTATCAATTTGATTCAAGAGCAGCCTTTCCCAGCAGTTCCCTTTAGGTCCATCTTCTTAGAAGATTTATTGCTGTGAGGGCCTCCCTGTCATCACACAGCTAAAAATGGCAGTTTGGATTTTAATTAATCTTTATGACTCAGTGCATAATCTCACTGCTCCGAGAAACGAACTGCACGCCTCGGCCACAAAGGGAAGCAGGCGAGGAATTAGGAAAGGTGCTGACACGCTCATTAGCTGCCGCCTTCAGCCAGGCAGCGACTCCTTTCCACCCACCAGCCCTTTGCTGAGGAAACAAAGGAATCTGTGGTTATTTCCAATAGCAACAAAGAGGAACGATTGCTAAGTGGCAGCACTCAACCGAGAGCCCTTCCAGACCCAGCAAAATACCGGGACACTGATGAAGGGAAAACAGACCATGAGTTGTGCTGGAAGTGGCTCTCTAGCATCTTACAGACGTTGTCTGGTTGCTTATGAAGAAGAAAAATGACAATGTGCTGGGGGAAGCTGATTCTACATTTAAGGTATCACTGTGACAATTTTTTTGGTAATGGCAGTAAGGGTCTTTTTCTACTTGAAATGGTATTTTGTGGGGGAAAAACTGAAAAAACCCTCCATGATATCTATGACAAAAAGTGGAAGGAAAAACCAGGAAACCATAAGATGCAGAATGGGTCATGAACCCATCTTGATCCTCTCTACCTCATCGCCACTCATGTACCATCATACCCTAGCAGAGAGGTGAAGCCCTACACTGAAAAGAGGAGGGTAGTTGGAAAGTGAGATGCAAGATTCAAGAAATGAGTGTTCTGCCCCGCAAAAGCAGTTGAAGAACAACTTCAAGTGCCAGAGAACAACATGGTGAGTAGAAAGACCAGTGTCCACAGAGTCTGGCCAGTGGCTGGGAGACAGTCTGGGGGTCTTGCCAGGTTAGAAACAATCTTTGGGGACTGACCTTTCTGAACAAGAACAGAACAAGCTGTTACATATAGGACTTGCATGGGAAGATCGAGAAGAAAAAGGCTTGGAATGGCAGTTGGAGATCAGGAAATCTGAGTGCAGCGTGGTCAGAGGGTATAAGATGGACAGTTTGCCCCATCTCCCACTTTAAACAAAAGTGGACCTCAATTCATTAAATAACAGCAAATCCTACAACACAGCAAAGCTCTTTCTGCCTCGGCATTTCTAGAGCCCTGATGTGCCATTGTCCTAAAGCAATCCATCTGCCCATCGTTAGCCAAGGCTCTGACTCCAGAACACACCAGTTTTGGGTTGGTAAATGTATCAGAGCTCAGGTGTCATGGTGAGCAGTAGCGGTGGCAGCCGTCCCTTCCCTCTGTCGGGCTGGGTGCCCACATGGGAGGCAGCATTTGGCTCTTGCTTTCCATGTTAATTAGCAACCGCTATATGCATATGCCTCCTAATCAAAACCCTATGTGGTCCTGTCCGTACATGGCTCCAGAGCTAAAAACTTCCAGTGGGGAAAGGAGATCAGCACCTCTAACAGTCTCTCAAATGCCACATGGGTGTTTATCAGAGAGCTGATTCTCAGTGGGGCGGCAAGCTGCAGACATCGAATAACTACTGCTGCAGAGGCAAAACGAGAAGGGAGAGAGGTGTTATCGTCTGGGTTTGCTGAAGAAAGTTACCGAAGAAAGGAAAGATGTGAGAAGGAGGTGGTGGGACATACCTCAGGGCCGGGTGGTCCTGGAAACCCGACTGGACCTTTGTCACCGACTTTTCCCTGCAGAAATCAGAAAAACATGGAGAAAAGTGAGCTGGCTCCTGGCTATTGGTTTTCCTGTTTAGAATAGCACACCCCTGCCAAGCTGTCTTTCCAGCTGGGCGCTGAACCTTTAGAAAGGGAGATGAGGAAGCAGAGGACGCTTGGTTACTTACCAGGGGGCCTGCTTTCCCTCGTGCCCCAGGGACCCCAGGCAAACCCTGGCTGCCCTGAGAGGGAGAGACACATTTTTTCAGAAAAACACAATGAAACATCAAAAAATACCAATTCCCCAGGCTCCAGCTCCAATTTCTGCAGCAGAGAGAGAAGCACTTTCTAAGGGCTAAACTCAGCCTGCAAGGAGCTGGGACAGTTGCACTAATGTCAGTGAGATGTTTCTGCTAAAGCTGGGGCTGAATTTAGCCCCGAACAACACATGAGCTGTTGCCATTAGTTGTGGCTCAGAGCCATGTAGGCCCCAGTGCAGTGCTAAGTACAGCATTAGTCAGCTGAAGTCAGTATCATATTGTAGTCACAGGAGACAAGTCATTTGCTTAGAAGTTATGCACGGTGTTAAGTGCTTCACTGGGTCAGGGTTTAAGTCGCTGCGCTGAGCAGACAAAATCTCCGAGTCTGCAGACGCTGGACCACACACATTCACACCCATCCCCATCAATCCCATCCATCACTTCCAATTTCTGCATGAAGGTATGGCCCCTTTTATAGAAAGTCCCTAGTAGAACTGCTTTTATTATGAGTAACAACAAAATCCATATATTGACATGAATTTTAGAAAGGCATAGCGTGCCCTGAATAAGAACCATGCGAGCAGGGGAACCTGACAGCAGGATGCAGCTAGTTCCAGCTCATCATGGCTTAAGATGAAATGAGAAAGCTGGTGGCCACACATACTACTATGTAAGGGGAAAAAAAATGATGGAGAAAAGAAAAACAATTACCTTGTCTCCTTGGAAGCCGATATCTCCTGGAACACCTGCTCGTCCCTGATCACCCTGGATACACATCACCAGAGAGTTAAAATAGGCAACAGCAACGGCCAAAACGCCCAGGTAGATGCTAGACGGTGCATTGTACAGCAAAAGTCTCATCACTAGCTCCATTCAAAACTGGACTGCTGGCAAACTGTAGATCATATTAACTGTAACAACAATCCTGAACGAAGTATGTATTTCCCAACATTGATTCTAAAGTGAGAAATGAAACTGCAGGAGAGAAAAATATGAATTCCCAAGCATTGTGTTTCTGTAGAAGCTGCAAGAAGAGAGACTTCATTCCTCTGGCTAACAGCAACCGTGAAGGTGGTGAAGTGTTAAAATTCAGCTGAACAGAAGAGCTAGTTTTGTTTTCGATGAATGGACCTTTTCTCTCATAAGGCTCTATAGAAAAGAAAACAATACTCAGGGTTTCTGTGAGCGTATCCTAGTGCTGGCATCAAAGATCAATCCTCTTCCACAAGAAAACAAGAGTAACTTCCAGTTATGCTTTAGCACCATCTCACTGCCAATATCTGGGCTGAGATTCCCCGGGAGGGGTAGGCTGATGTTCATTGGGATGGGGATCCCATCTTTGAGCACACCATCATTGACAATATTTCCTAGCCAAGCTATCTTTCTTTCCCCTCTTTGGACCATCCTAACAGATTCTGACTCCCTGGGTAGAAAATAAGTATCCCTGAAGGTTTTCCTAGGAGCAGTGGGCTATCTCCATTACCTCTTAGCCCCGCTGTGAGCAGGTTGTTGGACCAGATGACCTCTTGATGTCCCTTCCAACCTCATTTATTTCGTGATTTACTTAAACAAAGGATGAGTCAATGATGGGGCAGAAAAAGGAAAATTCTACTTGGGAAGCCAAAGAAGGAATGACTATAAAAACTTGGTACACTGACAAGACCCAGCAGAAACAACTGTTAGAGGAACTCTGTCCCATGCACGGCACATGCCTCTAAACTTGGCTTCCTAGTAAGGGAACAAGGCATACAAGAGCAGAGCGCTGTATGTTTAAACATAGTCCACATGGAAGACTTATGGACTCCTGCGACAGAGCCAAAGTCTACAGAGATGACAGAGGGAGTCTACTTCTACTCAAGAAAAAACCACCCACTTGTTATCAGAGAGTTGAAATAATTCTAACTACTTCACTAGCATGCAGGGGATAATGAAATTGTGAATGGTTAAGGCTTGAGTTAGGAAAGACTTTTTGGAGATGACTTTTTCAGAAGAAGAATAATTAAGAACTATGCAGATTCAGTGATGGAAACATTTCATGGATTCATGCTATATTTGCTTAAATGTTTTGGTAAATGTTCCCAGAACATTTCACTGAACCATCTTCAAAACAAATCTTTTATATAGCAAAATTGAAATGTTGCTCTTAAAAAAAGTTGAATTAATTTTACTCATTTGGTTTTTAACCTAAAATATTTTAATTTGAGCCAAATAACCAACATTTTGCTTCATCTAAACTATTTTCCATCTATCCCTTTTTTTTTTTTTTGGCAATGCAAGCAAATGGAAACAATCAGCTACTTACACAGCTTCAGTTCAGATGAACCCCAAGTATTAGATACAATAGAGATGGCAAAAAACCTACTGTATGACCCAGCTCATTTCCAGCCATTGCCAGATTTCTCTCATCTTCTCTGAATTTTCTACTTATTTTATCTAGTCCAAGGCTTAAAATGCTGAAATCTACTCTAATTCTGGCTCCTGCCAGAAGACAGCAGGAAAATAGTTTTTCTTGAAAGTGAGAGGTTTGCTCTGAAAACTCCTTGTCTTTATCACCTATGCTGAGGGTCAAAAAAAAGATTATTTTTTTCTTATTAAGCAGTTTTCTACCCAGACAGTATAAGTGGCTGTTGAAATACTGTTTTCGAAGAAATACTTGGACATTAAGAAATGACTACTATAAGAAAAGAGTTTCCTGAGCATAGCAAAAGGCAGGAACAAATCTTTATCGCTGACAGTTAAGCAAAGTGGGATAGCGACTGCATGACAGAGGAAGCAGTTTTCAAACAACTCTGAGAAATGGCCATTAGAGAGGGTAAGAAGGAAGCAGGAAAGACAAAACACTTCTCTCATCTTTAGCTGGGCTCCGCACAAGATGTTCACATGTTATTGCAATAGCACAGTAAAATGTCACGGCATGAACAATCCATCTGCAATGGCCATTAATATCTTAAACCAAAACTGAGGACTAAGGGCATCCCCTTTCATCTGCCTTGAGCACAGTAAATCTGAAACTGTGACTCAGTGTGTCTGTCCTTAATGTGAGGGAAAAAATAAGGAGGAAAGAGGTCAGGCATGTTTATTATTAAAAAAAGCGATGCCGAGATGATGAAAAGAGGCTGCGAGGACTTTGCTCATGGGGAGCAGGAGGAATGTACAATCTGAAATTACAAACAGGCTCTGCCCATGGGATATCGCCTATGTTTCATGTTTCACCTATAAAAAGAAATGCAGCTTCAGAGACCCTGAGGCCCTTCTTAAGGCCATACCGCACAGAAAGGGGGCTACGAGGGAAGTGACAGATTTGCAAGTGTGAGGCGTGTTTGCTGTCTGTAGGACGCAGAGGAGGTCGCTGTGCAAAAAACTCATTTTGCTCTCGATTGGACATCTCTTTTCCCAAGACTCTCTGCTTAGCAAAACAAGGGGAGCTAACGCTGCAAAACTACTCGAGGTATTTTACTGAGCCGTGTCCTTCACAAGTTACAGATGTCCTGATTCATGGAACTCCTTTATGTGAACAAGTAGCTAGGATTTCCTCCACTTCCTCCACCTTTCCTTTGTGCTCATCACATCACGTGGTCTTCTCAAGACCACTCTTTATTTCAGGGTTATACAGTAATTCCACTTCGCCCTGTAAGAGCAGATGCAACCCTCTCTGCCCCTCTCCTTGCCTCCATGAAAACATATAAATGGAAACAGAATGATGACCCATTTTGTGGGAAAAGCAAAGCTGTAAAAAACATCATTAAGTTCTGTGGTGCCAAGCTTTTATGGGGGATGCAGAAGGGGTTGGCTAGCACTGGTGTGCTCTGTACTTGCCTGTCTAGCTGCTAGGTACAAAGATGTGATTTCTGCAGGAGGAGTGGGATGTTGCCCCTTACTCTAGTTCGTGCCTGGCCTCCACCATGTGATGCATGCATTTGGGATTAATGAGCTGCACCTTGTAGAATACCGAACAAGGCAACATAGGAAACAAAGTCCAAAAACCAGCGAAAGACACCCTCTCGTGGAAGGGGAAAACCCTCTCAGTGTTGAGGCAGGTTCCTCCTCCTGCCATGGCAAAGGGGAACGGTAGCAGCGTTTCTGAAGGATGCAGCATTGCAGTGAGGACCTTCTCCCAGATGGATCGAGGTGGCAGCCTCAGTTCCAGGCCTGCTGCCCACACGCACTGTCCAGCCGCCCTGTCATCATGCTTAGGTTTTACCGGCATCTGATCTGACTGCTGTTGAGTGAAAGGAGTATTCCTCAGCCACAAAAAGACAAACCTGTACAAGGCCGCGTGCTTGGATGTGACCAAGACAGATGGGTTTAACAGGAGATTGCAGACACCTAATTAAATCTTCATCAACACATCCTCAGAAAGGCGCGATGAACTGCAGCCTGGAGCTGACGGGGCAGGCCAGGCGTGAGCGGTATGGCTTGTGCTCCAGGCACTCTGTGACACCGGCACCTGTGGCTGCTCCGGCAGCCCTGCGGGGTCCCAGGGGAGTAACGCAGGGCACAGCACAGGCAGCTTCATGTGGATGTGCAGAAGAGGCCAAGTTCCGTAGAGCTACGACGGGAGGAAAAAGACCGTCCCTTGCCAGGGAGGATGTGGGACACTCAAAATCCCTATTCCCTCTCAAACCTCAGCTAGTCCATGAGTGGCAGCAGATGGAAGGTGTGAGGCCCCCAAGGCTGCTCTCATCTGCCGTGAATTACTAATTACAAAAGGTTACTGATTACTGTCAGCATGGAGCAGTGAGATTTGCTGCTCTCCACCCCTGCTGATGCAGCATTTCAGATGCTGCCAAATGCCTAGGGCTTTTCTTTTTTTCCTTTTCTTTTTTTTTTTTTTTTAAATATGAAGTTTAACTCTATGTTTACCAGCTTTCTGAAAACCACGGTGGAGGAGAAGAGGGGAGGGCCAGTACATTCATCCCCCTCCCCTCTGGCCATGTAATGGGAGACTACTGCCCTTCTCCTGCAATAATCCTTCACATCCCTTTGGGAAAAGACTCCATTTCTAAATGGGTTTATTAGAAACTGCTTTCCAGAAAATCCACCTGACATCTTCATACAAGATTCAGCCTTCGGTAGGCTGGGACTCTCTGGTGTAAGGTGTTGATTTGCTGCTGGAATGGGTGTGTTTAGTAAGGCTGGCAGCTGCTGTTGGCTCAGCCTGGGCATCATCTGTGCTTGCTAGTACCTGGCTTCATTCACCTTGCACATTGAACACAGCGTACGGCTCAGGTCTTTCAGAGACGGACGAGCCATTTGAGGCGCCCACTTACAATCTCGGGAAAGATGCTTGGACAGTTGGCAGATGGCAGCTCAACCCCTGTGGAAAATTATGTGTCTTCAACTGCTTTCTGAACCCTGTTCACAAGCTGGGGTGTAAACGGGACTCCCGGACTCTAACACAGCTTTCTGCTGTATGGGCTGTGCATCGGCTCTGCACAGTATCGTGCCAGCCCTTCCTTCTCCTGCAGCATTCCTGGTGAACGCACTGCAGGAAAGCAGTACCAGCTTGGAAGTCTGAAATAATTTGCTTTTCAAAGGGAACTCAGGGACCTCATGTGCTCATAGAATGGTACAGTGGGATGGGTGTGCTTGAGCCACACCAAATGTGCAGGGAAAAGGCTGCTGCATGGTGGCTGGACTGTCATCCCCAACTAGTTAGCTAAGTTCACCCTTGTAATTGCATCTTCAACATGCAGCAGAGAGGGGAACTCTGTTACTTGGGAGGTGACCAAGCTATGAATAAGGATCTCCGCAGAGGTAGATTGCATACAACTGCGGTCTGGAAATGTTTCAAGAATGGCAAGAGGCAAACTTTCAGACTGACAGACATAGAGAATAAAAACAAGATTCAGGGAGGCTGCTTATGTTTCTGGTCATAGCAGTAAGACAGTTTTGTCTGAAGAAGATGATGGAGGGTTATAATGAAGTCAAAATCTAATGGACAGAAAAAGAATAAGAGAAAGCCTTTAAATAAGATGTCACCACGTAAAAATATCAATAGCAGCAGAAACTAACAGTGACACGACTTGTGGGAGATTACAGAAGGGAGCCTCCAACACAAGTCAATCCGTCTGCTCCAGGCAGGGTCCTTCCTGTGACCCAAGCCCAACTGGGCACAAAGTGAGCACAGAGATCCTGCCTCTACTTTCCTATAAGTGGGATTTCCTTAAGTCAGATATTTCGAAGATCAGCTTCAATTAAAAAGCATGTTGTTAAAACAAGGGGGGCAAAGAAAGATTTACGGTGCAGCTTCTTAATAAAGACTGAGATGAAAAACATTTTTATTGAAATGAGGCAGGCAGCAAGAGGAAAGATGATCCCAGCAAGGAGAGGGTCCAAGAGGCCAGGGTGTACTTCCCACCTCTAGCAACCTCCACCTCGGACACTTCTGTGACTCAGAAACCCTCACACAACACGAAGGGCATAAATGTCCCTTCCTCCTACCACACGTGCATTTAGAGCACGAGCTCTTTGAAGGCAGACTGCAGGCTACTACAAACTGAGCAAAAGCAGCAAGACCTGATATCATTTAAATTGCCTAGTGGTACCAGAGCATAAACAATTAAAACACAAATGTAAACAAGCTGTAAGAAGGGATGAGTGTTTTTGCTCATGATTCCCAAATCAGAGTGAGAGAAAATAAAAAGGCTTGAAGGTGCCATTCGCTAAAGAAACATGTGAGTAAGTAAATGAATGCAACAGCCTTTTGATCGATTGGAGAAGGGATGAATTATAAACTGAGCCAACTAGCTGAACAGCAAGACCAACAAATCAGAAAACCAAATAACTGAAAAAACCACAAAGCTATTTCAGCCCAAATCCTCCCCCAAATGTAAGGAGAGCTGATGAACTTTATATGTAAACAGGTGTGGCAAACTCGGATGCTTTGGCTAAAAACCGCAATGCCAGAGCTGCGTGCCTTCACCTGAGCAGATGAGAATTGTGGCCATCAATGCCTAAGCAGGTCTGATTTTCCTTTACCTTGTATTTCCCAGCCCTCTGGACTGCTGGAAAGGATACGCAGAAGCTGTTTGGAAGCTCTCTCTGACTCTGAAATCATTGTTGGTCTGATCTGAGTTTTTGATAGCACCCAGGATATTCTAACTAAAGTCAAGTCATTAGGGACAGAGGAGGCTTGAGCAGGAGGGAGGGTTTGTCAGTCTTGGATTAGGAAAGGGCTGTAATGAAAGCCAGGAAGGAAGTCTGTCCTGTCCAAGGAAAATGCAGTGGGAGAGGTAGCTAGGGAGGGAGAGAAAAGGTTTCCTGCACCTCAGGAGAGAGGTTGCAAGACTGAGCGTGGGATTATTGGGGGAGGATGGGTAATTCTGCACCTTGGAGTATTGTAAGTAACTCTAGGAGAGCTGCAAACCATTTGGTTAATGTGATAGCAGCGGCTGGAGAAATACTGGGGATAAACAGAGCAGTCTGTGTAAAGTGATGGAGACTGTAATGTCCAGGAAGGTTAATTTTGCTAAACAATGATTTAAATGTTGGCGATTCTTAAGATATTCAACCATTTCTTCCAAGGAGCAGACAGAAGAGTCTGTGGGCTCTGGGAATTGGTGTTGAGTCAAGAAACTAGCTTGTCCTAAAGAAGAAGTCCTTCTCTTGCCCTGTCTGTCCTCCCTACAAAAGTGAACAGGCAGTACAGGGGAGAAAAGGAAACTGCAGACACAGGAGCCCTGGCAAAGAGCTGCTATAATATAAGGAGAGTGCAATCAACTGGCTTGCCACTACTCCCCCATGTGCAGTTTTGGGCTGCTAAATCACTCTCTAAAAGCAAACATCTAACAAGAGAATAAAACATCAGACAGGAGGAGGATACACTTAATGGTCATTTTCCATTGCCCTCCTGAGCAATTGGAGCCAACAATAAACGATTGCACTTCCCACTCTTTCAGACTAAATAAATCCTACAGTCGAATATCTGTAGGAGGATGGTTCTCATGACAGTGAGACATTTACACAAACAGCTTCATGCTGATTTAGCTCAAGCTGCGTGTTTTTGTGCCAGCAGCACCAAATCATTGCAATCAATGCCCCTCTCCTTTTTTCTTTTTCTAAAGTGATTTATGTCAGTTTGGCATAAGGCAATTTCCTCTCGGCAGGAAGCTGAACCGAGGTGAGCCTCTCCAAAGGGGAGCAGAAGTACCTAACACAGAACAGTTTTTCCTGGGGATCCAGCTGGTTTGCCTGATGCGGTGAGCTGTGCTGCTTTGTCACATCATGTGTCTCCCCCAAATGCATTAATGCAAACCCATTGTTAGTGCTGTTAGGTCTTCATCCTCCTCCCTATCCCGTCATGGAACCAATATAAAAACATAAAAGCCCAGTGAAACACCGGATAATCTTACAGTTACTGTCATCATCAGTGGGAAACAGAAGCTCCAAAGAGGATCTGAGCATAATTGACCTACACTAGAGCTCTATGGAAAAGGGGATGGGGCAGATATCATAAAAGAAAGAAAAATCAAAACTGGAGTGTCAAGAAAGGAGGGAGGGTGGGAGGATGGGGGCAAAGAGACAGCCAGAATGGAACCAGTGCCATGGTGCTGATAAGAAAGAGAAGCTAGAAAGGGGTTTTTACATGCAAAATTAAAACACAGTGCAATAAGGGAGTATTCAGATCACCTTATCACCTTTCAGTCCATGTTCTCCAGGGTTTCCCATCAGCCCCTGAAACAAAAGAAAGTACAGAGTGAGACTGAGTCACCATGACGACTTGCTCAGGACTACGACATTGATGTCCCTGATGGGGCTGGTGGCTCAGACCCACCGCATTGGCCTGGCACAGTCCCAAGGCCAAATGCCAGGCTGCTCCCAAAGTGTGCTCCATCACACATTCTTTGAACACCCTTCGTGGGCTGGAGGCGTGCAGGGAAAATGCCCCATGGATTCTCCAGTCACTTACACCTACTGCAGACCACCAGTGGGATGTTGTGTTCAACCGACCTGTGCCTGGGTCAATGGACAAGCATTACTGCTGCCCATCCTTTCTCTCAGGACGGTCACCCAAGGGAGGAACAATCTTCAGCCCTACCGTGAAGGGACAAGAGCTCACACAGCTCAGTTACTCTCTCACCTTTAAGCCTTTTGGTCCTGGATAGCCTATTGGTCCAACAGAGCCCATGTCACCCTAGTAAGAGAAAGAAAATTACCAAAGTCATGAGGTGCCAAACCAACAGATAGCTGTATGTGGTGTGAAATTTCTCTCCTATCTGGTCCCTCAGTACCCCTCAACTTGTAGGAATTGCACCACTGACTTCAGCAGAAGCAGCACCCTGGCACGAGTCAAGAGGCTTTTAATCTGTAGACAGCCTCTAAATAAAAGCAGCACAGGGTGTTTGCCTCGCAGGCACGTGGGGGAAGAGCAGCTCCTATTTGCATCCTGCTCTCGCCACAAAGAGGAGACCTCAAAGCAGCTTGACACTAACCACTGGAGATGTGAGCTGTCCCCCACGATCAGCTCACCCAGCCCCACCATGCTGCTGCCCCTGTGCATGGCCATGGCAATTGGGCAGAGTGTGCTGGATGCCAGGAGAACGTGAGAGCATCCTGCTCCTGCGCCACAGGAGCTATTGGTGTCAGGGAGTGTGGTCAGAATCCAAAAACAGGAGCCCAGGTTCCTGGGTCCACTTAAAAATAGGCTAGTAAATTAATGGCAAAATAATGGAAAATTAATTAAGAAACCACCTTGAAGTCTGCAACTGTGGTAGGATCTGAGAAATTTTTTTTGTACGTTCTTCCTAACTTTTGAATGGATTAATTTCCCTCTTCCACTATTCGAAAAATTAAAATATTGAGCTGGTTTAAGACAATCCTGGAGTGTATTTATTCTTGGTGAAGTTACTCATGTTCTCAGAAAGAATCCACCACAGTATTCCCGAGTTCTCCGGAGGGAGTCTGGGGGTGTGTTAAAAAGGACACAGTCCCAAACAGCAAAAAAGGCAATAGTCAAGAAATTTGGGTCGCTACTGAGCTCTGATATCTAAAAGTGATATAGGGAGGAAAAGGAGAAACAGGAGGTGAGGACAGAGGTGTCTTATCAGCATGGCCATTCTGCTGCAGCGAGAAGTCAGCATGGCATCATGTACTGGGACCTGTACGAGAAACGGCAGCACAGGAGGACACTGGAGCTCACGGTTGCTGTGTGTACCTGCGTGTGCACGTATAAAAGAAAGCCTTCAGTGGCCGATGTTTAAACAGGCTTTGGCTACTTTCTGCCCATGAAGGGAGTCAGTGATACGGTGCACCGGCCTTGCCTGCAATGTGTAAATAAACAGGGAAGGCTCTGCTGAAGGAGCGCTTCTCTGGTTGGCAGTCATGGGCCCGCAGCCACACTGGGAGCGCTGGGCTGCAGCTGCCTGAACAGATGCCCTTTTCATACCTCCCAGCATAAAGGCTTCTTGTAGAAACACTTTTACTTAAAGCTTTGCCCACACAGTTAATTAGGAGAGCAAGAAACTTTAGTTACATCTAATTCTGCTCTTCAGCCTCTCTTAAACAGCGAAGCCAAACACCTGCAGGGTGCGAGGAGGCAGCCGGGAACCCGGCCGGTCCCGCGGGGGTGGCTGTAGCTGGGAAGGAAGGAAGGAAGCGACTGAACTGGGGCCAGCCTGGAGCAAACACCCAGCTGCCTTCTCCATGCCCTGCAGCGTGAGGCCTGTGCTGCAGACCCCAGGGAATGAGGCTGGTGCTGTCCTGCAGAGAGGAGAAGGCAGGATGGATGTGCCACCTCCTCCCCAGGAGGATGGAGGAGGTCACTCTTGGATCAACCCCACTAGAGATGCTTCAGCATCCTGAATTCAGGAGTTGCATATTACCCCGGGACAGAAGATCTGACTCAGTTTGACCTGAATCTCAGTTTGAAATTTTTATCTGCTCAGAGCGGTACCAACAGACGAACTGGGAAAGACAGCAGCCGATTGCTACCGCTGCAGCAAGTGACTCCTGAAAAAACAGCACTGCAAAGGACTGACTTCCTGTCTTAAAAGTAAAGCTAGGAAGAAGATCACAGCAGGAACGATGATTTCTTCATCTGGATGGGAAGGGATAAGAAATTTAAAGTTTAAGACAGGCCAGGCTTAGCAGCAAAAGGAGAACTGCTGGTTTTGCCCTTTTCCAGCAAAAACATTAGAACTTGGGGTGTCAGTAGAAACCAACATAACAATCGATCAAGACAGAGAAGGTGACAGACTCCAGATACCTGGTGATGGAGCTAAATCCTGGTCTAGGACATGTAATGCCAGATCTTGGGGCCAGTCAGGGAAAAAGCAATTTAGTTGTAGCTCACATAGAATTTGGTGCCGTTTGGGTTGCTGCAGCCAACATGGGACAAAAACTTCATGATCGCAAAGGCAGGTTAGAAACCACACACTGCCTGTCCTCATTGCAGATCATCTCCAGGCAAAACCTGTCCTTCCTGGCCCCTGCAATCTATCCCAAGCACATAACAGGACGGCACTGTTGGGGTCAGCTAGGAGGGGAGGACTGGCAGCCTACTGACTCCATCATCTCTGGAAGGATCTTAGTCACATTTACCGTGTCTGACCTCTCACCTTCCAACAAACAAATATCTGTGAGATAATAGCAACCAGGTTAAGACAAATCTTTCCAAAAGCTAGGAGAAATATGATTCCATTTGGACAATAACTTCAATTGTATTCTTTTAAATAGCCATCTTCCTCCAACAGTTCTTTGCCAGGAGCACATCCTTTCTGCTGCTATGGCTAAAGTAGCTACTTTCATCTCCACTAACAAGGGGAAACACAGACCTAATTCCTGGCTCCGCGAAAAACTTTCCGAGGCCTTAATCTACCTTTGCCCCAATGCCCCATCTGCAAGATGGGTACACTTGTTCCACCATATTCTCTGCTTTTCGCCCCAGGGAGTCTAAGATTTCTGGGTTTGGTGCTCTATGTTTGTCCAATGTTTAGGGCAATTGAGGCCTTGATCCCAGCTGACATACACACTCCTGTAATTTAAGCTATGGGAAGGCTGAAGGGGAAGGTTTTTAACCGTTCATTGCAAGTCAAGTTTTCATGGATTATCATAGCCGAGGAGGAATAATTTTGAAAGAATGCTGTAGTACTAACAGAGCCTACCACTTTTTATGCATGGAAGGAAACAACTTGAAACAAGTACTGAGACCTAAAAATAAACCATAATATGTTCAGCTGGGCATTCACTAACCCCCAGCACAGCTGCCAGAGGATGAGTTGCCACCCATCCTTACAGCCATTTATCTCCTGCTGGAGAAGAGCGTAATGAAGGGTGGAATTTGGCTGTGTACATAATTACCTGGATTAGTGATGGGATGGTGAGAGTGCACGTAAAATTCCTGTATACCCAGAGGACAGATGGTTCCTGCTCACGGTCTCTCCAGTGAGCAAGAACTGTGTGTCCTTACGTTACTGCTTACAGGGGCTTGCTTTTTAAAAGATGACAGATCCTGGTGTGGAATGAATATTGCATCTTTGAAGAAATACCTTGGTAAATGTTATCAAAAGGGCGAGTTATCTAGGAATAAGGGCACTAACAGCAAACATTTAATCCGTTCCCTTTTGCGTAGAAAGGGTTTGCCCTCCTCCACCTCCCAGTCTACCAGGCAACCTCCTCTCTCCCCACACGTCACGCCTCCTCCGTTCAGTCATCCTGTTCACTGCCCTGCCACAGGAAGAAGAAAATCTGTGCGGAGTTATGCAGGCTGAAAGGGTTGAAGCCCCGAGAAGCTAGATATCCATTTGTTTTTGTACTTACAATGAGTCCAAGGACTCCAGGAGGACCTGGGGCTCCCAATTCTCCCTAAAAGGAAAGACAAACCGACATGGTTACGGACACTTTGTAGACAAACAGAGGCTGAAAGGCAGCTCAGTGTTTCCAGAACTTGAGGGAAGGGAAAAGACCGTCCCTCCCCCTTCCGTCCTCCCCACAGCCCCTTCCCCAGCCAAACTGATCGAGAGCTTCCATCTTAGTGAGTGCGCTTGCGAGCACAGCCTCTGCAGACACAGGGCTGCTTGTTGTTCGGCAGTTATTTGCAGGGCTCACTTCCCCTCCCAGGAGCAGGCTGGATAAAAGAAGCATTTCACTGTGCAGGCAGGGGAGCGGGTGGGAGCCCGCCTCAGGTGAGATAAAGGCATGGTCAGGGAGAGGAGCCAGGGTAGGGAGGGGGCACGAGGGCAGCAAAGCTAAGGTGGGAAGGAGAGGAAAGCTGCTGCTCTGTATTTGGAAAGGTGAGTTTTTTGGGAGTGGTTAAGGAACAATAAAACTCATAAGAAAAGGAGGACTTGGATGAACATTAAACTGGATAATTTGGGGAGAGGGTATGCCAGCTTCTGGTGCTGGCGATGGGCCCTGGGAGTGTGTTTGGTACATGGGGTCCTCCAAGGCTGCTCCTCCTGTATCTAAGAGCTGGTTTAAGGTGGGGAACCAGCAGCGCCCTCTGCACTCTGCCTCATCCATCTTGGCTCCCGCCCAGACCATCAACTAGCCATTTCTTTAATTTTCAGAAAAAGCCCCTAACCTTTGGGCTGCAGCTTATCTGCAGGGAGGTGGCTCAGCACCTCTGTCCCTGGAGCAGGGACCTCTCTGCAGGGAACCCAGCACTTGCTTGGAGGACGAGTCACTTTTAATCACACCACAGAGAGCAGGAGATGGACTGCAAAGATTTCACCTTGGGCTCTGTGCCCATTTGCCATCTCTTACTGCTTCCAAGCAGGGCATTTTGGAAAGCGCCAGCTCCTCTTAGAGGCTTTTCAAGAGCACCTCAGAGCACACCGTTTCGAGGGACAGACTGCTATCTGGGTTTGTGGGGCTGGTTTCAATTCTCAGCTTCACCACAAACTCCCTCTGTGCCAGCTTTCCAAAGACATGCAGGTGCCAGGAGTGCCGGCAAGCGCCTGATGGCATTTCTAGGTGAAGTGCAGCAGAGAAGCTGTGTCAGACCCACACAAATCACCTATCTCGGTACCTAAGTACTTTAGCAATCCCTGTGTGATGCTCAGCCTGTCCCCATGCCTCCCTCGGTGGATCACCCACTCCCTTGCCGCATCGACAGTGGGTTGCTTGTCAGGGCAAGGACCTGCTCTTACACACCTCCGTCTCCAACAGGGCCTCTCAAAACAAGTGCATTGGAAATCCTAAACTTCCCGTTGGCTCAGACAACCCTCCCCTTGCTCTGGATCACGCTGGCTACTTTCTTTGACAGACCAGCTCAGTTTATGGCACACATCTGGTGGAGTCCCCTTCAGTGCAATAAAGCTCCCCTTTTATGGAAAGATTTGCCTAGTGAAAGAATGAAAGAGAAGGGGACACAACGTGACTAAATGTGCTCAGCCTCCTTGGGTAAAGGGTTACGTGTGTTTATTTTATGGGAAGTGGAGTAAAGGACTATTGGGCAAGCACACACAAAAAGCGTTTCATAATCTCAACCAGCCTAAAATTGCTTTTTTATGGCCAGTTCCTTTCCTGCATACTTGGGACATCTGTGGAGCAATTGTTCCTCATGGGTGGGATTTCTGCGTCCTCAGAGCTACTGTAATAAGGTTGGCTTCAAGCTTTTAGTCGAGGCCTGGCATTACTAGGCTCGGCAAGAAGAGGGAATATCCCCAGGAATGCTGAGCACAGGAGCTACACGGTGGCCTGGATTTCCCAGCAAGCTCTGCAGGCTCCGAGGGTGGCTGGGATGAAGACTGGGTGGATGTTGGCTCTTGGTCCCACCAGTTGCAGGAGGGACTGTCTAGATTTCTGAGTTATGTCATGTCGGTATTCCTCAAGAGAAAGGGTAGATGTGGAAATGCACGGCCTCACATCTAACGCAAGAGGATTTCCTCTTGGAAGAGGAGGGGGTGGACTCCCCTGGCAGATGTGGACAGGAATAGTTGTTAATTTGAGCCATTCCCTGGCCTGGGAAATGGAGGATTTACAGGTGCTCTTTCCTGGCTATCAGCAATGACGGGCTGGTCCCTGACCTCTGAGGGAAGTTGGGCTGTCTCCTCCTTTTTTCAGTGCATGAGCCAGGCAGTGGGACAAGAGACAAGGAGAGGAATCAACAGTCCTTTCCCATGTCTAATTCCTGTGATTAAGAGACTAATTGGAGTGGCTAAAGTGCTCCAGGAACAGGGATCTGGAATGTGATGGCTCAACAGTTCTCAGCAAGTTGGTAGGAGGGAAAAACGCCCCTGCGGTTGGAAGAGTCTTTGCTCTGTCTGGAGGGGACGGAAAGAAGATCAGAGTCTGATCAGCTTCAGCCATCCCCATGCGATGGCAGAGGCGGCGGCAGCAGCATAAGTGCTCAGTGGATCAAACAGAGGATGGGGCAGTTCAGGACCCGTGGCAGCCTGCCCGCCTGCCTGCAGTTTAGCGGCATACTCCACCTAGCAAACTCGGCATATTTGTGTGTTCCACAAACAGACTTTCTGGCATTTTTCTGTGTCTGTGACTCCACTTGTGACCCTGTGAACCTCCCCTTTAAGTCAGCCGAAACAGTCTGTTTTCATTCTACAATCTCCAAGGCACATTAATATTTAAAAGCCGTTGATAACATGAAAGAAGAGCAATCCTTCTGGATGAATTAATGGAAGGGACATTTGCTTCTCTGCGATGCTCTGGGAACTGGCATTCAGCTAACATTGAGCACATCTTCTGAATGGGGCTTAGACAACATGCAAATTTAAAAGAAAACAAAACAAGTTATCTGGAAAAAAAAAAGTCTTTCTGACCTCCAGGATTCCTGCTCTTCCTGGTGGGCTGGCTGGAAATAACAATCTAGAAAGTCTTCTACTTTGGGACTACTGATTCCACTCTGACCCATGGCTTAAGTTGACTGAAGGATGGGAAAAGTCCTGCAGAAGTATTCTTTGGGAATCTGATTCTTTCAGTTCACTGCATTTCTGACTCCTGTGCTGAATTCCCACAAAGGCTGGAGTGTAGCTGAGCTTGGCCTCCTGGTTAGAGTCGCTTGTGAAAATAACTTTTATGCTGCATACATGATGAATGGGAACTTGAAGACACACGCGGAGTGGGTTATTTCACACAAATCATTCCATCAAACACCAAGACCAGCGCTGTGATTATGTGTGACTAACCAAGACAGCGGGAATTCAAAGATGAATCAGTACTGCTCCCACGCTAACTGAGGGAGAACTGACAAAGTCATTCAGAAAATAATTTAGAATAATTAATACATCTGAGAACTTTTGTAATCCACAAGGGCATGTTTTGTGAGTAGCGGAAAACACAGCACATACCCAACTGTTTGGTATTAAGTGCTACAAAATAAACCTTATCAGCATCCAGCTGCTTAAATGGTCTCTGGGACCATCCTGACCAAATTCCCAGGAGACACATCCCGTTCTTAGAAAGCCAGCAGGGGTCAGATGAAGACCGGAGAGAGGCCAAGAACTCAGGGGCCTGGAGACTTCTCCCACTGCAGTGCCGGGGCTGGCTGAGGCATGGGGCAGGGCAGCAGAAGGCTGGGCTATGGTGTCCGTCCCTCAGTGCTCCCAGACATCGGAGCGGGGAATCTGGCACTTCTTGCACCAGTATTAACATTTACTTCAGATAAGGAAAGGTACTGAGCTTGGAGTACTTTAGAAGCTTACTTCTACAAGCTAGTGAGATGCAAACCAAGTGGTACCAGCTTGCTCACCTGCATCAGAAAATGAAATGCGGTGAAAAGGAGAGGAACATGCCTCTTTCTCTATGTACCTCAGACCTCTACACAATTGAGTACATGGCCTGCTCCTCTGGGGATTCACGTGCACTCAAGCAGTCATCTGCAGGGCCTTATGATGATACGTCCCTCTGTCTGTGGGCCTATGTCTCCCTGCTATGTTCATACAAAGCTTCATCCAGAGCACACTAGTCAACAAGGCGATTCCTGCGGCTGTCACAGGTTTTGCATCAGGCCCTGGGGTATGGACAACACGCTCCAACCACTGCCTGCTCATCAGGAGAAACATCCCTACCTTTTCTCTCTTGATTTTTCTTCTAGTCATATCCTCAGGATGAGAAAGCATCTATCAAGACCAAGGTGCAAGAAAGGCAATAGATGGAGACAGAAAGCAAATGGCAACATGATGACCTGGCAGTTGAGTCGAACACGGGAATTCACAGCATGCTTGAGCAGGGCAGGGGCGTACATTTGTTTTTCAGGAGGGACAACAACAAAACGCTAGCAGCTGCCACCAAACTGAAAAGCTTTTTTCAGCTCTAACTAGTGTGATGCAGTACAGTGCGGTGTCTACTGCAATAGAAAGAAAGAAGGGAAAAAGCTATCAACTTACTGGGTTCCCATCGATGCCTGGAGGTCCTCGTTCCCCAAAATCACCAGGAAAACCCTGAGGAGAGGAGGCAAACACGAGTATTAGTTATTGACACACCCTTGTGTAAAGACAGTCCGCTTAAAAACCACTCTCCCTGCACCCAGTGCAGCACTTTGGTAGGCAGCAGGTCACAAGGAAGTGTGGGCCGTCCAGCCTGCTTGTCCTCATCCAAACCATCCCTGCTCTGCCAGCACATCAGCTCAGTGAGAAGCTCTGCGAGGCCAAGAGCTCTGATTCACTGCTCTCTCCTGGGGCCAATGAAGGGTAACCAGAAGTACCGTTTACAAGGCTCAACCATGAGCTGCCTATTAACTAACGGGAGCCTTGAGAGGAAGAATCAGCGAGGAGACAGGAAGGCTTTTTTCCTTGGCCATGCTATGAAAAGCACCCATTGCTGAGGCTGCTGGACCTGACGTGTTCACACCTTGTCTTGCAGGCTATGTCCAGCCCTCAATCAGCCGTGCCTTTTCTTAGCACCAGTTGTCAGCCCTGGGCATGCTTCATATGGCAGGCAAGGCTTTTGCAGCGCCATGTAGAGAGACAACGTGAGTGTGCCTAGCAGAGAGAAGGGGTGGAAATCGGTGCTTCTGTCCTTTTGGTTCACCCAAGTACTCCAGTATGTCCAACAAAGAATATGCAGCCCTGAAGATTATGTTGTGTAGTTTACACGTGAAATGATAATCCCACATTTAGATATTTAAAGATACAGTCCTTTCCATCCTCTTTCAGGAAGAAATATCCTACTGATAGGATACTTCCTTAAAAGTCAATACCTCCTTAAAAGTCAATCCTAAATCCCTTATGTTCTGGAAGAATTCATAAACTTCACTGCAATGACTATCCTCAAAAATGGATTGTCAATCTGAATTATTTCATCCTGTCTACTAACACAATCATTTTAACAGTACTCCCTTCTCATAGGATAGCTGACTAGCGTAATGCCTGTTGGAGCCCATGCAGATGCTTAATGGAGCTGATCAAAGATGCCTAGTGAATTCACTCCGATGCATTCACGACGTTTCAGCTTGCCAGAGGAACAAACAGTTCCAAGCTCATTACGGTCCACACCCCAAAGCTGTGAAAGACCATGTTTACTACATGAAAAAGTCACCACAAAAGACTACTTCGTCATCTCATTATATCTGATACAAATTTGGAAGACTTCAAACAATTATAGAAAAGGGACTGGAGGTACTGAGCCAGAGCCAGACCATCGTGGTGTGACACGTTCTCTCTTGCACTCTTAGACAGACCCTGTGCTCCCCTAAGCCCCCCAATTCCCTATTACAAACAAATCATACAGCAGCTTGCTCTTCCCTGTCCTGTCGTGCTCTGTCTCCCTCAGAAAGAGCTCAGCACAGGGGTACATAACCTCTGTGGTTAGCAAACCCTCTTAGTCACTACACCTACATTTTCAAGGAGGAAGCAGTTGAATTTAAGATGGATTGGACTCAATTTTGCCCTGAGCTTGAACTTCATTCAGCAAAGGACTGGCAGGGAGCAGGCTGCCAAGAGCTATCAGGGACCAGCTCAAAATTCAGCAGCTTCAGGGCTACTCTGAACTTCAGCTGCAGTGGAGGGTGCTTTGGGAGGCTGTGACACTGAGGTAAGACGGTGCTGTGACTCTCCACTTCTTTTTCTTGCATGCCCCTTAAGATGGAATGAGGTGAAATATGACACAGCATCCATCTCCTTCGAGACTGAGCCAAAAGGGAAGTCATCATCTGCTAGAGGAGCTCCCCATGGACAGAGCATATGCAGAGCCTAACCCCAGGCTCTGACTCCTGGACTTCGTTAATTCAGCCAGGGCTAAAATCCTGCTTTATTCTCCACGCTATTCTGACTGTGGGCATCAGGGTGGAAAATTAAGGAACATATTTGCATATAAAAGGCTTCCTAGCCAGAGCATCTACCTTTGTGCTTCAGTTCAGAGTGGGAACTTGTGAAACAAAGCTCCAATCACCCCTGCTCCCTCTTCTGTTTATGGTAGAGCAATCTTGCAGGGTAAGCAGTATTGCTCAGATGAGGCTACACCAGAAGATGTGCTCCAGACACACACCAACAAGCTGCAACTGCTAGTAGGTGTGTTACTTTTGACTCAGACTAGGAGTGACAGTAAAACTGCCTTACACCCTGCCCTGGCTCCACCAGACGGTGAGATACGAAGGACAGCACAACCACATTCTGGGCTAGCTAAGAGCTTAAGAGACAGGGATGGAGCAGACAGGGAGTGGATGGTCCTTGCTGAGCCAGAAGGATGCTCTCTTCCTGCCTGCTCCCCTGTATACTACAAACACTGGTCACCTTGGAAAAGCAAACCTGAGGGAAGCAAAATGCGACAGCCAACAGCAACACGCTATCTGGAAACCCATCAGCAACGCTGAAAATTGAAATGATCACAGCAGGCAGAACTGGAAAACTATACTGGGAAGCTCCGCAGTCAAAGATGTCATCCATGACCTCCCTTCACCTTTGAGCATTTACAACTCCTGGTCAACACAACTAGGTAAAAAGATGCTTGGTGAAACCTAAGGTGAGAGATGGGAGACCTGTTTAAGACAACCAAAATTTTGCCGCTGACTTCAGAGCCAGCATTTCACCTCTTCTGTACCAATTCCTTACAGTATTCAGTACGCACTCCTGAATGGACACAAGCTATCACTTGCTTGGTGGGATTCAATACTTCTATTTTATGGGCATCACTGCGAATGGGAAAGTTGTCTGCCTTTTTCCAGCTGGGCACTACATCCCTCAAGCCTGTGCAGACGCCAAGAAGCTGTGGTAAGCAACTGCTGGAAACAGCCTTCTGCCATCTAGAGACAAAGACGTCAAATATAACAAGAAGGGGGGGGGGGGGGGGGGGGACAATTTTTTTTATTAAAAA
>NW_008823916.1:2728343-2780506 GCF_000699105.1 Pygoscelis adeliae | reverse complement strand
AGACTGCCTTGGAATATTTTGCTGTTCACAGTCATACAACTTGCCAAGGAAAATATGAGTGTGCATAGACTGATACTGTACTTACGCTGCTGCAGATTTCAGTCACAGCCTTCAGCGTTCCCCCAGATGTACCTTTCCTTTCTCAGAGGGCAGAGCTGGGCACAGAGTGACCCACAGTTGCCACTGAGCAGCCTGGCCCTGGGGCTGCTAAGGTCTTGCCAATGTGGGAAGGTTTTACGACTTTGAATAGTACAATTAAATCAATGTAACTACAGCAGCATAATATCATCTGGAGGAATGCTTGCTCCAGACTAAGAGCATTTTCTAAATTTGGTTTAAATCTCTTCCAACATGATATAAACAATGCACTCCTCTGCCAGAATAAAAGTGTCCAGATAAGGAACTATTTAAATTCATATATTTCCCACTAATCTCTTATGCCTCAGTTTCTAGTACTAACTTCGCTGCTTAAAGATAAAGACATAGGAGATTTGAGGCACTTGGTAATAGAGTTAATAAAAATCTAGCTTTTACATAGGCTTTCCAACAGTAGATCTCCAAGTATTTAAAAAAGCAGATTATTCCCATTTTGAAGGTGGAGAGCTGAGTACCTGAGGTCACTTGGCCAAGCTACCCAGTAAGAGACTCGATAATAAAACCCATTCACGGCACAATGTGTCTCACCCCGCAGAGCTAGGGTTTCTGCCCATCCTCAAGATAGGATGGAAAAGGGTCAAAGTGGCAGGAAACAGAGAAGAAAGCCCAGAACAGTGTGGGCAGGCATCATTGCTACAACAGCCAGGCCCAAGACAACACTCAGCAGTGAAGCCCCGTCCCTGCCAACACCTGATCGTCCTTAACACGCCACCCGCTCTGCTGGCATGAGCACCCTTCCCAGCCTAGGCTCACAGATCTCTGGGGTGATGCGTGGTCCCCTGGTACTTTTTGGCCCGAGCTGTAAAACAAACCCAGAGGAGGAGACAAAAGGAAAGAGTAGCTTCAATTCAACAAACCCCAGGCATCCTAGCCCAATATTTGAACTTGGCAACGCAAGTATTAACAGTCGTTTGCACATTAAATGAGACCAAGGCTGGTGGCTGTGGCATGAAGGAGGATATTTCAGCATCCATATCGTCTCCAAAGACCCAAACCAGGTTGTGAAAGCTATCCCAACACAGTCCTGTGCACAGCAGGAAACAATCAATCTTCTAAGCCCCTAATGAAAAAGAAAGCACTTTCTTTCCATGGGGTAAGCAGTAGCAGTTTAAACCACAATAACAGTTCCAGTGACCACAGTGTCCTAATTTATTGGATCTCACATGTCTGTAAAAGCTATTTTTTCAGTGCCTCTCCCCTCCTGCCTGAGCCTAAAGGACAAAGATGTTCCTCAGGAACAAAACTAGCACTATTCAACCAAAACAAGCAGCCTAGGAATTACAAGCGGACTTTGTTATCTCGTTTGTTTCATTCCTGTAAGCAGCACTACCTCTCCTCTCCTGTGCACTGCTCCAGCAGCCTGAGGAGCCCAAACTGAGGGAGAACACATGGGGCAGGAAGCTCATTTTATGGCGCTGGCGGACAGGCAGGTCGCAACTGGCAGCCTGTTACAGGGGACTTGTGAACGAGACTAAAGAGCCCAGCACATTCAGAGTCTCCTGACCTTCCCAAAGTGAGTGCAGAGGGTTTTTTGGTACAGAAAATCCACCGTTTTTCAGGGTGCAGCTGTTTTTCCAGGAATACTGGTCCATGGAAATTATGCTCAAGAATTGGGATGGCAAAGAACAACACCCTAGTGAAAAATATCAAGTCATGCATCCTGCCTGCTCTGTGGGAAGGAGGGGACATGCAAAGAAGGATGAGGGCCGGGAAGGGATGGCAAATGGCAGCAGAGCTAGGAGGAAAATGCTCAACTAACAAGTTCTGTCGGCCAAGAGCCAGTGGGGTGCTCCTCCGCAGTGGCTGAAGTCAGGTATGACAAAACTTCTGGCTCTATCTCACAGCTGGGAAATACAGAGAGGAGGTGGGGAAAAAAAGTCCAGCTGAATGGATTTCGTATTGTCTGAAGGAGAAGTTCAATGAAAGAAGCAAGATGAAGCTTGAAGAGGAGTTGGAGAAAAAGCATACAAGCAGATGCTTTGCAGTAAGCAAGATCCAGGTGCTTCTGTGCTCTCCTGTCCCCACCTCAAGCAGAGCTTTACAGTGGCTGCACAGTTTGTCATAGAATCATAGAATCATTATTAAGGTTGGAAAAGACCTCTAAGATCATCGAGTCCAACCATCGACCCAACACCCCCATGCCCACTAAACCATGTCCCTAAGTGCCTCATCTACACGTCTTTTAAATACCTCCAGGGATGGTGACTCAACCACGTCCCTGGGCAGCCTGTTCCAATGTTTAACCACTCTTTCAGTAAAGACATTTTTCCTCACATCCAATCTAAACCTCCCCTGGCGCAACTTGAGGCCATTTCCTCTCGTCCTATCGCTTGTTACTTGGGAGAAGAGACCGACCCCCACCTCGCTACAGCCTCCTTTCAGGTAGTTGTAGAGAGTGATGAGGTCTCCCCTCAGCCTCCTTTTCTCCAGGTCAAACAACCCCAGTCCCCTCAGCCGCTCCTCATCAGACTTGTTCTCCAGACCCCTCACCAGCCTCGTTGCCCTTCTCTGGACACGCTCTAACACCTCACTGCACTCAGTGAAGATGAGGAACCACTATTAGAGAGGGAACTGAGACAGAGAGAGATACAAACTGATTTACCCCGGGTAACACTGAGAAGTCCGGAGCTGAACCAGTAACTAAATCTCTATCTTTGAGATCCTGCAGTAGTGCCTCAATCCCTTTTCATCCACGCTCCCTGCAAAGGGCATCCTTTCATTGGCCAGGAGACTCCTGCTGAGAACAACCAGACCTAGACAGACACTGGAACCAGCTCCTCCTGCATCAGGGGATTACATCCCCCTCCACCTCCCCTTCCTTTCTTCCTCTGCTTAAAACAAACAGAGCGGCCTGCCCTTTCTTGCTGTTGTCAGCCAAAGGGTTGCTCCCGGTCTGAGCAGACGCCATCACTTCTTGTCTCTTGTCCCTGGAAGCAGCTGTCCTCAGGGAAGCAGACCAATGAGATGCACCATGTCCTTTGCTTCCCCAAGGCCTTTTCAGGTGTGCGCATGTGGGTGGATGTGTTGTATGTATACAACATCTGATTCAGTTTAAAACACTTTCCCTGATGGAGTAAGGGAGGCAGTCTGGCAGCTGCTGCTCCAAGGAATCCTGGCAGGTCTTCACGCCAACAGAATCCTTCTCCAAAAATAGGATTTTATTTTCCTGTTGGCTGAAGGTGAAGCTGCTCAAACCAACCAACCCTCCTGTCTTGTCTGCGAAAGATTCTATTTGCCAGTTGGCTCCGGCTGGGTGAATCACTGCCCAAGAGTCTCCCCAGGGATGGAGCTTGCAAGTCAAACAATTTAAACAAAAAGAAAAAAGGCGGTGGTGGGGAAGCAGGGCTGAGGGTGAGAGAAGGCATTCACTGGAAAAAAAGGAGGAGAATAAAATAAACAAGTGTAGCTTATGTTGGCAGCTTACACCTCTGAGAGCATTCTTGGTGGAGAGAGCAGACATGAGCCCCTCCACAGGTGGGCTCGAAGGCAAGCAGGCTGGCTCAGACGCAGCGCTGGTTCCTAGAGCGGCGAGAGTCACCCTAAAGGGAGCCTGGCAAACCCCGTGCTCCCGGCATGCCTGCTCACTAGCTTTAGTTCATGTGGCTATGCAGGAGCCTTTGCCTTCTGCTCAGTCTAGACCTGGGGCTGTGATGGCTTTCATCCCTGCAAAGAAGGGAGATGCCACCCTCAGCTGGCTACGGGACTGACGGTCCTGCTGCAGTTCTGCTCCTTTGTCACCCGAAAGGGAGTTTTGCTCTCTCTCCTTGGGAGACTTCACAGCTCCGTGTCACATCCTCTTTGGATAAAGATTTCATGGTATTTTTAAACACAACTATCCCTCCAGCTGCGGGAGCACAGCCCTCCAGGGCAGCCCGTTCAACCTGAACACCAGCAAAAGACCCCCGAAGCCCCTTCAGCCAAACATGACTGAAGTTAACTGACAGCCCCTCCACCTCTTGCCCATCTGCTTTGTTGCTTTTATGCTTGTATATGACCTCTTTCCCCGTCCGTGGGGCTCTAACAGAGTGCAGATTACACAGACCCAATTACCTAATGCTGAAGAGCACTGAATCTGCCACTGCTCCTGATTATTTATGGCCAAGATTTCCAAATCAAGCAGCCTCCTCTTTAAGAAAGTCAAGCAGCTCTGGTGATCGAAATGTTTTCAGACTCAAAAGTGATGGTTGCATTATTTTTTCCTTATAATTTCTAATGAAAATAATTTTTGGGCTTTGATCTGATTTATGAATGAACATTTCCCTGAAGGAAGAAAGATGCTCTTGCACTTAGGAGACCTTGGTTCAAGTCTTCACGAGCTTTTTGAATGACGATGGATAAGTCACTTAGGGACATTCTTGGAAACAAACCATCTTTGGGTTTGTTTCTTTTCTTTCAGTAGAAGTCATGGGCCTTGGCACATTTCGAACCTTTTTCCCTGTGTTTTCAGTACTTCGTTTTGCCCATTCTTTAAAAAATGAAATACATGCTAATATTGTCCACCTTGCCAGGTTATCTGGATGATGTAATCATGAACATAGGAACACGTGCTGATATCAGAGTGATAAGTAACCATGCAAGCACCTCACCACAGAGATTTGGGAAACTCCAGACATGTGGAACACAACTGGGGCCAAAAAGAGACGGTGACATTTGCTCTGGGCTCACGCCTGCATTTCAGAGTGGTGAACTAGGCCCAGAAGGGAGGAGAGACCAGCTGCCCAGTTTCAGTGTCCAACTTAAGCATTAAAAAAGTCACTGATTGCTCAGACCAAATCTACTTTAAAAATTTAGGTTAATAAAGAAAAAATATAGCAAAGAACTGACTTAGATGGCTAACAGGAAAAATCCAGTTCACAGGCTAAAACTTTCTCAGTAACAGAGGAGCTTGGCTTATTACTAGTTTTCAGGACCTCCACTTGACTTCTCATGCAAAGAGAATGCTTAAGAGCATATTTTTTTAAAAAATCAATCAGTTCCTGAAGAAGGCACCAAACTTTTTGGTGTTATGCTGGGGTATTGGCACAAGACTGAGAGAGTCCTGTCCATCAACTCCTACAGGCCATTTGTGCTCCTTCCTGCAGCTCATCTTGTGGATTTACCTGTACAAATAGGTCTTCAGCCTGCACATTTCTCCACTAACTTTAGCTGGCCACATCTGAAAGTACATCTCTATATGCACAGGGCCTACAGCTGAAGCTGAACTGGGACACCAGCTGGGAAGGAATGCTTTATGGGTTGGAGGATGAGTTCGTCAAGTGCTCAGGTGAATCAGGCCTGAGCAGTGAAGTTATGTGGAAGAGTAAATATTTATTTTCTGAGGATATATATGGATAACATCATTTAGGATCAGTTAAAAAATCATTCCCATTTCTTTCAAATCTTAGCAAATGGCTTGTGGACCAACACACTGAACTACCACCTAGCTAAGTGGGAAACCACAGTTTATCCCTACCTTTAGAAATTTTTCAATTTTCATTACAGTATTTCTTTAAAATGTTTCTCAGTGTTTAAAGAGAAGTACAGCTCCGTTCTTCCTCCTTTTTTTTTGGTAGGTAACAAGGTCTCCATGACAAAAGAGACACGGCTGGACCCTTAGCAGCCCACGCGATCCGTGATACTCAGTGCTGTAGGTGAGAGCTCTTAGGGTGTATGCCTATGTCATGTTTCTTATGAGAAAAGCCATATGGGCTGCCTCTTTGCACCCCCAGGGAGCCCACTCAAGTCAACTGGAGTTTGGCAATTATTCGTTAAAGAAGAGGTACTTCAAAATGTTGTTACCAGTTTCCCAAATCTCAACTTGTGTGATGCAGGAGACTCTCACTTGGTTCACTCCAAATGCAAGGAAGGACCTCAGCTGCATCCAAAGCAGAGAAAAGATTGGAGCAAGAAGAGAGTTGTTGTTTATCGTCTTAGTCCCTACAGAGAGGAGCAAAATTTATTTTCTCAGTAATGTGCGGTTATGCCAGCCTTTCCAGACACATGGCAAAACATGTCCCCCCATTGTTTGTATGGACAACAGCTGAGCCTGTGTAACTTGGCAAAGCCCCATGCACTTACGTTCAGTGCTAAGTTATCTTAGCCATATATCAAAAGGTCGGGGGAAGCTGTAAAACGAAACCTTCCTAACCCAAAGGCAGCCCTGCTTTTTACTATCTAGTGTCTCCCACAAGGCAATGTCTTTTCATACACTGCAGCAACCTACCCATAATGGTGGGGAGTGCAGGGGTATCACATGCACTTCTAACAACTTATCAGATGAAGAAAAAAGAGTGTGTTGAGGGTTGCTGTTCACTGGAGGCCGGAGTTAAGACATTAACTTTATAAGTCAGCATGGAAGAAGACAGTAGACATGAAAAATAGCCTGGCAAGAAGGCGCCGCCACATTACAAGCTGAGAGCTGGCAAGGGGGACCCCGACTGTGGTCAGCTCATGGAAAACGGATGCCGGATTCGGCAGCTTGCCACCGCGTTGATGCTCACAACAAATACTGAGGCTACGTTAGAGTGGCTGTCAGATCACTGCTGGCTCTCGCAACCTCCACATTGGGGCTGACAGGCTGTCCTGGTTTCAGCTGGGATAGAGTTAATTTTCTTCCTAGTAGCTGGTACAGTGCTGTGTTTTGGATTTAGGATGAGAATAATGTTGATAACACACCGATGTTTTAGTTGTTGCTAAGTAGTGCTTACACTAATCAAGGACTTTTCAGATTCTCCTGCCCTGCCAGCGAGAAGCTGGGAGGGGGCACAGCCAGGACAGCTGACCCAAACTGGCCAAAGGGACATTCCATACCATGGGACGTCATGCTCAGTACACAAACTGGGGGGAGTTGGCCCAGAGGGGGCCGCTGCTTGAGGACTGGCTGGGCATCGGTCAGCAGGTGGTGAGCAACTGCATTGTGCATCACTTATTTTGTATATTCTGTTATTATTATTATTTCCCCTTCCTTTTCTGCCCTATTGAACTGTCTTTATCTCAATCCACGAATTTTACTTTTTTTTTTCCTGATTCTCTCCCCCATCCCACTGAGGGGGAGAGTGAGCGAATGGCTGTGTGGTGTTTAGCTGCCTGCCGGGTTAATCCACAACACAGGCAGAGGGAAGGGAGACTTCTGGACTAACCTCTGCACTGATCCCTAATACTTAAAATCCACATGCCACTTTATAGCGGCTCTTCCTTGACATCTGAGCAGTAATCCTTGGCACTTACATGCTAAGTTTCAGCCCCTGAGCTCAAAGGAGAGCCGAGCGTGTTATCCCTGTTTTGCACACAGCCAAGAAGAGCCAAACATACTGTCTGAAGTTGCATGCCACGGGGAGAAACCAGGTCCTGTACCCTCTTCCTCCCCCTGTGCAGTCACCAAGCAATGCAGCATCTCCCCACCTTGCCTTGGCAGACTCCAGCCATTCTCACAGGCAGAGGTGTCAGCCTATCTGGCCGCGCATCCTGAGTGCAAACCCTCCCTCTGTGCCTGCTACTTACATGGTCTACTCCCGTCAAGCTGTCTCCTCGGAGCAGCACTTCGGCAACATGCTGGCACTTGCCAAAGGCTGCGCAGAGCAAGTGTCAGGAGGCATTTGCCTTCCTTGCCTGAGTTTAGCAGGCGGGCAGGAACCCCCATCATGCCACCCGACAGCTGGCGGGACACAGCTGCGTACCACTCACAAATACGAGCTACAGGAGGACAAAAGAACCAACAGTAACGAGGAGCACAGCTAGGCAGGCTGGGGAGCCAAAATGCCTGCTCGTGGTATTAATGACTTGCTCATGCTGCTGTTACCTAAACCTTCCAGCCCTGGGGATGGTCTGATCCTCTGCTGTTTTGTAATCCAACTGATGGACCTTTTGGGCCAGGCCTTTTCTTTCACGAGGTGTTTGCACGGTACCTGACACGGTGAGGCTCCGAGCATTCAACTGGGCTCCAGGTATGGGACCAGCAGCACCAACAGGTTCTCAGAAGAATATAAGGAAACCTCAGCTGTGTTTGGCTAAATTGTGAATAGACCTCAGACAAACCCAGGAATTACTAAGTATGTCTTGGAACTAAACTTTGCTCCTTCCTTTCTATACCTTTTAAAACACTACTACTAATAAAACACATTGTAAGGAAAATTCAGGCATAAGAGAGCACAGCTGGTGCCGTATTGATACTCTACATGAAGAAAGAGATACAAGCACCCATCAATAACAAAGATGAACAAAACAAGAACTCAAAGCTCTTTGGATACATTTCCTGAAAGTTCCCCTTTAAGTCTCTTTCTCTAACAGGGCGTGAGAACTTCTGAAAATATTACACTCTATCTGAAGGTTAATACAATCTGCAGCGCAGACATTTCTGATCGTAGCTACCCATCTCCCACAGCATAAGAAAAGCGTATCACTTTCAGCTTTGCACTCCTTGAATGATGACTAGCTATATCTCCTCTTCCGGTGGGTTACCTCCTTCAGTGACAATACATCTCCTTTCTAAAGATGAATTAGGACTGATACATCGCCTATGCATGCCATGATAGAAGGCAACAACAGCTTCTCTCATTCCTTCCCCCCAGCACGGTGTGGACCACAGCCCTGCTGCCCTCACAGCAATGGGGCCTTTTTTTCTCCTCTATTATTATTTTTTTTTTGGCCAGCTGCTCAACTGAACACCATAAAAATCCACAAAAACACCATAAAAAGCCATTCTTTTCAGCCACTGCATTGGCAAGACTGAAGGTTTAAGCAACCAGTTGCTTCGGCTCCAGGCCTCCAGCCTACCTCTAAAACAGGCAGCAGATCCAGAGACGTACAGACTCATGTTATTTCAGTCTCCCTAGTGCATTGTACTTTAATCATAATTCTCCCCCTAGCCCACCCCCTACCCTCTCCTTGCTCAAGAGTTCGCCAGGGCCCATATGTTAGAAATGCACTCGCCTCCTACGTTGCTGATGCACTGCAGGGAGAGCAGAGCGGGAGGTGGAGTCAGCTGTTTCCACGACAGATTCACCATGTCCCTCACAGCTCTGCAAAACTTAACTTCCCTGGAAGGGTTTCAAGATCTGACTCATGTCCAGTTCTTCTATTTTAATCATTCCCTCTTACATCATTCTCGGAGGCCCACGGTGTCACATGCAAACTCCCCCAGCCCCCCGCGCCCCCTCTGCTGAGCACTTAATCTGTTGCCGTCTCTCATCCCAAACAAAACTAGGTAGAGAAATACATTTGATACCAACTCCTTCCCTACTCTCCAGAGCATTTACTAGCTTTGGATGGTAGCTAATAAGGGCTTCCAAGAGCTCTCCATCGCAGTGACAACACTGAAATAGAACAGGAACAGTAGCTGCGCCAACAAACCTCGCGGCGCAGGGATGCGAGAGACCAGAAAAATCACAGCAGGCTCACTAACACTGCAAACCAGCTGGGAGACAGCACAGGCCAGGAGATAAGTGTTGGGAAGGGAACCAGGTTAAGCTGGTTCCTACTTTCCATTCTCCCAGTGACTTCCTGAATAACTCTGGATGTCACTTAATCTTCTTGTTCACGCTCAGAAGTACAAATCATCAGCATCGGTCCATTCAAGATTTCTTATTAAACCTGATATCATGAAACGGGGACGGAGCCAAAACTCTCTGAAAGAGCTGAGTAGAACAAAGGTGCTCACACGCAACCATTTAATCCCTTCTCTAGATCCCATGAATGCCTCCACGGTTGAGAGATTCCCCGCTGATCTCAGGGGAGCCCCTTGTTTGTAACAGTGACTGCCAGGCAAAAACTCTTGCCTGGAAGATTACAAATGCTAGCCAAACAACAGCTGGAACGCTTTGAGCCTTCAGCATGCTCTCTGCAGAAACAAGGCAGAGAGCAGAAACCCTGTACCTAACGACAGTTGCTTTGTTTGTTTTACTCTGGTCAATGAGTCATCATTACATCGACTGGCTCTCTGCAACTATTCATCACAGAGGTTTCTGGTGCAACCAGCGGCGTACAAAACCGTAAGGTCTGGTACAGATTTCTACTACCCCCCCGCCAAAAAATCTGCTCGACCTCCCCCCATCCCAGGGAGAGAAGAACAGCTAGCTGGGTGAATGTGACACTGTCGGGATGTTTGCGTGGCTTTTACTGTGAGAACACCAGCAAGCAGTAGGCGTGGGACTCCTGGAAAGTACTCATTCGCATGCAAGGGTGACAAGGGGAAAGCACTGGATTTTTCCATGTGTGGGTGAGTGGACATTTTACAAGGAGCCTGTGAGTGCAATGATATCAGGAGATCGAGAGGAACTCAGGCGAACACGAAGGACAAGGTGCAAAGGCAATGAGACACACCAGAGCACGAACGTGCCTGATCTCCCTGCTGACTGCTGGAGCAAAAAACTTTATACATTTTGCTAAAGGAAGCATGCAGAATTGCTTGGAAGAAGGCTGATGTGGGAAAGGCTTTCCCTTCTGTCCTTTCCCTGTTTCCTCTACTAATTTCAGTACTTTCCCCACCTGTTTTTATTTTGCTTTTTGCTACAGTCAGCAGAAACACCCTTCTTCTTCTATACAGCTCTCACAGTTTCCACCTTGTATTCAGCCCTACCTGCAAACACCTCTTCCTCCTGGTCAAGCTCTCAAATCTACCTGGTCTCCTTACTCCTCAAACATGTCTTCATCTGGTGTGTTATTTCTTTACCTCTGTACCACCACCAAGGACAAAAAAGGTTTCTATATAAAAGTGCACTCACATTATACAAACCAGGATGGTACAAGGGTTGGAGAGAATCACAGCAAAGAGGCAAACGTGATGGGACTGGTGGGAGCACGGCGCAGTAGATGTAACAGAGCGAGCACAGACACCTGGGATGCTGCAGTCATGGTGGGGAATTAAAAAGTGCATACAGGGAAGAGGCTGGCCAGAGGGAGGACAGAGGGGAAGATGTTGCAGAAGAGAATCCAAGAAGTGTAAGATGCAAGGGAGCATGGAGACAGTGCGAAAAAGAACAAAAACGCCTGTGAAGTGGGCAGAGCATGGAAGAAAAGAAGAGAACAATATTTGTATCTTCAGTTTTCTTCCTGCTTGAGAAAAGAGACATGGAAAGGTTTGTCTGATCTCCCCATTTAGTTCCCATCAGAAGATATGAAGGGACCCAGCCAAAAGCCAGATGTTTTGTTTCCAGTTTCATTCAACAAGGTCTGCATAATAGACGAGGAAAAACTTTACCGGCCTACCCATCTTGCCCCTCTTCCCAGGAACTCCAGGGATCCCCTGCAAGGAAAACACACAGAGAAAAAAAATAATAGGTCTGGTTGAGAAAGCAAACAGCCAACCAACAATACAAAACAAAACTAGAAGAGAAAGGGGAATGTAAAACAGGCTAATGACTGCGGCATTGTTCAGGAATCAAAATGTCAACTACTTGCAGTCAGCTGCGAGAGCAGAAGACAATTAACCTTCACCCACTAACTACGGCCCTCCCTGAGGACACACGCAGGCAGCATCCACACCCAGGGCAACAGGCTGAAGCTGTGCTTAGCAGGAGCAGTCATTAAGCTACTGGTCTGGAAGCAAATGAAGGCCACTGCCAAGGCACTCACTGGAGAACTTCTGTTTATGTTTCTTATTTAGTTATACAAGCATTAAATCAGCGACTCTAGAGCGCAGGGTAGTCCCCTCCCAGGCAGGCACACACACACTCACTCCCACATGCTCCCGGGGCCTCTCTTGTTTCTGGAGCTTGCATATGAGGGAGAAAAATCTGGAATAAAACAATCTTCATCTTCCAGTGACCTTCCTTAGGAGCTCTTGCAGTGGGAGGAGGGGGTCCTTGGATGGGTAGAGATCGGGCAGGTGGGGGGACGTGGGGGAGAAGAGCAAAAAAGCAAGGGAGGTCCTGCAAAGCTCTGAACACGTGGGTTTGGAGAAGGCACGATGAACAGGATGGGGGGAAGGGAGGACACATGGGAACAGCAGCCACAGCTGCCCATCCACAGGCCCCAGTCTTGACTGCCCAACTCAATGCAACTGGAAGGAAAGTCATTGTCAGAAAGCCCCAGGCACTGCCCCTTCCAAGAGCCAGTCTCTTTCCAGACGCCACCAGTTGGACACCCAAAATGCTGGGACACTGTGGCTGGGATGTCACTCCCGTGGGAGCAGGGAATTTCCATGTACATTCTCCCCCCGCGCCCCATCCCACTAAGATGAATTAGTAAGGGGGAGGAGGAAGGCAGGTTTAAGTGAAGGAAAATATAGAAAAACTCCTCTCTACTCAACAGTGAGGTCTGATGACCCTGTCTGAAGGCTAGGTTTTCCTGACCTGTATGGCAACATCATACAGGGACACAGGTCTTCATGCAAGGGTAGAAACAGGCTAAAGAAGGCATGATTAAACATTAGGCATGCTCGCCTCTTTCCTCAGGAACAAGGGATAGAGAAGGTTACAACAGGCTCTGAAGAACTGTATTCAAGCAGCACACCAAGGTTTTCTTCACAAAATACTCACTCGTTCTCCATCAGCCCCTGGTAGCCCAAATAATCCTGGGAGACCAATATATCCCTAAAGAAAAGAGGAAACAAGTAGTCAAATACATTTCTCCATTAGCAACCAGTCAGTCTGTCTTTCCTGAACAGCAGAACATCCTCCAGCGTTGGTCAATGGCAGCCGTGATGAAATAAACCTTGAGGCAAGTGTATATGCCCATGGACTGCATGGTGCTGGCTTCCACGATGTAGTCCAAGGGCACATACCCTCACACCAGGGATCATGAGGACTCCAGGCAGGAAGAGGCCAGCAGGAAGAAACCTTACCTGGGCTGGCTCTGAGTGTACCTGAGGGAAGCGGAGCTTGGTTGAAGGTTAGTAAGAGTGATAGCAAAAGTAATCCACATGCCTACACCCCCTTTCATCTCTCCAAGGGGTCTTTCCCTGCCTTTGGCACTTATTCCCAACTGTGTTGCGAAAATGTCCTGTTGTACCAAGCCCTTTCTGCTTGTTTTATGTCACACGTTGGTCACACACTGCAGCCCCTTCTCACGCAAACAACACCTCCTCCTGGCGTGCAAGGCTGCTGACCACCCTGCTGCTGAGAGAGGAGCAAATCGGTAACGGTTCTGCCTAAAGCCTTTCCCTGCAAACTCTGGTGCACCACCAAGACCTTCTGCAAGCACTTTGTCAACCCAAGCACCAAGGGCCCTGCCTGGGCAGGGAGAGGCTGAGCGTGCCATTTCAGGCTCTTAAGATTGGTGTACGAGGCTCAACTCGCACATACGTACAGATCCTCTGTCACCCAACTGTAAAGAAGCCCCCTTTGCACCAACACGTTTCACATAAAATCCGCTCCTTCCACGCTCATCAGCAGGCGTGGCATTCTCAAGTACGCGACTCTTTTCTATGGCCTTGGGATCCTGCTCAGACAGGACACAAATGCTACATTTCCCTTCCCTTGCAACAATTGAAGCCTTGTGTTTAATCCTCTTTGCTCAGCAGTTAGTACAAAGTTACCTTGTGTGCTAGTCCTTTGCAAAGGACTAATTTGTGCCAAACATGCAGAATCAAGAGGAAGTGGATTTCAGCAGGGAGCCCCCTCAGTGGCACCTCACTGTTAACAAGAGCCAAGCGCTAACACTGATTTTCTCTCATCTTTCTTTCTCCATCATCGCTAAATCTCTTACTGTCAACCCCACCAATTTTTTCCCACCAGTCCATCGCTCCCCTTAGGGATGATACCTAGCCGGGAAATAGGGCCGCATTAAAATGATGCTGTCTGCCTTTGCCTCCTGAACCCCAAGACAAACCATGTAACTCCTGAACTACTTCCTGCAGAAGAAAAAACAGAGGCGGGGGACGGAGGAGAGCCCACAGTTGGCTCCCTCAAGCCACAAAATGCAGATATCTCACCTTAGTACCCAATTCTGATTGAGTGAGAAATGCCTTTCTTGGGTAGCTATAAGTATTTCAGTCTGGGTGTATTTCAGGGGTGCAAAGTGGAAAGTAATTTTCAAGTCTTACATTCTGCACATCTCTCACATGATAATTATACGAGGTCCTGGTTAGGCCAGTGAAACAGATGCACCAGGGAAAGCTTTATCACTTGCAGAAGTAAGGTGAGCAAGCTGTGCTATCTCAGATCTTCCTCTCTCCTGCAGGACACTGAACACGCCGTCTCCCTTCCCAGCGCAGGAATACAGCTAGCTACAGGGTCAGCATTTGTTTATTCCTTGCACTTTTCCTAGAGATGAAAGCCAGCTGGTTGAATTTACTGGATATAGAGAAAGTATCACATGTTAGAGAAAGGGGGGATTTTATTGGCTCAGAATCTCATTGTGAATTTATAATTGCAGGAAAAGAATAAACTGTGATTAACAAGAGTCTTAATTGGTAAAGAAATAAAAATCATCCTTTGCAGTGAGAATGAACCCCCAACAATTCAATTCGGTGAGCAAAACTAGGCAGAACAGAGATATTAATATTTGTATTTGCACATGGCTTCAAGATGCTGGCTTGCTATTCTGCATAATGATATAAATCACTCCCAAACTCAGGACTATACCTAAAAGAGCCCATATTCAGCATGGTCGAAGACCGCTGAAGCACACTTACTGACACCAAAGGGGCCTTTGGGAGATGGGGCTTGCAGAAAGTTCAGACTTTGGTCTTTGGTAGGAATTTGTATGCCATTCTTTCCTCTCCTGCAATGTGAACTCTGAAGGGGTTGACTTTGTATCATCAGCACTGTTGGTGAACTTTGATCTTGGTACATTCCACGTTTAATTTAAAAAATTTAGCAGTGCTTCAATAAACAAGTGGTGCGCAGTTCAAATCCCCAGAATCCAACAAATTAAAGGAACCAGTCTCAGGATTGCAAAACTAAGGATAAAGTTTCTTGAGAAGTTTTTGGTAAAAACAAGTAGAGAAAAGACAAATGAAAGGCTGCTTACCCGACTGCCTTTTGGACCAGCTTCCCCTATGGGGCCAGGTAAACCCTGGAACAGAAGGGAAAAAACAAAGACAAATGTGGACAGGCTTTAACTTAACCTAATGAGCAGTGCCAAATCCCCAGCACTGTCCCTGCGTGGTTCTGCTTTCAGTGCCGAGTCCAAGGCGTATCAACAAAGGAGAAAAAAGGACAAAATGATACAAATAACAAACCTCCCATTGTTGGGGAGCTGGGACTCTGCAGAACCTGAGACCGCTGCACATAGCGAGCCTTCCCCAGGGCTGAAGTAGAGATTTCTGATCATAAAGACCAAAAAGGCTAATGCAGCAGGGTGCACAGAGGTTGCGTTACACTTCAGATGCGACACACAGTGATGCTCTGTACCCAACAGCTCTCGATTCCTTTTCCTGCCTAACTGAACACATGCATAGCAAATGACAAATGTATTTCAATGCCTGTTTAGGGAACACAGGCTGGCCCTGATGCAGTGAGAAAGCCCCTCGAATTTCTACAGCCTACAAAGTCACTTAGCAGTGCAGGTACTGCGTATCTCTAACCTTTTGCAGCATCAACAGCTATGGAAAGAATTGAAAATACATTCCTCATTCTACTTCTATGCCTATTGCTGCTCACTTAAAGTACTGTGAAAAAGAACCCTGTAAAAATGCATAATGAATTTTCATGTTTATTGTCTTCTAGCAAGTTTCCAGTTATTTTTTTCCTAGTACCAAATGTTGTTGGGGTTTTTTGGAAGGGAGGGGGGAAAAAAAAAGGCTAACTCCATATTTTCTTTAGCTGGCAGCACTGCACACTCAGCCTGGGATCTGAAAGTCAGGTTGTGCTCTTCCCTGGCTCATGCACCGTTGCCAAAGATTTCAGCCATCGGGGTGAAGTTAACAATTCTGCCTATGATGCGCAAATCAAAACAGAGCCAAGCTCTCTCTCCCATAGCACGGCAGAGCCAGCACAGCTGACAGGAGTAACAAGTAGTAAAATCTCAGTAAAGTAAACAGCTCTGATGCTGGATACACACAGCATTCAGATATGCTGAAAAAATCACTTTCCTGACCCAAACCACATTTAAGAAAGCACTTTTGCTCTTTGTATGTCAAGCGCAAAGATTTCACCCTGCTTATCTGATGGGCAGAACACTGCTGTGAATTGCTAAACAGCATTCGTTAACCTTGTATGACCAATATAGCTTGGACTGCTTCATATTAGTCATCGAACACACATTCACACCTAGGAGATTCTTTGGCATGCAAATCTCTAAGAGCCTTTCAGAGTATGAATTGAGCATTTAATCAGGTGCATAAAACTCTCATCTGGTTCTACCATCTGCACTCTCCAGCGTGCATCTGTATATTCCACCTAAAATTTGCTAAGCTAGGTATCAATTTAATTTCAGATTTAAAATAGTCTGAGGCACGGGGAATGCAGACTTGTTCTGCATATCTAGTTCATGTTTAGTCCAATAAACTACACATCTGGGTAAAAACTCAGATACGAACTCATGACAAGTCTGAAATGCTCATGGCAGACTGCTTGGGGTCTCTGACATCTGCCTAGCCTCTTAGCTATGTACTTAAATATAAATGTAGGGGAACCCAACATTTATATGTCCATTTTAGAAAACCATGACAAACTCATTTCCCTGTAAAATGTTACAGGGCCAGGTCTTCTGCCCTCCGACAGATTCCATTTCGGCTCTTACAAATGCTTCCTGTTAATTTTCTTCCTACTACTCAGCATCTTACATGAGTAAGACAATAAAGTGTCCAATTTTGATTCATTTGCCTTTGCACACTCCTCCCTTCCTAAAGTTGTCTTTGTGCATTTTTTTCAGAATGAAAACAAAGACTTGGTTTTATTTCATCATCTTTTTTGCAGCTGCAAATATGATATATATCGTCCATGTATAATTTTATATGTATGTATATATATGATTATGCTAGTGCATTTTACTAATGAGAGTACATCTAAATCTTTTCTTTTGGTAATATGCCTTCTTCTGTCCCAGATTTCTAATGTGGTCAAAATTAGATGTAAAATGTGCCTGAAAGTGAAGGGTTAGCAGCTTGCAGGTATGTTTCTCTGCTCTGCTGTTTTGGGTTTTTTCCCCTGTTGTTATACTGAAGCAAAAATTTGTCAGATTTTGCTATAGAAATTCAGATTTTATCTGTCACAGGCATAAAAGACTTTCTAACAACCTTAGTGTCCCCCAGAGTTGAAAGACCGTGTCATCAATACAGCATCTTGGGGAGTACAGAGGGAAAATATTCAGACATATTCTAGAGGTCTGCACTGTCTTTAGTGGGGCATGTATTTAGCAGGGCATATATTTAGCTACCTGCACACCCAAATCCCTAGTCTGTGCACAGCACGATGAGATTTACTGCACCTGCCTGCCAGGATAACCTTTGGCACCTGGACTTCCATCTGGTCCTCGTTCGCCCTTTGGAAAGAAAAAAGAAAAGGCACAGAAGGTAAGGTGAATGTCACACTTGGGAAGCCTTTTTAGCCGCTTCATTCTTTGAGCTGAGGGGAAAGGAGGGTGGAATGGATTAACCCAACGCAAATTTATAGAGAGGAAGAAAATATTAAGAGTAGACAGCAAAATAAATTAATGAGGGGGGAAAACACACAGAAGCCAAGTCAATAGGATCCATGCATTAAGCAAGTGTTGCTATTTCTCCTTCTCCCTCCATCTGCAGTGAAAGCAGCAGATAGTTTGAAACAAGGAGGCTAAGAGAAGGTGCAAGGCTGCATCTATATCTGGCATATGGAACCGTTTTACTGGTGGGGAAGCACTGCCAAAATTCTTCAAAACTAAATGGATTCATGCATAATATCCTTTAACATCATTGCTAACAGGGCCTGCTATTCATTGCCTTTTTTTTTTTTTCTGAACTGCAAACATCAGACTTAACCAAATAAAGAGGGGGGAGAAAAGGGGAGAGGGGGAATGGGCTTTGGGAGGGGAATTACGTGTTAGTACATAATATGATGTGGTTAGTAAACTCCAGGTGAAATTAATGTAAAAGGAAAAATAAAGGGGGAGTAGGGTAAGTTGGTATTTCTTCCACCATGTAAACTTAACGTGGTTGAGCAATAAAAATTAGAAATTAAATTTAGAAACTCCAAGGCAGTCTCCTCCCACCATCCTGCTGGTGCTTGGTCAGTTGCTGGCAGGACGGGAGTTCGCTGAGCATCCCCTGTGTGTACCAAGCCGCCCCTGGAAGGAGCTGGCTGTCCACACTGAGCAGGCTGTACAGGATCCAAACTAGCATCAGAGTCAGCAAATCCAGCCCTCTTTAAAGGTTCACTGTTGGAAACTGGGAAGACTCACCTGGTCTCCAGGGTGACCTGGTGGTCCAGGGTAGCCTTTATACCCCTGTTGAAATAGGATGGAAAAGATTAATAATAATAAGAAAAAAAAAAAAAAGAATAATAAAATAATCTGGTTTTGGTTTGAATTTCTCTTTGCAGGTGGGAGTAAAGTTCTGAGGAGAAGCAGGTCTTTGGATATGGGATAGCACTACACAATCACGCAAACTTTTAACGTGCTGCTTTGTTCTAGCATCACCCAAACCCTGCCGACGTTCCCAGCCTGCTGCAACGCGGCGTGGCAGCAGCAGCCTGCACCCGCCGGGGTCTGGCCTGGTGGTTACTCAAGACGGACTTGCTCCATGAACAGACTTAGAGCTGTATCTACAATCAGATCTGTCTATTTGTAATCTACACCTTTAGCAAAGCTATCCTTAATCCTTAAGAAACCACAGGCTTGTAGGGTGAAATGTTGGCTTTGGGCAAGTTAAGGGACTACACAACATGAGTCACTTGCACTTCAGAGTGCTCACTTTTGCTTTAGAACTTGAAATGCCGTAGAAAACACCAAAATAACCATTTACTGTCACAGGAAACTTCAATTTTGTTTCTAGCTTGAATTTGTCTAGCTTCCAGCTTTTCTAATTTAATTATTACAAGGTATGACAAGGTCCAGGGTCCTTCATTATGAAGTTACCTAAAATGGTGAGCAAGCTGTCTCTTAACCTGCTCTCTGCTGAATTAATTAGAATGAGTTTCTTAATCCAGCTTGCTAGCTGGCAAGTGTTGCAGGCTTCAAATCATTCTCACAGGTCTTTCATAAACCTGCTTCAGTTTTTCAGTATTTTTTTTTGAGATGCAGACACTGGAGCGGAACAAAGGTAGCCTGTTCAACTGCAGACTGATCAGTATGTATTTTAAGAGTTTGCTTTCTCCAGGATTTACCTAAAACTCTCTTCAAACACTGAGTAAATTCTGCAAGTGACAGGCACTTCAGATTTTTTTTCTCTCTCCTTTATTATCTTGCTTCAGCTATTTAAAACAAACTCGTTTCCATCAAGTGGAGTCAGAGCAGATTAGAAGATTAAATTCAGTTACAGAGATGACTGTTTAGCTGGGCTATTAGCAAGATTTAAAAAAAAGGGCAGAAAATTTAACTTGAAACAAATGGAGAGAGAAAATAAACAAGAAACAATCCTTGCACAAATGCTACAGAAGTAACAAAATGCTTTCAGGGTGGGTTACAATTGCTAATTATAACTCAGCCTCTGCTACTCACCCTGTCCCCAGGCCAGGGCTCCTGGCACACATTGCCTGTCTGCGAAACCCACAGGGGAGCATCCCCCTGCTCTGGAAGCCATAATCAAACCCCGGTTTGGCCGAGGACTTGGCCTTTTGCTTCACTCACCAGATGAACCCAGGCCTGTTTCTGCTCCCAGGTCCACACCTCTGCTTAACGGCTTTTTTATTCTTCCCATGGGCTACTCTAGACCTGCAGCCTAAGCCTTCGCTGGCGGAGGTATGCAATGCTCTCAGCCATCCTGGCTACTACCTACTCCCCTTTGCATTCCTCCTTGCTCATTATTTCAGACGTTTTGGCCTGGAAAAGTGTCGATTCCCTTTTCACCAATTCTCTCCTGCTTGACTTTGCTGATGTATCAGGGCCCGCTCTTTTGCCTGAGCTGCACCTCCTGAGAAGGTGGTGGCTGACCTGAAACACCATTTGGCTACCGGCTGGCCCTTATTTGAACCACCTCAAAGGTCCTTTCTCTGAACGCTGCTAGTGCATTTCAGCCAGTGGCTCCTAACTGGAAGTGCCTCAGCAGCTCTTGGAGCAGGACCAGCAGATGGGACTCCCTGCCCCTCTCCAGGAATCTGCCCCATGAGATCCTCTCTTGCTTATCCTCTCCCTGGCTCCTTGACAGAGGCTCAGCATCAGCAGAAAGGAGGGAGGATACTCCACCCTGGTTGGGTGTCTGACCTGAAGGTGAAGGCATGTTGTGAAGGTCCAAGGCCCACCTGGGTGTGGAAGGCCCAGTATCCGTATCACCCGTCCCGGGAGCGTGGACCAGCAGGGCATGGTGCAGATGGAAAGCGTCTGTTTTGCCCCCGCCCCCCTTCCAGAGAGAGCTGCCAACAGAAACAGCCCTGGGTTCAGCATCTCCAGACGTGCCCTGGGATTTAGCACGGAGCCCATGGGGTTTCCTCCTGGGGCCTCTGCCCAGCTCCTCCAGCCACAGCCTGGAGCAGGAAATACCTTTGTCTCCAGACAGCTGGAGCACCTACTTCCACGGATACAAACACTTGGAGATGTCTCGCTCCCTCCACTTTCTTATCGAAAGAGGTGCCTAGCTCGGCTGCTCCGAATCATTCTGCTCTGACTGGGTTCCTGTAGGACAGGCATTTTCAAGCCTGCAATGTCCACCCAGAGCAGGTGGTTAGATGGTAGCCCCTTGAGATGCTCAAAGCATGTCCTGAGCTAACGTCTGCACCAAGCATTGCATTGCTATCTCTATAACGGTAAGTGAATGGCACTTAAGTTAAACATGTAGACACTCTCCTACCGTTGCATCCTATTAAATATCCTCCTCACTAAATACAATGAGCTCTGGGAAGCTTCAGATGTGTGTTTCTTCATAGTATGCTGCAGTTATTTCTGTCTCAGATTAATTATAGTGAGGAGAAAACAGAAAAGCTTGTATATGCTAAAGTTGGCTGCAACGTGAAAGTATTTACCTGCTAAAATCCTCTTCAAATAGCACTAAAATGACAGGGCAGAGGGTATGAAAACAACTGCATTTTCTCTTTTATCCAAACACTTCCTGATGATTACAGGGTGCTCAACACAAAGGGCTGTGATTTAGAAAGGAAATTGCACTCCAACGAAGGATTTACTCATCTGTGATGATATTTATAATCCACGCTCTCCTAGCTGAAAAGGATCATCCTGCACTTTGATAGGAAATGTGAAGAGTAAAGAGACCCAGTGAATGAGATCTGCATGACACGATGTGTTTTGAAGCACTGACCAATTCCCAGCTCTGTCTTTACTCTCTGAGTGACTTTAACGAAGCTTTTTCTCTCTCACTGCTGCTGTCTTCTACAATCTTGCACTTTGCTACAACCATTTTCTCCTCCACAGCTGGGAGGCTGGGAGCAATGATGCAGCGCTCTGCTGAGATATATCTGCAAGGCAACTGTAGTCTGCAGCCCACAAACAAAAGCCAAAGCCCACAGACACCTCGTAGGCACCAGAGGGAAGGGCAGAGTGGACATCCAAGTCCTGCCACCGTTCCCAAGAACTGCTAGTCAGCAAAAGCAACGTTTGCTCTGCGTGGAGAGGATTATATCTGCTGCTTGAAAAGCAGGTTCATATATTCATAGATGGGTGCAGGCAAAATGACTTTGGGGGTGCTCTGAGATCAGACTCTCCAGTCCTACAAGGAGCAAAGGTCTGCATTCACAAGGCAGGCACTGTGGTGTGAGCTGCGTTATCCAAACCCATATGCTGCTTGGTTGTGGCTCCAGCTCATGCTGCTGAGCCAGTTGTTTCACTTAGTGGGAAAAGTATTTTGTTTCCTCTGGTGAAATATTTTGCCTATTTGAAGTTTCTACATGGTGTTTTCAGATCAAAACCCTTAGAGCTCTTTGTGCAGTCCCTCCATGGAGTGAGCAGAAGGGATGTCCATTTCCAAGGTGTTGCTGTTTTCTGGTAGCCAAGATGTGTTGCCCACCTTCAGCCAAACACCAGCATATTTTCACTGGGAGAATGCCAGCAGGGAATCCAGATAAAAAAAGATTTTTTTCCAAACGTTTCTCCAACAGCTGTAAACTTTTTCTTAATGCAGGATGCTAATAAAAGCCAGGTTACACCAAAAACACTGCCAGACTAGTGCTACTGGGAGGTGGTTTTTTTAAGCTGCACCAAAGGAAAAATTGCAGCATCCAACTTGCTCATTACTCGAAGAAACAGAAGCATACTCCTGCCTTTGCCCTGTCCTGGGGGAGCTGAAATCAGATGTGAAGGCCATGTGCTGGATGCAGGAATGTTTGTTCAATCTCCTATTCCTTCTCCGCTTTTTCCACTATGAGTCCTTGCACTCCTGACATTGCATTTTGCTGATCGTAACCACAAGGTTTTGTTTTATGAGCTGTTATACCAGGAAAATGGTATTCTTTTCACCCTATTTGTTAGAACTTGTTTGTGACAGCAAAAGATCAGTTATTAATCACTCTGCTGCTCCTAGCTCCACACAGCACCCCAAGCATGACCAGCCTTGGGAGCAGAAAAACAAATCCAGCCCCTACTCTTGGCAATTCGATTCCAATATAAAGCATACAAACAATCATGGAGAGGGAGGGTTTCTTTCAGCCTCCTCCACACCTTCTTTCTCTCCCCAGAGTCTTAAAGCATACCCGAGTAGGTGTTTGTGTGCAGCTAATTGGCCTGAAGAACAGTATATCTTCAACGGCCCCTTGACTGATGAAGTGATTGAAACAAGATGCTAATTTTAACCATTCAGCTTAGTTGTGTCAATATTGGCTTGCTGGAAAGGGGAATCATGCCCACTGAGCCCAACTATCAAACAGCTCCCTGCAACAGGTCCAGCTTCCACAAAACCAAACCAACCTACCAACACAGCCTGGAAATGGAAGGTCAACTGAAGCGTCCTTGATATATAAAAGACGTGAGCTCAAGGTATGGATTGCTAAGGTATTGCTGTGCAGACTTGCATGCATGAATACAAGCACATACGCTAATGCAACATGAAGGCAGGGATGGATCTTGTGCTCTATCCCCATATATCCTTTTCTAGGCACGGGTATGTTGTTGGTGATGTTAATGATGTTGAAACATCAATATGGAAGCAAATAAAGTAAAACCTGACCAGTGCTGTCAGTCTCCAAGCAAAATAGCGCGAAGGCATACAGATATTTTGTTTGAAGTATGCTTTACCAGGAGAGACAGTCAAGGTTTCCGTGGAATGTCTAAATCTGTTCTGAATCCAACCTTTGAGTACTGATGCCGGTTGTAGATCCATTTAGTTTACATATTGGCTGAACCAGACCTAAATTCAGCTTGCGAATGAAGACCCAGTATCAGGGTGCAGAGGGATGATGCAGTGCAATGGGACACGGAATGCAAAGAAGGAACAGAAATCTGGATCCATAATTTCATCTCTTACGTAAGTCTTGCTGGTACAACCTTTAGGCAGTTGCTTCAGCCTATGTCCCAGTTTATACACCTGTGAAAGGTGTATAAAGCATCTTAAGGCATAAGACTTTTTCGCTGGGTACTAGGACTCAATTAAATCTTTTAGGCAGAGTTAGAGGAGAACATTTTAAAATAAAAATAATGATCTAATTCACTAGAAAAGAACATATTCTTACCTTTCTACCAGGTGGCCCAGGGAACCCAGTCAAACCAGGTAAGCCCACGTCTCCCTGTAGGAAGCAAGCAAGTTGAATTAGTTTTCAGCAACGTTTTACCTATGCCTAGCGTACTGTTACCGGAATTATTTTGCTGACAGTAGCACCCAACTATTGATATTTCTGATTCTAATCGCAACTCTTCAAAAAGTGACTGGATAAGAAGTGTAGATTTAAAATTCATCTCTATTAACTGGCTCAGATAAATAATAAACCCAGTTAAATAATGGCAGCTGTTGCTACAGTCCAGCTTTTTGCCAGCAGAATGAATGCTTTTTTTTTCAATGATCTCATTCAGACACATGCTTCATTTGCCTTTTGACAGGCATCTAAATCACCAAGGCAAGAAAATTTTAGCTTTTAAATGCAACAAGAACAACAGGTACCTCCTGCCAAATCCTGTGATTGTGCTCATACTACATTACTGCACTGGTTCAGCCCACGCTCCAGTTCAGATGGCGCTGACGGTATAATTATTTAACCTGCCTATATGACATGGCTTGAACCTTTGCAGGCTGCTGGTGGGAGGGTTTTTTCAGTGGCCTGTGCTTCTGGAAAGGGATTGCATCACATCCCAGCTGGCATACACAAATCATCATAGGAACGGAGAAGCGTTTTGCTGCGAGATCTCTCTGACATCCAATCCATTCGTACAAGCCCATTTTGGCCTCCTCTGATTAGGATCAAAAACCCCTTTAGAGTCTCTACCACTGTGCTGTGTCTGCTTACTGAAAATGCATTTGGAGTATCTAGCTTGAAAATTAGGCATCACTCCAAACTCCTGCTGGAAACTCCTTGTTTCTATTACTGCTAACAGGAATAAAGCCTTGTTAACATGAGCTAAAAGTGATCTGGATCTCTCCCTTTCTTATATTGAGCATGCTTGCAAGAAAACGGTTCCAGGCTCTGCGGGTGGATGATTTCCATGTGATGCCATTCTGATGTAGTGTACCAGAAATTACAAAAGGCACCTCGTGCTGTTAAGTTAAAAGCATCGTTTCAGACTTAGCCATCTCAATGTTTTCTAGTGTCACTCTCCATCTTGCATTTGTGTGGCTTGCTGTGCTTCATCAAGGCATCTGGTTTCAAACGAAGGGCCTAAGTTCTTCATGGCTGATGCTTTCTATTAGCTGTGCATTTATAGCAAGGCTTATGATGAAAGGAAGAGAACCAGGCTTCTTGCCCTGGACATGAGTTATGAAGTATTGTGCAGGTACCACTGAAAGAGCTAATCGAGGTAGATGTTGTGGAGCCCTGATCACTCTTCTATTCATTTCTAGACTTCTGTGAGGCCTTGTTGCCTCAGTAAAAATTGCTCAGCTGTGAAACAGCAAAAATGGGAGTTGTAACTTACTGAAAAGAATCAGCAGAACCCTGATCCTTAACGATTGCTAAATCCAGAAACCAGCTACACTTCCCAGTTGTGTGCTTTGTGTTGATTTGAGTAGACCTTGGTGGAAAGGCCACTGGTTGTCACACAGCAGGGCCCATGCGCTGGCAGTGCAACGGTCTGAGAAGCCTCCCTTTCTCCACCAGTGGGACGGCACGGCTGCTCTCAGAGTACCGATCTGCTGTAGGCTGTGTATGTGACGTGAGGCAAAGCACTGTTTCTCAGCTCCTCGTCAAGAACACCCTTTCCTTTGCCTTCAAGTTTTTTATTGCTTACACTGGGATTGCCTCTTTCTACAGCTGCATGCCCAGAGCTGGCAAGGTGTGGCTGTATCTCACATGCGCTAGTTTAAATACCTAGCTTAAGTAGCCACATGCTTACAGCAGCAGGGACTTAAGTTTGGGCTGTAGATTATGCATAAAATGGATAAACACTTGGACAACAAAAAGCTGTGGCAGCAGGCATTTCAGTGCACTGTGGTCAATACCTTAGCTAACTCTCTTTACTCCTGAATCCCAGGGTCTAAGTCTTAATTTTCAGTCCTGAGTCTACTTGAGTAGCTGTGATGCTTGTGGCTGCAGTATGGACTCCCTCCATGTGTACGTGCAGGGCTTAAAGCGCACCGTGGTCTTGATGCCTGTGCACTCTGGGCAACATCTTACCTTCTGTCCATTGCGAGCTTTTCCAGGTGACAACCCAGGATCACCTTTCTGACCCTGAAATGAAAAACTTTCATTAATGACATAATCCAAGGACCCAGGCTATAGATGTGGTTCTGCTTCCATCAAGCCTCCAAATCAGAAAACCATTTTGTTTTACCCCCATCTTGCCCCGACATCCCAAATGTATTAAAGTCCCCAGGTATAGCTGTTTTTCCGGGGCTGGTTTTGGTGAGTGAGCGCTGCTGCTAAAGCGTTGAGTTTTAAATAGTATTTGACAGTATTAAATTGACTAAAGAAAGGATAACTGGAAAAAGGAAATGTCAGGACTTTTGATACTTATTAGACTAGACAGCTGTGATTTCTTCCTTGTCTACAACTACCATCACAAAAATAATTACCAAGCCTATTACTGCAGCTAAACCAGCCTTCTTAACATCTTGCTAGTTGCTGTTGCTTTTTTAACTGTGAGGAACAGATGAAACTGCAGAGAAAGTTACACTAATTAGACACTACCAACAGCCAGAGCAATTGTGAAGCTTTCAGGCTGGCAGAAGAAAGAGGCACACTTTATCTTAAGTGGCAGTATTCTTCATTTTCCTTTTTAACAACTGTGATGAGAGAAGTTATAATTTAAGACTGTGATCTGATGAACACAGGCTGGAATTTCAGCAGTGTTTGAACGTCTAATTCCAGTAGATCCCTTTGAAAATCCTAGTTCAAATTCTTAAAAGGTGGAAAGGTGATGTGTGCACCTACAGGGTGAGACATAGAAGTAGGAAAAACTAGAAGAGATTTGAAGCGTGCCAGATTCTTTTGGCAGGGGAAAGGTAAGGCTTAGCACACAAAGAAGCTTAGGTCTGTATAACATCTCTTCTGGTACAGCTAGGACACAGGTATCCCAATATCAGGCACTGGCCATTTAACACCCCTGCGATCATCAACAAGTTGCAACCTCTGTGTGCCGCATCAGCAGCACGGGATTCAAAACCAGCCACCAAGCACAACACAGTTGTGAGGGTTAATTAATGCTTGTCAAGTGAAGTGCTGGGAGGGAAGGTGAGACCCGACAAAGGAGTAATAGTATTTATTAACTGGCATTTCTCATTAGCAGCACAAAGGTCTAGTTATAGCTAGCTGAGCAGCTTTTCCACGCAGCCTCATTGCGACCGCATTCGAGACATACTTCCCACCTTGCACAGCGTGTAAATCTCCCTCTCCTCCTCCACCATCCACCACAAGCTGCAAGGTTCAGGGAGTGAGACTACTTGGCTACGGACTGTAGGGAGCACTGCTGATTCAAGGCAGATGCATCTGTACAAATTCTGAATGAAGGCTGCCTGGTTTCCAAACAGTAAATGAAGTCATGCAGATAATCTTGCTTTGCATGCAGCTGTTATCAGGGCAATTCTCCCACTCTTTGAGCTTCAGCGCAGTCAGTGGGTGCTACGACTGCTTGGAACAGATTAAAGCAGCCCTCAGGATCACAGGATATTAATTTCTACTCTGCAAAATTAATTTACTGCAGCAGGTAGACACCCACAACTCTCCCTAAATCTTGCCATGTGCTCAATGCAATGACTTTCAGCCATGTAAAGGAATACAAGCCTCTCACATTTTTCCCTGGGAAGCTCCAGATCACATTAGCAAAGACTGTGCTTTGCATCATGGTTCTGTGTTCAACACTGCTGAGACCATCACACAGGTGGAGAACTCAGCCACAAGTAGGATTACACTTCCCTAAGATTAATCAGCAAGATGGCATCAGGGCCAGAGAGCACAGATGCCTGGATGCTGAGGGCTGAAATTGTGGATTAATTGCCCAACTCTTCTCGCACAGCAACCATAACATGGGAATTAGCCTAAGCCTTGTCCATCACTAAGCCTTGGCACCATGCCCACAAGCGTCTCTCTTTCCCATCCCAACTGGCTGAGCACAGTACTTCCTCTTGTAAAGGAAGAAATTGTTTTCTTCTGGTTTTTCCCTACCTGGGAGAAGTCTAGAGCTGTGCAATTTAAACACCTCAGCTTTGCAATCCCACTAATAGCATTTTAAACATCAGTGAGCCAAACTGATGAGCTACCTTGGAGCCAAACCGTTCACTAAAAGGAAAATTCAATTTTTCCTAGCACTGTAACAAGAGAGATTTATCCAGAGCAGCTAACTAAGCAAACCATACTAACGCCTGATGCCAAAAACCTCCCAACTCTTGTCATGGCTTTCGAAAACACACCCTGTCTGACAGCTAATCCTCCTCCCAATCCCAAACTCTACTAGGGCATCCTCAGAGCTACATCTAGTCGTTAGCAAAAATGCCCCTTCTGCCCCCACCAGCAGCTTACAGGTCACACAGCCAGCCACAACCCTAGTCCAGCATATGTCTACAGCCATTTAAGAGCTTATCTACTATAATCAGTCTTTGCTAACTAGATGCAATAGCAATTTTGCAACTGCCAAGGACAACAAACAGAATGCAAAAAGTGGCAAGAAGCCCCCTTTAAGAAGTTGCACATTATAAATTGCTGAGAAAGCACGATGGGCGGAATTCTCAGGTGGCGTGAGTGGGTGTAATGTGGGTGTAATGCCACTGAAGTCAGTGGAACCATGCCCAAACAGGTCAGCGGGAATATGGCTCAACAGTTACATACGGCTCTGTGCAGAAGATCAGCTTCCTAAGTGCAAGGGCCTACAAGTGCTCAGCTCCAGTGCTAAGAATAAGGTGGACTCTGCACAGGATAGATTCAGAAATGTAGCAGTCCGACAACACAACGCTGGAGCTCACCAGTGCAATACAACCGGAGAAGGGACGTGCACAAACACACACATCTCTGCCAGCTGCGATGCCACATCGCATCCCTCATAGGCAGCTGATTGCCTGACCTTATGAGTGCTCTGTTAATTCAGCTGATAAAAATTATGCTCCTGGGTTATTTCCTAAGTGACAATGACTTGGTGTTAGTCATGATTTCCAAGCTGTATCTATCTGGGAAACTTCAGTTTCCTTTCTTGGATTGCTTGTTTTTTCCACGGTACTAACTGCTATCTAGGGAAGACCTAGTCCAGCCGCCACTTGAAGGCTCTCAGCAAGAGAAGTTCTAGTTGGGGCTGCTCTGCCTTGATGCCCAGGCTGAGCTTTCACAAGTCTATAATTTCAGCCATGGGCTGGGTCTACTAAGAAGTTATACCCAGGTGCAGGCTTGCCAAGCCTGGTGAAGGGTAGAGGTATTTCAAATGTAAGGGGGTGAAATATCAAATTTTTGTGCAAAGTCCACCTTCTGCAACTGGTGTAACACCAGAGAAATGAAGGGAAGGAGGGAAGTCAAAACTCTGGGATCTGATAAACACCTTCCAAAAAGTGCTTCATATGCAAAGGTCTTGCAATCATGGCTTAGCAGGCTCTCCCTGCTAGAGGTGAAATTATGCCCAGGCCTGGGCTGAGCTACAGCTTTCACATCCCATTGCAAACTTAATATTTCTTTTGACGAAGCATTGTGCAGAACTGCCTAATCCTGCAAATGGTGGCCAGACAAAATTAAAATATATCGCACAGACTGATGACACCGTATCTCTGCTGCAGACTATTACAGCTATCCATCCGCCGAGGGCTTCCAGCTGCCAGACTGCGCATCAAGATGGAGGAAAAATGTTTACAGGAAGTTTTTATTTCTAGTAGGAGATCAGCTGAATACAGCTTTACAACCAAATGATGATTTCTGACAAGGCATTGGGCTAAAAGTGTGGGGATTTTTTTAAATCCTATAGCATAGAAATATAGTTCGACTCTACAGATTGGATCAGGCTGAATTTGCAGGACTGGAAGTTAGATAAAAGAACTTTGATTTGACTTATAAAACTCAACAAGTGTGATCTGGAAGTCATTGATGGAGAATAAATGCAGAACACTAAGATGTAGAACTTTTACAGCCTCCCTTTTCAGGCCATATAACTACACTTTAGAATTTAAAACAGCTGCTGTTCACCAGCATGTCTCCAGTGCCTAATTTTTAATCACGTAGAGGCAGCATGCCAAGTTTCCAGAATCTTTTTCCCAGCGCATCAATAGTGTTCATAACATCTCTGCCTACTGACGAGATTGTAAAAAGAAAAGACCCTTGCTTGTACCTTTCTCTGTTTGGCTGAGACATCCCACAGCTTCCTTGGTAGTGAAAACCTCTATTGAGCACTGCCTTTCAAAACTCAACTATTCCTTAGTCCCAGTTAGGTGTTATAAAATATAAATCTATTTCTGTGTAAACAACGACACCAAAACAATCCAAACCAATTTCCCAGGAACTTCCCAGTCTTTAGGTAACACAAAGCCTTTTACGCAGGAACAAGCTGGGAATTAAAACGTCTTTCTGAAGGGTTTTGCAGCACACTGGATTAGCTCCCCTCTAGAGCTGCATCTGTGCTAAAGTCTCATGCAAAGGGAGGAGGTCCGGCTGTGAGGGGGGTGACTCCAGCTCCCACCCGGCTGCAGCACCCTGGGGAGAACATGTGTACAGGAGAAAAGGACAAAACACAGGGCTCCTGGCGCTGCAGGAGGAGGTCGGTGAGACCTCACGGGAGAGATGAGGACATCTAGAAGGAAGCAATGGGATCAGTTTGGGAGGACTGATGGAGGTCAGGGTTCCCAGAAACTGGAGAGGGAAGGAGAGACGAGGGAGTTTCAGGAGGAGGAAGGCAGAGGAAGCCCCAGGTGCTGCCAGTCCCCTCCCCGCTGTCCGGACCCAAAGTTGGATGAGCAGGCTGCAAAATCCCCAGAAGAGAAATGAGAAAGGAAAGAAATCCAGACCTGGTGAGGCTCTGGAGTGGGAGGATTCCACTGCCCTCGTCTCAACATAGCAGGCTATGCCTGGCACAGGCATAGCTTAAGCAGGATCCTAATTAGGCAGTCTTTGAAATTAGGGAGAACCAAGAACCGAGGCACACAGCAGGGTCTCTTGCAAGCACAGGGAAAAGCTTTGGCTGTGCTGCTGGAGGGCCTGTGTGTGAGCAGAGGGGAGGGGAGAAATGGCTTCGGCTACTTGTCATTTTGTACAGAGCAGGATGAAAAAGTCCGTACTTCCCCCACTGGAATGTCCTCTGAAACAGGAAGGCAAAAGCTCCTCACGCCAATTAATACTTACTTTCAGGCCTGGGGGCCCAGGTGAGCCAGGGTTTCCGTGGGGACCTGGGGGACCCTAAAAAACACAACAAACACAAAACAGAGTCAAAAGGTGTTCGTAGGCATCTGCATTCGTCCCGAGAGCGGCAGAAAGTCTCAGGCTGTGCTGTGGCCAGACCTAACAGCACAGCACCAGCAGCCTGCACCCCAGCAGGAAGACAGCTTCAGCGGGACTCTCGTTAGTGCCTTCGGAGCGGTGGAACTTGGCGGCCGGTTCCCACCTACCTTTACAGAAGGTGGTTTCAGGCTGAAACCACAGGCTCTTTCAGGTGGTGTGTCTGCCACCACAAGATGTGTCATGTGGTGTCATGACAACAAGATGGTTTGGGTACACCAAATATTCCACAACCAGGAACAGAAACTACCTTGGGGTCAGGGGAGTCAGAGCTGTGCAAGGAGCCCCAGCAGAAAGAGGTGGAGGCAGGCAGAGGGGAGTGGAAGTGTGGCAGGGTGTTAACAATTTTTTTAGCCAAAATGGAAGAGAACACAACTAATTACTAAAGGGAAATTTTAAATTGTTCTGCTATTTGAGATGAACTCATTTCCCCAGCAACCAGATTTTTGCCTTTAGAGGTTAGAAAGAGAATGGATGGCCGGACAGTAAAATGGGGGGAGCAGAGGTAAGCCCCTGTTTAAACCATTTAAATCTGTATTTTTGCATAGGTCTCACAAGCCAACGACACTGTCAGAGTATTTACCTCAGATCACATACAGCAGTATCTCCTTTTGCATCATATTTTAAACCACCGTGCATATTTTCCAAAGACTATTTAAGGAGTTATCTGGAATAAGCAGCTAAGAATAGTTTATCCCGGGATTGTATAGAGCACAGAAGATCTGTTAACCTTTCAGGCAGAAGTAATAACAATTCTAAGTCCTCTTGAACACGTTCCTGGGAGATGAAACAACCTGCAGATTCAATTCCAAGGGCTCCTGTTCTGCCAAGATTGTGTGTGAGCTTTACACCACCATGAGGAGCATTTTACTGTACCCTCTAGTTAGAAGGAGTACAGGCTAGGGGATAAAAAGCCACTCAGACACTTTCTCAGTAAGCTGTAGTATTTCCGATGAGCTCTTCAGCATATATGGGGCCAAAATCTTCAGGGTCTGATTTCCAAGGAAAATCGCTGCAGTTAAACATGCGACTGCCATCCAAGTTCAGTGCCCTTCCTCTCTTTTGAGAGAACATCAGTGCGCTGATGTATATTCAGTTTTATTTTTACTACACTGTAATAGAAAATAATGGCTTTTTTTATTTAGCTATTGTATCTTGTGGTATAGACAGTTGTTGAGTGCTCAGTGCTATTTCACAACACATGCTGCTCTGCTGTAAGAGGCTGTTCAATTAAAAGGCTGAGGCTGAACTTTTCAAATGGCTTTTTTTTTCCCAAATAAATTTAATATCCCATTCTTAAACTCCTTCCAAATTTTCAGCCTGAAACCAAATACATTTATTGTCCCATTCTTAATTTCCTTCCAAATTTTCAGCCTGAAATTCTCCGATAGTTTAGCCTGGCTGTGAATTTCCAATGAAACGGAAAGAACTTTAATTAGAATTAAGGTCTTTGAGTATCAATTTGTCATTTGAAAACCATATAGCTGCTGTAACCAGAGTAACTGAGCACCAAGTAGAATTAAATAAATTCATCTTCCCAGCAAACATCATCTGTCCACCTCATTGGGTGGGACACTGAAACAGAGACAATGTGCTGCTTCAGGTAATTCAACAAGTCTGTGTTAGCAAAAGCGCTTCAACCCAAGTCTTCCAAGTCTCAAATATGTATGAAAATTAATATTAAGTGACAGAAATCAGAACAGTAAAGTCTCTATAAAAGATGGGTTCCTAAAAAGCTCTTACACGTAAGCAATAATCTAGGTAGCTCTGAACAGGGTTCATAAATCCAGACCGCTGCTAGATTTGAGGAGGGAATTCAGCTGTTATTCAACTTTGGAATTAGGCAGCTTGGCTCAAAGCCCATTCCAGTGCAGTTAGTTGAAATCCATGCTCCACCATAGCCTGAGGCAGGCTTAAAACTGTCAGACTGAAGAGAACAGCATGGTTTGGTGTGACTCCTAGCTGAAAACCATAGTTTCCAGGAGGAAACCTGGAACTTAGGAAGCTCAGTTGCTGATCAAGAGCTCCTAGATAAGAGACTAATCACACCTCCAGCAAAATTTGGTGCAGGCTCTTCCAGAGCTAAACCAAAGCACAGCAACACAATCATAAAAAGCCTTAACCAAAAGGAGGAAAGAAGGGAGAAAGAATCTAGTCCCAGTATCCAGTGACAAAACATGTGATTATGAAAAACACAGGCTCTTGACATAAGATGGAGCCTTTACCACTGAATTAAATGAGACTCATAGCGTGTGATCCAGGCAAAGGAAGGTCAGAAACCCATCCTATTCCCAAAGATCAATGTGGTCTTATCCTAGTGAGAAGTGGCCACATCCTGCTGATGAAGTGACAGTGGGAAGTCCAGTCTGGCACACAAGAAACTGCTGTAACCAAGTCTGGGGCTTGTGCTAAACGTTTTAAACTGCTCTCATAACTGTGGAGAGAAAAGGGCGTAGTCTGGCAGTAGTCCTAAAAATGGTAAAAAATAACTGATCTTGATGTGTTCCAACACGGTTAGTCCTGAATCTGTGATTACACCCACATTCTTGGCAGAGGAGGAAGATGCGGTGTGGTACAGTTAGATGGGCTGAGTAACGAAAGGTACAGGACAGCATCTGCCTCAGGAGCTGTTAGCAATACAAAATCTGAACAGGCAGGCCTTACACATTAATCCATGCACCAATCTGCAAGCCCCAATAACAGTCATCATGCCCTCAAGCTACCCACCCTTGTTTTATTAAACCCAGTCCAATGTTCATTCCTCTTCTCCTACTGCGCTCATCAGGATTACGCATCTCCAACCAGTGCTCCCAGAAATAGCCCTCTTTCCATGGAGAAGCAATTCAAGAGTTAACTGCTTTGTAGTTCTATAGTTAATTGCTATATTTTACTCATGCTATCCTGGATTTAATTAAATTTCCCACTCATATCTAGAAATTGGGATTCTCCTAAATATATTTATCATCAATACATTAGTTTTGCTCCTCTTTTCTACACACGGGATGGGACAATGCTGAGACCACTGAATAAAAAAATTCCACAGCACGCATTACTATTTGCACGCGCGTCTGTTCACCCACCCACTTTGGCTCCCTTATAGCCGCTGAAACAATCCAATCTAGCGGCAAGCAAACTTGCATCTGAAATCTTCCAAGCCTTGCACCAGAAATTCCACGGAAAATTTTACCATGGGACAGTAGCAGCCCAAGGCTCAGCGGCACGGAGACCAGAACAATCCCTGAATGTGTTCTCCAAATGGCCGGGGCAGAGGGGGGGTTGTCCCAAAGGTGACGGGTTTGTAATCTCCCTGGAATGTCTTTTACGTGAACGATGCTACTTGAGAACTACACTGTGCCATCCAGTTCATCTCGGTGACGCGCCTGGAGATGGGACCCTGCTCACAGAAGCGCTTTTATGTGTACTGGTTCACAGCCCAAAAAATTAACAAAAGTATAACTGTGCACAGCTCCCCCCCATCCCTCCAGCATTCATGAGGAGGGGAAAAAAAACCCCTCCGAACTCCTGCTAAATGCTAGAAAGCTTCAGTCCAAGGAATGACCACTCATTCAAAACTCATTATGTCTTGGGGTTTCACTGTGTAAAGCAAGTTTTTCTGCTCCTGACCTACAGATCCCACTCTGACCTCTGGCTTGCTGAAAAATGAGCTAAATATTTGAACTGAAGCCAAACAAACTGTTTCTTTAAACACTTCTTTTCAGAAATTGGAAAATCTTCCTAATGGAATGAGGATACCGGGGAACCTCTACAGCTGACTAAGTTCTTGCTTGTTTTAGGAGGGAAGCCCTGCATTTTGAAAGAAAGGGAGATTTTTTGCAACCACAGACCAAATGTAACAGGGACACGTTACACTGGGCCCTTGCAATCTTTCAAGCTGCTAAGGTTCACAGGAGGATGGCAAGAACATCCGAAAGCATCAGGAAGTGCACACGTATTCTCTTCACCCATCCATTCAGATTTCTCTAGCATTGTATCAGAGAAGTTAAATAAAACAAGAGCAATTGCAGCATGCCAGGATTTTTATTCCCAATTCTGCCTCTGACCTGTTGCGTGGACATGGGTAAAACACTCCCCTTACATCTGAGTTTGCTTACCTGTTAGACAGGGAGATCGGCTTCCAGTGGGAGCTGGGTTCCTAAATTATTTGTTTTGGAAAGTTTGACCACAGCTCTTTTCTTGCTGACCTGGGAGTGAAGCCAACAACCGGACTCCTGCCTGTCACGTGTTGGCTTGCTGTCTCCTTCACGTAGGAGGGGGACAGATAACTAGGGTTTACATAGCACTCGCCTGGAAGGCAACATTTAAGACCAAGTATCATGGTTCACAGTACTTTTCTGCAGACCTGATTAAATCACAGGTAGTTTGCTGGTCTAACTATACCAGTGGGGACTGACCAACATAGATGTGCTGGCAAAAGCCTCTCATGCAGACAGCCTGGGAGTGAAGCTATTCGAGCCCTGGGTGAGGCAGGAATAAGCTACGATGGTGCAGAAGTTATTGCTCCACCGGGAGCCCTTTGTTGACAGTTACTTGTAGAGCTTGTTAGCACAGCTCTGCTAGCAAAACCCAGCCTCAGTCACTGCCTCCCCACTAAACCTTGATGTTTGAAGAAATGCAAAGGTCACCTGCAGAAATGAAGTGCAACACACATTGCTTGCACAGAACTGCTCCGTGCGGGTTGCTGTGCGCGTTACCCGAGCGCCACCGCTCACACACAGAGCTGTGGAAAAGGTATCCCACTACCTGCCCGGCAAAGTGCTTTCACATCACAGAAACCTGGGGAAAACCTTCATTGCTAAAACCAACATTCCCTTCGAGAGGCACCTCAGACCTTACACAGACACATGGCACATTCATTTGAGGAAAAGCGGTGTGAGCAGATCTCTTGCTTATGCCTCAAATTCTTTAATGCAGACATAAAAGCCAAAAACAATCCTAGCTGGATACAGACAGAGAGAAAACCTTCCTGTAAAGTGCACATGACTAATACAGCAATATCTCTACAGGTTTGCAAAGCGCCTGAGGAAGTGTTGTTAGCCATCATTTCCAGTCATCAGAACTGCAACATTTTTACTCCTTTCCCTTGGAGTCCCTTAGGCAATAACGGGAAGAATAAACACCCAGCTTTCATTTGTTAGATATCTCTGCCTTCATAGTTGCAGAGAGTAGAACATAGCTGTAGTCTGAATCTGTCTCAATGGGTCCCTGATGCTGGGTGATAGGGTGTAAAATTAATTCCATGCTCCTAAAATGGGGATTGGCTTTTAAAAGTCAAGAAATTGTCATTTTCAAGACTGCCACTATCCACTTAGCTACCCTCCCTTGGGTTGCACTTGAATGCCAGGATGTGTCCCAAACACAACCTCTTTCATGCTTTTACAAAGACTGGCATTTGTTGTTGCCAACCAGGTGGCATTGCTTACATGGAAGAGCAACATTCAGACTGTACAGGCAAGTCTAGCGATACTTATCTGCTGGAAACGAGGAGACAGAATCGTGGGATCAGCCAGCTTTTCTTACAAACTGTCACTGACCACAATCTCACCCTCAAAGCAAAAGCTAATCAGAGCTTTTGTTTTACCCTGAGCAATATGGGGGGAGAAAGGGAAATAAAACAGAGACAATACAGAATTCAAAGGAGTGGAAATACTGCGTTACATCAGCAAGAGAGCCACTTTATGGACTTCACAGCTACAGAAGGTCGTGAGTCAAATGTTGCGATTAGATTTTCAAATGAGCCAAGTAATTGTATAAGCATTAATAATGTAGAAATTACACAAGCTACAACAAGGGCAATTATGTCTCATGCTTTAGGCCATAAACTGCATTGGTGACAAGGAAATATCCTTCCTTTCCTCTGGCATCGAGCACTGCAAAGTTGCATGCAATATACACCTCCCCTCAGGAGCTCCAATCTCGGTCTGGAGCCCCATGGGACACCTCATGGGTTACCATTGGGCTGGGCTGGTGTGAGAACTGTGTGGCTGCTTTGTTTGAGGATCCGGTTAGGCAGAGATAGAACATAACCCCTGCAGTGTTGCACATTTATTTTTAAGTGGCTCATGCACAACAAACGCAAAAGACGCAAGAATTCCCCTAAGCCTGTCTTAGTTTCTGGCAGCTCTTCTTCTTTGCAATGAAATCCTTAAACCCCAAAGAACCACAAGACAAAAAATACTACAAACATGTTGCAAAGTCAAAACAACTTATGCACAGAGCAGTACTGTCTCCAGTGCTCCAGGCCAGACATTTACAGAGTGACCCTTTTGCCCCCTCCCAAAATTAGCACAGCCTCTTTGCAGAGGTCTGACCCAAGCCGGGCTCAGCTGTGCTGAGCACTTCCTAAATGGGAACTCTTTCCTGGGCCGATTCTCAGCACCTCTGGCAGGGACTGAACTCAGAAATCCTCTGTTGCTTATTGTCTTTCAGAGGATGATCTTAAATATAGGATGGAGCATGCCACAGCTGGGGAATAACACAGAAAGTTATGACACGGCTTCCACAATGCTTTTTTCTTCAGAAAAACTCAAGTTTTGGCAGGTAGTGGAATTCAGATGTAGAGCTGAAATTTGGTCATTCACGCAGCAGGCAGGGGATGCAGCTGGGGTCTCCAGACACGGAGTCTAGCTTGCACACCACAGGATTGCAAGAAGTAACACCAAACACCTCTCCTAAGTAATGAGATGGGGTAAGAACAAACTTTCAGCCTTAATGGGGACTTTCTGAGAACTGTAAACTCCAGACAATTTGCTGATGTGGTTGCTGCTCAGGTATTTGTAAACAGAAGACATCAGGGCTGTACAACCAGTCGTGCTGATGTTTCACTAAAGAACATATCTAGTGCGGAACAGATTGTCCTGTCCATAAAACACACGAGCCTGGTGCTATCTAATGCCTTACACTTATGGCCCAAGTCAGTATTCAGATCTATTGATATCCACACCCAGGCTGCAGGGGGTCCTGCAGACCTTTTGTTTTTTACTGTTGTAGAAAGGAGCTGTGTTTATCTTTACTGGTTACTGCAAGATCTCACAGGACTGTAACAAGTGTCCTCAGGGAATGCACAGCCTTCTAGCTCTTAGCCTCTTGGTTGTTCTTTAAAGACATTACATGGGGTTGAGTTTTAGCCAAGTATGTGTGAGGAAATCTCCCTCTGCTGCCAGGCCAGGATGCTGCCTGGACCACGGATCCAAATATTCCCTCCTTCCAGCCTCAGACACTTGCATCTTTTGATTCCCAACCCACGTCAGTGCAGTGCTCAGGAAATGGGCTCCATGACCGTACCTTGTGGGACAGCACCTTGCTACCATGAAAGTGGTGCCAACAGTTAACTGTATCCAGATCAGGCGCGTCACCCAGCTTTGGGAGACTACTTCTGCAGCTAGGCCAATGCAGAAAGCTTTTCTCACAGCTAGCTGCAGCACTCAGCACCAGATGTTTCCTCAGCATAGCACTCAATGTTCAAAGATCTGCATCAGAATTTAATGTAGGGAGGAAGAAATTCAGGAATTTGCAATGGATCTTGTAGAACAGCTCAGACATTTTGCTCTAGATCCTGAAAAGGAGTCAGAGAGCAGGTCTCAGTCTGGGGAACACAAAAGCTCATCCTTGGTCCTAGAACCTGGTCCCACTAGTGAAGGCATAGTGACAGTGAGGGACCTCAAAAGGAAGCAATCTGGGAAGCTGGGGAGAGTGAAGGACAGAACAAAAAGCAGCCAAAGCTAATATTCAGCACTGGGTTTGCAAGAAGAGATAGATACTGGAAACAAAATGAGACAGACAGAGCTCATTCTTCTGACAGCCATTTGGAAGCATTCATTCCCAGCCTTTGCTGATGCCAAACCTTACCCCAGGGAGGCTGCAAATCACCAGTGTGGTCTCCTGAAAACATGTAACAGGGAATGAGAAAAAGGAAAAAGGCCAGACCTCAACAGTGGGGCTTGAAGCAATCATTACTCAGCCATAGGAACATACAACAGCCCTTGGAACAGTGGGACAGGCAGATGCAAGTGCAAATGGAGAGAAATTTTTAAACCACTTACTCGGGAACCTCTCTTGCCAGGTGGTCCTGGTAAGCCCGGCAGACCTGGTGGACCCTAGAAAAATAAAAATAAGTATTAATGACAGTTCTATAACAGGATGGTGCTCCTGACAGTATTTCAAGGAGACCCATAATACAACCATTTGGAGAAGACCTGGGGAGAAGGGCCAGTTATAACACCATGGCCAGAATTTCCTTTCAACTTACGCTATTACCATAAAGGGATAAAAGCCATGCACAATAACATCTGCAGAAGCATATATTTCCATAGAGTAGAGACAGAGCATTCACATCTTTCTGCTGTGGACCGCACTCCCGTGAGCACAGCTGTGTTTCACGCTTCCAGTTTCCTGGACCCGTGCTGTAACACAGGGGTAACACAACTGTCTCTCAGCTTCGGAGTTTTCTGCTATGTGCTAGCACACAACAGAAGTAACGTGTTAGCACCTTGGCAAGGGAGGAACACTGTGTGTTGTAATATATACCAGCTGAGGATGTATAGTTCTTGGTGTTGTAGGTTCCTACATGAGTTGCAACGTAATCGCATCCCAGCACTTCATATTTTAAAGCAACGTGTTATAAAATGTAATAAAATTGGTGTCAATGTTGGAAATTCTTAAATACGGCTCTGTAATATAGGAGAGGTCAACTCATACATGTCAGAGTAGTGGGGGTTCTTGGAAGAGGGTGAGAACAAAGTGGAGGTATCAGGCACCCAGCTGTGCACTGATCTGAAGCAGGTTAGGAAAAAATACTTAACCTATGATGTTTGAACTCCTTTGAATTTATTCATTTATTTATTCATTTTTTTCAATGGGACTGGAGAAATCGGGTTTCTAGAGAGCCATTTGCATCTCCTAATAACTCCTCAAAACTTCTTTTCCCCCAAGCCAAACATGTCTAACAAGAATAACTGTTAATTAAAGTGTCTCCCAGAGGATTTATAATCTAGTAGCTCTGTACAAAAGATGAGTTTTCATTGCATCCAGGGGAGAGTGTGATCCAGAGCAGCAGACTGAAGGATGTTTGGAAGGCAGCCTGAGCTCTCCAACTGCGTGGCAGTCAGGAGAGCAGGTCCCAGGAGCAACGCTCTGCAGGGAAGATGGGTGCATCGCATGGACCAGGTGCAGCGCAAGCCCCACGGCCGCACTCCGGCCCCCGCACAGCCTCGCTCCCTTCCCACTGGCTCACCTCCGTAGGACCTCACGTGCTCGATCGCCCCAAGCGGAGCCTGCTGCAAGGCTGACCCTGTTGCTGCTGAAGGATTGCCAGGCAGGACTGCTCAGGCTCCGCAGCGTATTACTGACCCCGAGGAAGAGTGAAAAGTTCGTGATCTCTATTGCAGGAGTCATCAAGGGCGTGATTTAGTAACAAAAATAAACCCTGGAGATCCCTATCCTAAATCTCATGCCCAGGATAAGATTTTGAACAGAGAAAACCTGCCTGAACCATATAGGTAACTGATGAATAAACATTCCCCTAATATTACCAACCCTCCTATACATAAGCAGTAAATTAGTATAAAGGAGAGCTTTTGAAAAAGACATCCAGCCAAACTTGGTACAGTAGAAAACAGTCAGGGGGAAGAGTAAGCAAAGCCCAGGGTAGCGCTCTCTGTGCTACTAATTTGTCAGGACACCAAATGAATCATAACCTATTTCTTTTCTGTAGTTATTTCTATCTGTAGTAAAGATGACAAGAAAAGGATTGTTTTAAAAGCGTGAGAGCCCGCACAGCATAGAATAGCTAATGCCCCACACTTAGACACACAGGGATGGACTTCTACCACCACATCACTCACTGCTACTACCCAACACTGCTGCCTGTCCTGGAGATTTCCAGTCTCTATAGGCTGGGATGCTTCATCTGACCTCTTTGCAAGTTACTTATCGCTGGCTAACACAGTATGACTAGTCCTTGTATTAACAACCCTCATTGATACAGCTGACCCTCATTTTAGCAATACACACAGCATTTTAACCTGCCATTGTGCCAGCTCAGGGCCCCATGCATAATGCAATTATACAGCTGTGCAAATAGACACACGGTTGTAGGGTTTTTTAAGCCTCATGTATAACTGTGCTCCAGAATCCAAGCTTTTATTAAAAAAATCCCCTTGCCCTTTTAGTTGGGAAGATATCAAAACATGAATCCAATGCAACTGATCCAGCGACAGTTAATAGTTTACCAAAGATTAATTCAAGTCCTTAACCTCTTCTCCATCAAAACCCATCCCTGTTTACCCCTAGAAGGAGAAATAAAAGAGAAGATGCAACTGTCTGAGAACTGCGTTCCATGCGTACCGGAATTGAGGTGACCTTTTCCACCTTCCTGCTAACAGCAGCTGCAATTGTGCTTGGCCACTTGCGTAAAAATGTTCTCCAAAAAATGTGGGCTGCTCAGAATAAACTGAAGCTAACATAAAAATAAGGAGAGAGTTAATACCTGCACTGGAATGGGAATATGGAGTTAAGGGAAAGGCATTTAGCTGGAACAGCACAGAAAGAGCAGTACATAATTCAGGAGTCCCTATCACTTTGCTTTGGTTTGATTTGCCATTCCTTCAGCCTTTTTTTTTTTCTTTTTCCTCTCCTGAAGGGTAAGAGGAATAAGGTAGGATGAGTGGCTAAAAGTTGCCAGCCACTATGGTAACTGCATAAGGCAAGAGTGTGACCACGTACAAATTCGAAGCAAGTCAAGGTGGAAGAGGACTGGGGTAGCTGGACGAACACAGGTAGTTGTGAAACGTGACGCACTGCAAGACCACCTTCTAGCTTCTCACACAGTTCCTTGGTAGTTGGATTGGATGGGACATGTACTGTGCCTTCCTAGTGACTCATTTCTCCTTCGCCCTCATTTCTCCTGTGCCCCATACATATGCCCTTATATCATCCAGCTCAAATTCTTGAGCGAGACGCCCACATCAGACAACTGCCTTTGCCTGGGGAGAGCAATACTGCAATACACACGAAGGAAAATGCACATCCGCGGAGGCAGCCAGAGAAGACTAAGACTGCATCAGGGCCCTGCTACTTACAGATGATGGATGCAATCCCACTTAAAACGCAAGGCTCCAAGACACGGCGAGTAAGAGGTGTCTATCAATGAGCTACCACGTAGTAAGCCACTAAGAGTCTGCCTGGAGGTAAGGCCCATGCAGTCCCTATGCTCACCAGAGACATCTCCACCCTCACCCCTAATGCAGGGAAGAGTTAAACTGATCACACAGAGCCTGTGTGGACCTTTCCACTGTACCCCTTAGAGCACCACTGGGGAATTCCATAGGGAGCAGTGGGAAGTGCTCAGAGAGGCAGGAAAGTTTCCTTTTCCTGGCAGCTCGAGGAAGATATCACTTCTCTGCTCCTGCCCTCCCGTTGCAGGGACACCTCAGGAGATCGGCAAAGCTGACAGCCTCCTGCAGCGAGCTACCGTTCCGAGCACTTTGGTTCTTGTCTCTCTGGCTTCCTGCCTACTCCTTTCTGCAAACTGATGGCAGGGAGCACACACCCTGTTATCACACAAAGCAAAACCAGAGATCAAGGAGAAACATGGCAGAAGCAGATACTCTCTCTTCTCAAGCCAAACAGCTGAACTGTTAACCAGCCTGAACAGTTCTGTGAAGCAGCTAATGGCAGCCACATAAAAGTTTAACCCTTCTCGGTTTCCCACGGTAGCATTAGCAACAATGACTGATCCCACCAAATGATTATAGGATTTATTCTAAGCTGCTGCTGGGAAACTTTCTGGCGCAAAGGGGACTTTTTTTCTTAGCTTTTTGAGCTTCAAATTGCAAACGGAAAATTAAGCTAAGTTGTCTGAAAGGGAAATACATCGGACCCTGAGGACAAGAGAAATCTCACCATTTCCTCTTGCTGCCGAGATCAGCCAGTTTATACCTCTGCCTCTCCCACATCATGACCCTCCTCACACTGCTTCCTCTGCCCGCAGCAATGCCACTGGGAGTTAGCTGCCTTCAGATCTCAAAACCTGAGCAAGGCTGAACCTGTTCTGAGAGGGCTTCAAGGAAAGCACAATCAGTACAGGAATTGATGCTGGTGATTTGGGAAATGACTTGCTTCCTTTTGAATGACTACTGAATCAACTTACTTAGATAGCAAAGTATTCCTGTAATTGTTTCCCCAGGGGCAAGTACTCAGCCTAGTAGCAAATAGCTGACAATTATGCAGGACACAATTAATCTCATATTCCAGTGCACGCTGATAGACTGACACATCCATATTTTAGGGTCTCTCCAACGTACTGCTGCCTACCCTGTTCTGTACCCCTGCACAGCATTGGTGGCACAGTTCTCCTTTATCCCAGAAACAGTTGTGTTTCAGAGGTGGGCATCCTGCAAAACACTGCAAGGACTGAAGAGAGAATATTCTTCTTTCTCAGATGCTAATGCATGTGGTAAAACCCAACTTAAAAGGGAGTTCAGAAAATGCATCAAAAGCTTCTCCTCACATTGGCATCAAGTTCTGAGCAGTGACGTTACCCCTGCAGATAGAGGACCTGTCTTGTTTTCTTCCTGGAGAAGGATGAGGCATATTTCATATGCAAGGCCACTACCACAAACCCACCATTTAGCCTTGTACGGCTGGAAAGCACCAGCACGGAGGGACTGAGCAGCTACAGGGGCAACACTAGAATTAAAAATCCCCTACTCAGGAGAACGGAAGAGGAGACCACCTCATCTTCAAAAGACATGCCAACCCCGCTTCACACTGTCCTTGCCAGGCACTGCACAGAGAGGGAGACAGGACCTAAACTAAAACCTGGCTTGAAGTACTGCCTAAAGCAAATCTGCAATTTTTGGGAAAAAAAAATCCAGCACTTGGGTTACTTCCTTTTTCAAGGCAGGCTTATCGTATTAAATTTGGACACATCTGGGTTTCAACCAGTCTAAAAAGAAAAAGCCCTCATAATTCTGGCAGGAACAGAGATGTTGGTGGAAAGCCAGTCTTGTAATATGATTTCCGCAATAGACACAGATGTTTATTCTAGGTCTGTACAGCACCTATCACGGAAAAGTCCTTGTCCACAATTGGATTCCTAATAGAGTGGCAGCACAACACATAGCAAAATATTAGTATTCCAGCTTGATGAAAGCAGCTTTTCTACAGAGACATTTCAGGAACAGTCTCTGCATGAGGCACTTCAGACTCTTGAGCAATCTCAGACCTTGGAAGGAAGTCTGAAAGGCTGAGAAGAAATAGAGGGATCCCATACTCTATCACTCACTTTCTATTTTTAAAGATTTCTAAAAATACCTGTATATATTTATTCAATACATCCCTACATACTTTACAGCACATTTATCTCAATCACACTTTCAACTACTGCTCTTCAAAATGAACTTTGTCTTACGCAAATAGAGCTCTCTGATGCTTAGTCATTTGCCTGCAAGAAGATTTCCCTTTGGGGACAGTTCTGGTTAAATTAACAAAAAATTATGATCCAACTGTGTGAGTGAGGCTAAAACTTTTCCCAGTATTACACAAAGCGTGCGATCTCCTCTTTTCTTTTTTTTTTTAATATGACTCATTCATTAAGAGTCATTCAAACACATTGTGTGTTCCTTAATTTATCATAGACTGTCAGCTTGAGTAGCCTTTTCTGGGACAAGGAGGACTGGAAATAGGCACTTCATATTTTATCAGCGTTCCCAATCACCTCTCTCTCCCCTACCCACTGATTGAATTGGCAAGGATTGCTTCTTTATGAAAGGAGCCGGGCTCCAAGACAAACTGCTCGTGCAGAAGATGGCAGCTGGAGCAGTCTAGACTGGGGACGCGCTCAGAAACACATCTGCCTTTGAAAGAAGGCTGCCTGCCAGAGAAACGCCACACCTCTGGCTGGGCTGCTGCCACCAGGGTTCGAACCTGGGGCTCCCGGCCACGCACCGCGCCGTGCGGATGGAAACGGGAGGCCGCTGGCGCACCCGCCCGGGGACTCTTCCGACTCGGATATGCGGGGAGTCGCTTGAAACATACTCGCTCCCTCCCTCTCTCCCCGCTCCTCTTGCGTTACTCAGTGCTTCCACAGCCTCTTAGTGAACTCAGTCCGCTCCTCTGCACGTTCAGCGTCAGGTATGGTTTTCTTGCTCTAAAAATAACCCTCAGACACTAGTCAAAAGAGTCAATATGCGGCTTTTTGTTTGCAGGGGCAAAAAAGCGATGGAATTACAAACCTCTTATACAGAAGGAGAAAGGTCCAACTTGGGGTACACTGTGTACAACCCAGCTAGACCCCAGGGCAATGGGTTTGCTGCAGCTTTACCACGTAACACAGAGCATGCACATCCCAGCGGGCAGTGCTGATGGGCAAGGGAGAGGGCTACAGCCCCCTAAATCTCCCCATCAAACCTGCGGCCAGTATAGACAAGAAGACGACACCCCATCCACCAAAGGATTCAAAATACCTATCACATCACAGCCTTGCAAGGGCTTGAGGTCTTGACATGCTGGCAACAAAATACTGTTTTTCATATATTATTTTTCTTTTGTGGGTGTCCAAGCTACTTGCAGCCATGTGCTGGGGTCACGCTGCTCTGCAAGCTGGGCGATGGCCCGCTTGGCCCCGCGCGGAGACGGGAGAACTCGAGCGAGGCTCGGCAGAGGTGCTGCGGGCAGCCGTGGGGATGATTCAGAGGGACATTTGCCAGCTGCTGAGTCAGTGCTGAGTTCCTGACTTAGCATGATGTTTGGGTGTTCTTTTTGCTATTTCCCCCCTCCAAAAGAAATGTAGAGCCGAGATCCCAAATGCTTGTGGTTATTAATGGTTCCCAAGAAATTTTTCTTTTTTAAGAGCACATTATCCTCCCTTCTCTAGCCGCCCAGAAAAATCCAGCATTCCTGAAGAATTAATGCTCTGCCGTTAGTTGCATGTGGGACGCAGCGTCTCCATTCCCTGTTGCGCAGCACTGTGGTGGTCTTTCAGGACAGATTAATTCGCGGAGGGTGTTGCCGTTTACTGCCAGGTGAACGGATCCTTTTAGCCCCTTGCTTGCGCTCCTCTCACCACGTGGACACCTCCCCCAAGTGTGGGGATGGGGCCCTTCTGCACAGCTAAGATTATACCACAGTTATTTTGGTAGCATTTACAAAGCCAGAATTGCAGAGACCGCAGTGCCTGAGTCATCACTGCCTTGCACCCCGGCTGTCAATCACATCCTGATTTTGGGATGATGAGGATGAGAGATGGTCTTTTCTCTCTAAGTGGAGAGCCAGACAGGCAGAGCGTTGCTGGCTGCCAGCCTGCCTCTGCCCATAAATCATTGCCAAGGCAGCCCCAATCCTTGCTGAAAAGGTAGAAGGCAGTTTCCCATTCACACTTCTCTGCCCAGCGTGACAGTCTTCTTGAAGAGACCTTCTATCAGGCAACACAACTGGGAAAGCTAGTGAATCATCTTATCCTTCCACCCGCGTGCCAAACTCCGTGTATGACATTCCCAGCCCATAACCTGCCCCGTCCAGGGAAAGCGCCGGGCTGCGATATCGTGCAGCAGAGCAGGAAGGCCTGTACTGACCTCATCAGAAACGCCTGCCCAGCAACATGAGGACGGCGCCAGGTAATTACTCAGGCACGGAGCATTTATCAGGGCTTGTTCTGAAACATGCTGGTCTGGCCGTAGAAGTGCTACATTAATTTCTCAACATGTCATCCCCATTCCGGTCTTTTCTCCTCTTTCTCTTCCCACGTCAGAGACATCCAATGCAGTACGCTACAGAGATCTCCGAGCGAGTCACAGGAGCTATCAAGAACCACACGGCAGCCAGCTCCAGCTGAGCCATAACCTTTCCCTCCCAAAGTGCCGACTTTGTTTCCAGCAGTCAGAGGGTAAGACCAGGCAGAGCCTCAAAATGTTCTCCTTTCCCTCGACTGAGGACTCCAGTTGTTCTCAGACGGGATGGAAAAATCCTGCCACCTCTTCCCTCAGCCCTCCACAGCCTGAACCCGTTTCTTTGCTATGATTCACAAGCTGAGAGGGATTTTCCACTCCAGTTCAATAATAAGCTCTTTACATTGCAGGGGGAAGCGGGGGCTTGGAGCTTGGTCACCCTCACGACACTTGCAGGGCAAGAAGGTGGAAAAGGCCAGGATTTCACTGGGCTCAGAGCAGGCCACCCAGATTTACCCCTTACAGGTAAGTAGTATTTTAAGAGAAGTTCACAATTGCTGAATTTCTCCTCTTGGAAATACGCCTGAAATGACTCTCCATGAAACACAGCAGACTGCCCAAAGATAAAATCACTGAAGCTCATTCTGTCTACTCAGGGATTTAGCAAAACTTCTCCACATACAAAGACTACAACAGGGCTGTGTGCCTGTCAGTCAGGCAGGAGCGCCGGGCTGCATCCCCCTGCCCGGGGCAGCATCTTCACCTCTCCCAGGGATGGGAACCTTCAGACAAAACACACCCCTCAGTGACTCCCCACCCAAATTACAAGGAGAGAAATCACCAGACTGCTTTGAAATGGGACAGGCAGGAAATGCAAACCTTGAAGGTGAGCACCCATTGAGGGCTTAGCGAAACACAACCATTTCACTTTAGGTGTTACTTGCAACAATGAGCAGCACATCTGCAGACACAAGTGCTGTTGATTGTGTTCCTTAGCTAGTCTCAATATTTCCATTGTAAACCCTTCTTTCACTATTTTAAGAAGTCAGCTGTAAAAATTTGCTCTAGGCTGGAACTTGGCAATAGAGACTCCGTCTGGGAGAAACTTATTTTACATGTACAACCCCTCTCTTGTATACATAATATAGCAAAAGGCTTGGGTTGGAACACCAATTCTCCTAAAAGTTGGCCGGTTTAAAGATCCTGTTTGCATTCTTGCATTTGAAAAAAAAAGCTAGCAGGTAATTAGTGTGGCCTGACTGCTTTTAGCATTACAAAATGTGTGTATACTTTTATGATAGCCAAGATATACACCCTGAGAGTGGTTATTGTGTGTGGAATGCAGTAGTTAAATTTATAAAGGAAACTCTTTGCATGTTTTAAGTGTGGGCTATAAGAAATAAAAAAACCCCAAAAACTTATACCTTAAAAAATAGAAGAGAGTTTGTTAAAAAAAAAAAAATCCCGAAGCAATCTCTGTACTTGCATTTGCTGAAACAGGGAACTTTTCTGGAAATGTGAATTTCAGGTACAAAAAAAATTAATAGCCAAGGTTAAGAAATAGTTTATTTGTGGCATGTTTTTGAGGCACCTGGGTTTTCTTTGGAACCTGACCGGCAGTTCTGCCCTCTTGGCCCTGAGTAAAACCAGGGGTGAGGAACAGAGCCCCAGCCTGGCCATCAAAATTGTAACCAGCAACTTAAAGGAAGGAAGGTGGGATTTTTTTTTTTTCTTCTTTTCTTAAATCTACCATTAAGCAGCAACTTTAATCACAAACTTTTAAGAGGCATCCACCATCACAGAGCACTCAAGTTTGCACTGAGATATATACTAGAATTGTGATCATCAGAAATGCAATAGTGCTTGGCTGTTATTTCGAGTTGTCACATTCCACTAAGCTTTATAGAAACCCTTGTAGGTTATGGTCTGCCAACCATTTAGCTGATCTGTGACTGGGAACAGTTAGCATTAAGAGCTTGAACTTACCTGAGGTCCTCTCTCTCCTTTCACTCCTGGATATCCCAGTAAAAATGGAAACGGAGTGGGTCCGAGGGGGTCAAAGATTTGATAGCCATCAGTCGCAGCTGGGGTTGTGAGGTTGAAGGCTTGTGCCCTGGCTCTGGAGACGGGACGGGCAGACCCCAGGGGTGGTTTGGTGTACACCAGAGGGACGTTACTAGGATCCACTTTCCTGGTGGGGGACGGCACGTGCTTCTTTGGAACGGGCCCATTGCTTGGGTTCTGTGGGGTTTGCTTTAGGGTGACAAAGTGGACATTGCTGGTTGTGTTATCAGTCATCCTCCTCATTGGCTTTACAGTACTGGGTGCTTCAGAGGGCTCAATGGTGGGTTTTTGGTTGATCTTCTTTTTGGTCTCTTGTTTGGACTCCTTCCTGCTGGCTGTGGCAGGGCTCTGGCTTGTTGGTGGGGCCTTTCTGGCGGCGGGAAGGGGAGTTTTTTCCATGCGTGTGCTGGGAGTGGGCTGAGACACCCTGAGGGTCGTCACCGTCCCCCGAGGGACCGAACGGGTGGGTGGCTGTGTTTCAGTACTGAAAGGAACAGGAGATGGGGCCACTGTGACCTTTGTGGCTTTGGTTTTCAGTCTTGGCAGTGATGGTGGGGATGATACCAATGCGACGGTTGTTGCACCTGAACCCCGAGCCTTGAGGGGTGCAGTGACCCTGCCAAACTCCAAGGATGGGGCAGCAGTGGTCAGGTTTCTCAGACCCTGCAGCGAGGGCTCCATATGCTGTGGGGTACTTGGGGAGGCACTGGGATCCCTGGGCAGGAGAGGGATGAGAGGGGGCAGGTTCGGCCGGTAGGTATCTGCTTGCCTGCACTGTTTTTTTAGGTATTTACAGTAATGATGAGCTGCCTTGGCGGAAGGATAAATATCGAACTGGCAGATGGCTCCTTCAAACTGCACGGAGTGCTGGTTCATCTTCCCAAAGAGGAAAGATCCATGTGGATCCAATGCCTCGTCCTTTTTAAAATGCAAATCCGCATGTACTCTGCGCTTCCCACAAGAAGTAAATAAAGTGACTGTCTGGCCACGGATATTGATGGCCATATTGTGCCACTGGCCATCATGGACATTGTAATCAAAATATACAGAGCGCTTGTGGCCCACATACACTATGATCTTCCCAGGCACAAACTGGACCCCCAGCTGCAGTTTTTTCTTTTTGCTCTTGACAGCAAAGAGAAAAGCATTGTTGATGCGGTGGGAGCAGAGGCTCAGCACTAGGAGCAGGTCAGTGCTGGAGCCTGCGGGGAGGATGGTGCTGACTGGTGCTTCGACACGTGCTCGCTGAGTGAAGATGACCCCTGATTTGAAAGGAATGACCCCTTGAGGAACTGTACGTGATGAGGACCATCCGCTTGACGGCCTTTTCCCTGACAGGCCCAGTCGTTGAAGAACATCCACATCTGAAAGGGAAACACAAAGAAAATGTGAGGTGTTGGGCAACCCAAGGGCTGGATGGGTATGGGGGTCAAGCCAGTCCATGCAAAAGGGTGGAAACCTTTTGGGAAAGGTTTCCCAAAGGTTTCCCGCTGCCAAAAAGGTTGGGAAACCCCAACCATCCTCTCACACACACACACACATTCAAATAATCAGAATGGAGAGCACATAGCTCTTCTGCACATAGTGTGAGGAGCAAGTGCATGCTCAACTTGGTCATCAACAATCACCAAAACGCATCAGCTCCATGGTGCATCTGGCTAGCTGTCCTGTCCCACCAGGGACCAGCTCCAGATGTTCTGGAGGGAGCTGACCTCACTACAAGGAAATTTCCCACTGAGCACCAATAGTCCACTTCTCTGGGATTTAATTCTGAGTACTGACCACACAGCTGGAAAGGAATTTGAACAACAGACTGAGCTGGGATTGCAAAATCTTATATCCCCAGAAGGCAAGGAACAGAACTTTCAAAGGGAGCCAAAGCCTTGTATCTGTCTCTCTCCAAATTAGTAAGAAGCAGCTTTTGATCTTTGAGACTCTGGAGAGTTTAGGGAAGCGAAGGTACCTCCCAGCACGAAAAAAAAATTGCACCTAGATTTCACTGAACTGCTTGAGGTTCTCAACAGCAGTACTTTTTCCCCAAAAGATCATCTTACAGCCTTAAATTATTTTAATAAGTTGGAGGAACCAGACTTGGTTTGTGAAGAGCTGAGAAATTAGTTATGGCTGCCACTGAACAGTAGAGGTAGGACTCGCCTCCAGCATTTGTCACCTAGGAGCCGGGTGCCTTGTTTAAGAGAAGATGAGAAGGATTGCTGTCCAGAGGCACCTATCTTTCTCCACTGACTCCAGGAGAAGTCTGCAATGGACAGACAAGCAGAATCCTCTGGTTTCTGGCCCCAAGGTCTAACAGGAGTCACACACAGCTCAGAGTCCAAGGCAGATTAGCAGACAGCAACACAAACTGGAGCCAGCTGGCAGCAGTCTCAGCTGAACTACTTAACTAGGGAAGATGCTGAGGTCTACGTGAGAAAAGCTGCAAAGGTAAATGTGCCCAGACCTGAAAAATGTGCTTGTGCACCCAAAAGCTTGTTCTCTTACTCCAGCTCGAACATTTGGTCTAATAAAAGATGTTACCTACCTGGTATAGATAGATAAAGGTAAGGCTATAATGATTACCATGACACTACCACTGTTGAAAATGAGCTAGGATAACTGTATTTCCTTCCCTCTTCCCTGCCCAAATGCAATCCCTGTTACTTAAATACACAAGAGTTAGCTGGTCATCAAGTGCTCTTTGGGGAATCTAGCCTGGGCTGTGTAATCCAAATGCTGATCTCGCAAGGTAAGAATTTAACAATCAGAAACGCAGCAGTGTCAGTCATGGCTGCATGTCAGCTAACATCATGGGATTGCAGCTTTCCTAGATTAAAAAGACAAGTAAGTCAAAGGTTGTCCAAAGAAAAAACAAGCTCCTTTTCTAAAGGGGCCTCTTTCACCCTTAACTACTAAATATTCAGCACAATACCCAATATTTGGAAAACTGGCACTTAAAAGAGATCCTCAGCGTTGGCCAGAAGGGTTGTAGACTCAAGCCAGTCTGAGGCCTGTAATATTGCTGGCCAGGAAGGGAGGAGGGTAATGAGAAAACCTCTGTTCCTTGACTTTGGCAAAAACCTTGGCCATTTTTGTATGTAAGAATAAGTCAATCAATATTTACTTTGTCTGAGCTCAGCTTTATTCCCATCTCCCTTTTTTAAGGCAGCATTTCCTCATTGGACATGAGGAAAAATTTCTTTACTGAAAGAGCGGTGAAACATTGGACCAGGCTGCCCAGGGAAGTGGTTGAGGGGCCATCCCTGGAAGTATTGAAAAGACGTGTAGATGA
>NW_008823916.1:2716843-2727997 GCF_000699105.1 Pygoscelis adeliae | reverse complement strand
AACCTTGGAACAGGCTGCCCAGGGAAGTGGTGGAGTCACCATCCCTGGAAGTATTTAAAAGACGGGTAGATGAGGCGCTGAGGGACATGGTTTAGTGGGCATGGTGGTGTTGGGTTGACGGTTGGACTCGATGATCTTAGAGGTCTTTTCCAACCTTAATGATTCTATGATCCTATGATTTTCTAGCAGAGACCACCCTGGAGAAGATGCGTCAGATGTGACAGGGGATGGAAATTTTCATACTCTATGCAGAGGGGATAATTCATTGCACAGCATGTGCAAGTGTTAATAATGGTACTTCTCCCATACTAAGAAATCCTTGGTCCCCCACTGTTTTTCTGCCACATTGCCCAACAGGACTGTCCCTCAGCACAGCAAAGTAGAGCCCGCCACTCTCTGCACTGAATGGAGGAATCACAGCAGTATCTTCATACTGGATAATCTCTAGAGCCCATGAAATGGTAAAGGCCAAAGCCTGGCTCTAGCGAAGTCAAGTGGGACCCTTGACACAGACTTCAAAGTAATCAGGATTTAGCCCTAAGGAAATAAATTTACCACTTAGACTAGGAGCTAGACTCCAGCTTCCAATTTCTACATGTATTGTGAGGTTCTCTCCCAGACACAGACAGTGGTGTGTCTCTACCAGGCAGAGATGCTTTACACTCCAGGAGCTATTCATTTGGTAGCTGCTCTGCAAAGACGTAGGGATGTTTCCCTGCTCAGAGGATGCCGCTGCTCTTTGCAATACCAATCCAACCACCTCGTTAGCAACTGCATCCAACAGTGCTTAAGAAAAAGGAAAAAAAGCACAACCCAACCACTCCTTTCCCTCAAAACCCGCTAAGGTAGAGCCAAATTCTACATGCCTACGCAAAACCTGATTAAAACAGACCTCATGCAGGACATGTATGCGGATTTTCCAGCACTGGGTCCAGGCACACAGCTCAGGACTCCTGTGCACCCAGCCCGTCTGCCTCTCCATCCCATGCCAACTGCCCTGGGCTGGTGGGGCACATCCCCTGGGATGACGGGATGTCATCAACTAATGTAAAATGCAAGGTAATTTTGACTTCCTTAAGTAGCTCCAAGTTTAGCAAAGCATTTTTTCCCCTTCAAATTTTTTCCTCTGTAGATTTTTCCATCAAAACACAGTATTTAAAAAACCATTCACTTAGAGCTGCCTGGTCCCAGGTGCCTTGAAGCTAGTTGCAACATTCCTGTAGCAACATTTGAGCAACTGGGAAAAACTTTGAGCAGACTCTGCGTGAAGCGAGATGCACGGAGATTCATGAACAACCACATGATCATCTCTGAAAGGGGGATAAAATGCTTTATCGCTCTCCTTCCCATTTCTTTCTTTCCCTCCCGCTTTCCCCATGCAAAAATCTTTATAAGAAAAAGAAGTCAAAAGGCAGGAGAAAAATAACTTGCAGCTTCCTAGATTCTAGCAGCCGAGATGTGATGCTCACAGCTAAAATTGGGTTGAATAAATGCTACATTTCCAAAAGTTACTGCCCAGACCCTTAGTCAGTGCACATCAGATGAACTCACTAACCTCATGATCTTTTGGATTTGTAACACTTACGGAAAAATCATCCTCTGCATCCCCTGATTTTCCAGTGTGCAGGAAGACCCCTAAGCCTTATAGTAATAACGGCAGCGTTTTCAAAAGCCCACGGCATTGGCTTAATTTCATCCTCACACAGATCTATGAACAAGCTCTTACTTGCTTTTATAAATCTCATGTTTGGAAATCCTGAGTGATAATATAGTCTCAGGTCACCAATGTTTCCTTACAGCCTTTGCTTCCTTGAAAGTTTTTACTGTCTGGTACCCAGAAGAGCAGCCTGTGTCTGATTGTGGGGAAACCAAGCAAGATTTTTTAAATTCCTTTATCACAGATAAAGTATCTCAGAGGGGAGTTATCTACCAGACTAAGGTAATGCAGTAAGAGCGAAGTGAAAGAGTTTCCTTTAGGTTGATGGAAACAATTAAAAGACATGGCACCATCCCATAATTATCATGGGAGTAAAATGATGGATAGAGATGAATCTAAACAGCATATTAAAATCTACTTGAAAAAAAGGGATGCCAAGACACAGTATTTGTTCTGCCTCTTTATGAGCTGACATAAAACTTGCTCTGAAAACTGCTTGACTAAGTAATTCAGCCAGATGTTCACCTCTTTTGCATTGAAGCAGAATTTGGAAAATATTACATTTTTCAAAATTGCTGACGGCAGGGATGTATTTTTTTTTTCCCCCTGTAAAAAGTGCTCCATGGGCCGGCTTACAGCTGAGCATTGACCAACTTTCTATTTTTCCTTCATGTTTTGGAGGCTAAGAGGAGAGCCCTGGAGCCTGCTAGTCCACTTATTGTTGTCTACTGATTGTGGAAGAAGCTGTTCAGTTCCAGCATATACCCACGTAAAGCATCCATGCGGAAGAGGTGTTGCTATTTTAAGAGGAGATGGCTCCTTTACAAACAGATGTTGCAGAGATGCTCAGCTCCCACTATCAACTGTAAAAGACGGATTTATTTTTATTTTTGTTGACTCTGAAGCTTTCTATCTCCTCTTGTGGGGTCACTGATTATTGTACCCCAACCTTTTGTCCTGGCCCCAGCAGCACTGGGGAGGGGATGCCTGGAGAAGGGGTGTAAAGATAGGGTGAAAGTGTATGATCACTCCCCTGTAGAATACTTCCCCTACAGCCCAGGGACTGAGCCAGGCGTAGTCACATTCTACTATCAACCACCCCTGTGGGATTTGTCTTCCTTAAATTTGCTTTTACTTTTAGAACTCACATCATTTCTGCATGCACAGCATCCTATGTGCCTGCACAGGCACGATCGGGTTGCATTCAAGTCAAGGAAAAACCCATCTGCCAGAGATGCTTAATTCCTTAATGCCCCAGCCTCAAGGGGCACTTTCTAAAAAAGCAGTTAAGTCCTAGCAAGTGTAGGTAGACGCTAGTGACATTTTAGACACACCAAAGTGCTTCATTCCCACCAGACAGACAGGCACTTCTGAAAATCCTGTGGGGCACGTAATCACCTGTAAAAAAATGGGTTTTTGCCAGCTGTTAACTATGTCATCTATATCATCAGTACCGCAATGATCAGCAATAAATGCATTTAATTCTGTGCACTAGGCTCAGACACTGTTAAATGATGGTCCTAAACTGATACCAAAGCCCTTGGCTTGTACTTCAGTTGAAAGAGGAGAGGGAAAAAAAAAGAAAAAAAAAGTGTAATTTACCTTCAGAATGTCCCTGTGTGAATCCCAGGAACCAGGTAAAACATAATACAGTCCAGAGAAAGCAGAATCCCCTAAAATTGGAAGAGAAGAAAAAATAATGAGTTTCTACAACATTAGCAACAAAAACTAGCCCCTCTGTTAAGGGCTTTCTCCTTGGTCACAAGTCTAATGAAGCCAGTGGCAGTGTCCACATGTCTCTGGGAAATGGAGAATGGGTGCTCAGCAGAACAGCACTTGCTTCCGACTGAGATTTCATTTTACTACTTAAAAGTCATCTAAAGCCCGCTCAATTCAGTGGAAGGTTTTCCCACCGGTATTAGAAGGGACCAGACCAGTGTTTTGAGATGCAACGTCGTCAGTGCCAGGTCAGCAGTCCCTTCGCTACTGCTACTCTTTGGCACTCATCCCATCTAGGACACCAGAAATGCAAAAGGATGGAGAAATAATTCAGAATTGGAAGGTCAGAAGACACGCCAGGAGTGCACGTGCATGTCTGTGAAGACACAGGTAGAAAATGGGCTGATATGCAGCGACGTGTCACCTGCATCTCAGCAAACGAATTCCGAGTCCTATTGCTTTACTACATGCTTAAAAATATTCTAAACATACAAAACCCTACATGGATCTATTCCTCTTTTTACACCCAGATGCAAAGATGGGGGGCAGCTTCTAAGCACTCAGCGCGCCCTATGCTGTTGCCACTAATGACTTTCTCATTAGCTTGGTATGGCAGGAAATTTTAGAAAGTGTGAGAGCTGCAGACTCCCAAGCGCAGTGCGCTCGCAGACCCTTTCACGCCTGAGAGGGAATTGGACAAACCTTTCAGTCAGCTAAACTAAGCCGTGAAGTGCCAGCAGAGAGGAAAACTTTTACCAGAAAGGTAGCTGAAGCCTCCCCTTCCCCCACCAACTTCCTTGATTTGTAGCCAAGTAACGAACATAGGAAACTCCTTGGTTAAGCTCACTTAAAACTGTCAGTGGAAAGTTTGAAGATTGAATTCCCTCATCTTCTAACGATGATATTTAACAGCTTGATCAGCAAGGGCTGCTGGAGGAACAGAGACAAAAGTGTAAACTACAAAGTCCTCAGCCAGAAGAAAGCAGTGTGGGACATCCACAGGTTGTTCTTCATTTCAGCCAAGCCAGTGCGAACACTGGGATATGCAAAGCAATGCCAAAGTGCAGCTTGCTCCTCTCCTCGGACCTGGCAAAGACAGATCATTTATCAAATGGGATTAGAGACCACTCTTCTCCTGCCATCAAGTCTCAGCTTTAGCACACAAAAGCATCCTCTGGGGCAATGTATTACCCTGGGCCAGATCCTCACCCAGTGCAGGAGACCCTTTCTCACACCTAAAACGAAGCCACAGTGATTTACACATCAGTGGGGAAACCTGGCCTTGAATGTAAAAATCCATGCAGGAATCCAGCCACTAATATTTTAAGGCTTGAAGGGACAAAATGCTGGAGCGGCCCCGCATCGGCTGGGAAACGAGTGAGATGAACCACATCATTCTTTGCTGTTTCCATTACCCTGACACTGGGCTGCACATGTCAGGAGCACTGGGGCTGCTTTAGTTTATGCATGAAGGAACAACAGCTTGGAATAGCCAAATCACAGTATTCTTTCGCTATGTCCTAGAGCCAGCCATACGCTAACCAGGAAAGCCTCGCTATGCTCAAGAGATCTCCAGCTGGGGAGACTTGGTGGTTTTCTGCCCACTTCATCCCACGGAACACAGCTCTCGGGCTGAAGACACGGCTGAGTACAAGGAGAGCTGTTGTCCCAGTTCATTCAGGGGAGGTAGGAAAGGAAGCAGAATAGGATGATTCTTCATGGCTACCTCTAGTCTTTTTATGACTTAAAAGAGGCTAAAATCCACTTCACGGCAAGACCTGTGTTTCTGTGCTCACCTCCAAAGAAACAATGGAGTTTTAAGACGTGGACACAATTCCACAGGTGCATGGAGCGAAGACCTCACCAGGGCAGGCGAACTGGGCTTGACTGCCCGATGAGAGCATGGGAAGAGGAGGGGAAGGAGGTGACCAACATCACGTGAACTTGAAGGGCAGCAGGAGTCCCAAGCACCAAGAACACCTTTTCTCTGGTGAGGATCAGATTTGTACAAACACTGGTGCACACAACACACCTAACTGAAGTCCAGATCTTTTTTTTTTGCGGGGGGGTACCTTCACAACCCAAATTTGCATCCAAAATCCCCGTTGACCAACACGGTGAGAGGAACAAGCTTAGGGGAAAATCCAGCGCGTAATTTCATTCCAGTGACACTGACGGGGCTATAAAGGAGACGAATGCGCAGCGTGGGATCCAGCTGGCCTCAGCCCTGCTCCTGGACCCCTCGCACAGCCAATACCTTAAGAGTTGAGACCGGGGCTGAATGCCAAAACACTGAAGAAAAACACTTTGGCAAAATTTACCAACTTAATGGAAAAAGCAAAAGCAGCTTCCAAATGGCAGACCTGTGACTGATGGGGCTGTTAATTATTGCAGGATTTTATAATGCAGGCTCTTTTTCCGACAGGATTGCATAAGCAGCTTGAGTAGCAATAGTAAAAGAAGATTTTTCTCCTTATATAGAGCTATCAAACCTACCTTGTCTTTATCTCGGCTTCTTCCCAGAACCAGTGATTTCCATGGAGACTCTATCAAGAGCTACCCACTGAAGGCATTTATTTCTTTTATTGTATAGGGCCTTTGAATACCAGAATGAGGATCCCACTGCCATAGTCACTGGGTGAAGAAATGCCCCCAAATACCTGTGATGTAAGCTCATGTGAACCCTAAAAGTTTTCCAGTGCAGACAAACTCCCTTTATAGCAAACTGAAGCTACTGACTACAGCCTAAGTTTTGCTTCGCTGCTTTTTGCGAACTCCTGTGACCAGTCCATGGGAACTCACCAGCGTCAAAAGTGCAAGGCAAGAAACAACAGACAGAGAGGGACAGAGAAGTACAAAGACCAGCAGTAACACTTCTCAGCCTTGGTGGTGACTTCAGTATCTTCCCAGCGAGGACCACGTGCATGCAGGTAGCAGCCAAGAATAAAGATCCTGAGGAGTTCCTACAAAAAGTAACCGGAAGGTCTAAGGGCACCACTTCTGCTGGGGCTTCAGGACAGGCAGGAGGTCCCTGCACGGGGTGCTATGCACCAATTCGGAGACCTGACGGCATCACGACTGCTAATTAGCATACGATTGCAAAGCTGTGGTTTTCAGCTTCCGGACTCATTTGCCATCTTTTTCCCGAGCGTTAAGAAACCAGACTTCTGAGAGCAGCAAGTTGTGGCTCAGGGGCTAAAGCAGAGTTATCACCTCTCCAGGTGGCTTGCGCACAGCGTGTCCTGCTACTACAGCCCCAGTAAAGTCATGGTCAGGGTGGCAACCTCGAGAGCAAAAGTAAAGGAAAAATTCTGTTGAACATACTGGTTCTTACCTGACACCCGCTGGCTTCTGTAACAGAGGAATAAAGCGCTACACGGCACTAAAGACAATAGTAAGACAACAGGCTCTAGGGTAGGCTTGGTCAGGAATTATTGATAAAAAAAGAAGTTTGACAAAGCTGAAGCAATCTGTAAAATAGCTGTGATCAGCTAATGCTTCACTTTACAATTTCTGGAATTGGTTGGAACAATTTCAGCGTTTCTGAATTAACAGTTTTGCCCCTGCCTTAAGAAAAAGAAGGCCAAATGGATTTGGCATCTTGTTTGCTTAGATGATGGGTCGAAGCTGAAGAAAATATTACAAGGGCCCAAAGCAGCATTTAATTTTTTACTTTTTTTCTCCCTCATCTACAGTGGGGAAATGTCTTCGAAATTGCAAACATTTTTGCAGGGTGGAAAAACAATTTCCCCCTCCCTCCATTCAGGTGCATTTTTTTCCTGTCCAAAGAGACCAGAAAGCCAGCTGGATGCTGAAAACTGTTTTGCGAAAAAGGCAAATCTACATTTCTAGCTGTAGATCAGACAATGTATCTTTAAAAGAAGAAAATGTCTATATTGCTTAAGATCCTTTGCACATGACCGGACGTGATATTTTATAAGACTCCCAAGCAGTTTTGACAGTCAACAGGGAACAAAAAAATCACAACTTACATACTGAGGCTTTAAATTGCACCATGGCATCGATTCCACTCCCAGCTTTTTGGGGTAGAAACCTCATTTTGTACTAGTATCACCCTTTGCACAGCAGATTTCTGCTCTCTTTCTGGGGCTTCTGGAAACTATGGTATTTCTCCTCTCACCCTCATTTTTTCTGGAGAGAGCAATGGGAATACATCATTATGTAGATGTCCAGAACGCAACCCACTGCTTCTGGGCACACGTTTATCAAAACACATTTTCAGGTGACAACTAAAAATTCATTGCACACGCAGCCATAAGGGGAAAGGATGGAGAAGTGGGATGTCAGTGCAGCTGCCTGAGCTTTAACAGCACTCTGAGCAGAGTACAAAGCGGAGGGTTTCAAAGATTGTCCCACCATTATTACTGGAGACTCCAGTAGCCCAAATGGATGGGAAACTCTCTAGGCCAAACTCCATCCTTGGGGTGATCCTGAACAGGAACGTTTCAGTTGCTCCACCCTGCCCCAGAGTTTGGAACGCGTGTGCAAACCCAGAAATTCCCAGGGAATTCTGGCACCATTTCTGCCAAATCTAATCTTAATTCAGGTTGAAAATGCCCTTAGTGCTGTGCCTGTAGAGGTTTATCTCAGGGTTTTGGCAACCGTGGCCCGGAAAAAGCTGCTGCTTCCTTCGGAGGAGGCCCTTGGTAGCGAAAGAGCGACCCACCCGGGCCTGATGAAAGGGAGGAATCATTCGCAAAGGGGAGGGACCTCAGCTCGTGGCGATGGTACAGCAGTAAGTCTCAAGTGCTGCAAAGAAGCTTTGCTCTCCTAAAAGTCTGCATATCAGCCAGGCACAAGGAGGGTCTGGAAGCATAAAGGCCTGGTATTTGCTCCCCCAGCACCCATAGCTCCTCTTCGGTTTTCTCCAGGAGGGAAATGCAGATCTGCAGTACACAGAACGTGGAGATGAAGCATCAGTGTGGCTAATCCTCCCTCCTGCAGACACCTCGCACCTTGTTCTTTCAAGGGTTTATGCTGATATCTGCAGGCGGAGGGCTGATGGGTTTCAAACCACTGGTCCTTGTCCTCCTAATTGGGAACTAGAGCTTGTGTATTCACTGCACAAAGCTGGCCCAGAGCTAACCAGCTCCTCTGAGCTCCTGCTGGTGACAACCTGCTTCCTCACCTCCTAGATGCAAGACGGACTGACGAGGCTGTGATGACTCAAACACCCTCCCAGATACCACCCAGCAACTTCCTACAATGGGGGCTCTTTCCTGACATCCCGTTACTCGGTCTCTTCTTTGCTCACCGCCCCTGTCCGTCTGGGTTATTGACTTTGCTGCTGTGTGAAGCTACAACACTCACTACTGGCCCTTGCCTTTGTGTTCTCAGTTAGTAACTGGAGCCCTCAACAAACAGAAGTGCTAAGCACGATCTGTCATCTAACTCCTTTCTTGTCCCTCCAACAAACGCTTTTGCGTTCCCTCATTTTGTGAATGGGGTTTGGCAGAGCCATATAGAATTCCCCACTGTTTCCATTTGCGCTTCAGTAAGCGTCCATCATTTCTACTTATGCCCCCAACAAATTGGCAAAGAAAGAGAGAAGGGAAAAAAACCCGCACGCTCTGTGTCTGTCTCTGATCAGAGATTTCCTACAACCCCCTCACCACAAGACCTGGGCAACCCTCGGTCAATAACGTAACCTCCATAAACACTGTTTTCAAGCAGGGCAGATTTTATCCCCTCAACCCACTGCAGAAAGGGGATGAAGCTGGAGCTTTATTAAAAGGACCTGCTCAGTGGCGCATCAAGGCAGCAGGAGAGGGGGGAACTGGACACTGGACTTCAGCTTGTAACCCTGGCTGTGACACTGCCCTTCCCTCCTGGGACACAGCTCCAGGAGCCTGTGTAATTGCCTCCTCTCTACCCCAAGGCACCCAGCACACACGCATCGTTTACCTGCCTGTTGCTCCCATTGCTGAATTTGCCCAGCAGTGCCGTAGTTTGTCCCCAGATCACCTGCCCAGCTTGCATGCAATGGTCTTTTCCTCTTAAAACAGGAGCCGTGCCTTCCTCCAGCCCTTCCAGGCCTTCCTAGGGGCTGATCCACCTTGGTGGTGCCAGGTGGGTGCTGTACCACCGTGTGTGCAGCTTTCCCATCCAGCACACGGGCCAGGCACCCGCCAGAGCAGCATTACGCCAACAACCCAGGGCTGTGACAACAAGCAGGCACCCGTCGGAGACCTCCAGGAGCATCAGGCAAGCCTCCTCCATGGCCAGTACACGGCACTGGGGCTGGAAGGGGCCAAGGTGGCACAGCCACAGCTGAACAGCACAAGCGCTATGGTCTGGATGCGTGCTCAGTGCATAGCTGAATGCAAAACCTTCTTCTGTGGTTTAGTGAGCCTGTGCTCACTAAAAATGCATCAACAGAAATGATCAAGAGGGGCATTTTAAGCTTGCAGAGCCTGTCAAACTTTGTGTTCTTCTTGTTTTACAAGCTTTGGCTGCTCGAGCCAGGACAAGGCTTCAGCACACTCTGCAACTGCTTCTCCTTCCCTGGTAAGCCAGCCCTCCTACTTCCATCCATGAGTCTCCTGCACCTCTGGCAGCTCCCCAGCCACCAGCCCTGCTCCAGAGGATGCTGGAGGAGTGCTGGGACAAGCAGGACCCCCAGTGCCACATGGGAACACACCAGAAGGTTCCCATTACGAGCTGCCTTCAGGCAGCACCACCCTCCCCCACCCCGAGGACGACTTGGCAGCACAAGGGGTGGCCTGGCGAGCCCAGGCACAAGCCAGCGCTGGGCTCAGAGGACCCTCTCCAAGACTAACAGCCTCAACAGGAACATCCAGCTGTGGGAATGGTAGGATGCACAGCACTCAACTCTGCCAAGCAAATCAAAACCCAGCACCAAAAAGCCCATCGAGAGATAATGCAAAGGGTAGCAAGCGACCTCTGCTGAGGAGGGAATGGATCAGCAGCACGCTGGCGAGGTGTTTAACCCAGAGGAGATCCTGGGAACAAAAGGCGCACATATTCAGAGTCACCAGAAAAGACCAAAGTGCAGATTTCCCGTGGCACTGCAACACTCAAACCCCGTGCAGCCGTGCACAGTGCTAGCCTGGGACACCGAGATACAGGAACAGACATAGACCTCCGGTGAGCAGGCAGCCACGCTGCCTTCTCCTGGATCCCTGTTTCCACACCCCGGCCTCAGCAGGGTCCGACTTGCCCTGGGACTCGAGCAGGATCTCCCCGTCCTCATCTGCAGCACGACTGCGGTCAACTTCTCCATCCTGCTCAGAAATTGGTGCTCTGTGAAATGACCGTGCCTTGTGCCAAGTATCTCCCCAGCATCGGGGCCTTTCTCCTCGCGGTGACGCAGTGCTGCTCTCGGTCTTTCAAAGGAATCTTTATCTGCCTGTTCCCCTTTCAACTTCTCCATTTTTGACAGACAGCCACCCTCGCAGGGTCCCAAGCAGGCATTTCACTCCAGACCGTGCCCAACATCAAAAAGGTGCAACTGGGAGACGTTGCAGTTACCAGCATCTCCAGACATGCCACAGCCACGTCTGGGCAAAAAAACCCCTAAAGCACTGAAATTCAGTCCTTGTGAGTATATAAACACACACAGAACTGCTCAAGGAGAGCTGGTTGCAGCCCTTGGGAGCGGTTCTGATCCCTCCACATAACTTTACACACAGACACATGCAGGCAGGGAGAGCGTGTGCTGAGCCTACAAAGGAAACTGCACATTCATCCACGTCCAGACTCCAGCGCTGCGCTAATGGGGCAGCTGCCAGGAGCGG
>NW_008823916.1:2716366-2716786 GCF_000699105.1 Pygoscelis adeliae | reverse complement strand
TCACAGCCCAGCCGAGCCTGGCAGAAGCAGAGGGATCCTGTACACAACTTTTTCAAACTGCCAGGCAGAAGAATCCCAGTCTTTTCAAGGGAGTGTCGGTAAATCATCATTACATCCGACAACGCAACCAGAGGGATTAACCCTTTGCTAGTCCCCAGGAAAATAATGATAACAACAACAGATTTAACAATGAAAATAGTAAAAGCTGGCCCCAGCTGTGTGAGAAAGAAGACGGGCAGGGTGCGTGCTGTAATTTTTTACATATAGATATAGAGACAGAAAGAAGTATTTGTGCGCGTGTGTGTGTTGAACACATGAAGAACATGCCACCACGCACCCGCCTGCCTCTCCGACCGTGCCTCAGCCCTTCCCATGGCTCTCCCACTCTCCGGAGGACTGCGGCGGCGGTCTCCAGGTACC
>NW_008823916.1:2714985-2715906 GCF_000699105.1 Pygoscelis adeliae | reverse complement strand
CATCCCCAGCCACCCGGGAGCGGAGCTCCCCTCCCGGGCCGGCTCTCCCCTCCCGGGAGCCCCCGGCTCCCCGGGCACCCCCATCCCCGCCCGGGATGCCCTTCCCCAGCGCCGGGAGAAGTCGGACTTTGTACTCACCCCCTGCCTGCTGCTGTAGCTCTGAGTCTGGAGACCGGCTCTGATTCCGGCTCCATCACGTTTAGTGCATTGTCTCTTTCGGGCAATTTTTGCGGCAATCCATCAGAAAAAGGGGGACAGGCCGGTTTGTGGGTACATCCTTCCCAGGAGCTCAGCTCTCTGCCTCTCTAAGGGGCTCAGCCGTGTCAAAGACACCCCCTGGCCCGGACGGCTCACTCCTTCCTCCTTCTCTTCTGGGTCCTTTTGCTTACACAGATCTTTTAATCCCATTTAACTCCCTCTCGGCAGACTGCAATTACCTTGGGAAAAAGGAGAGAGAACAGAAAGTACACGCTAGGAAGCCAGGCTGGCCCATGGTCGCTGGATTTCTTGCCTCTTTTTTTTCCCCCTCCTTATTAATAGCACAATTTCTGTGATCTCTGATTTCCAAAGTCCTTGATTGAAAGTGTTTTTTCTTAGCTGTTACTTTTTTTTTGTTTGGTTGGTTGGTGGTTGTAATTATTATTTTTATTTGCAGTGCAGATGTGCCTCCCACCCCCCCAAGGATCTCTCCTCTGGACTTAGAGAGAAGAGGAAAAGGCAGATTTTGAGAAATGAAAATTATTTAAGGATGTCCCTGCTGCCTCTCTCTGCTGCCCTCCTCTGTAATACCGAAGCACTTGCAAAAAATAATACAAAGTAAATAAATAATAAAAAAAAGAAACTCTTTTGGCCAGAAGAGCTGTCGAGAAGCAACTGAAGACCCCTTCCAGGCTCCACGGGGAAACGCACAGGCCCCTGGTC
>NW_008823916.1:2690975-2714823 GCF_000699105.1 Pygoscelis adeliae | reverse complement strand
CGCGCGCTCCTGCGTCCACGGGGAGGGGGGGGAAACAGGGGACTGGGTGCGGGGCATCTCCAGACCCCCCCCTTCTCCTCCCACCACCAAGTGCTGGAAGCTGGAGCCCGGAGGGCAGGCAGAGGGGAATGAGTTTTCTTACGCACGGTCCATCAGAGTAAATCAGATCCCAAGTCCACTCAGCCAGCTCTGCCAGGGGAGGGGACTTCTGCGTTGGCCAGAGTGGGTAAAACCTGCATCCCTGTGCCCCGTCCTCTTCCAGCTCTTGCGAAGTCCCACCGAGCTGGGACCCAGCCACCGTGCCCACCTCAGGGTGACCGGCAGGTCCTTCTTCTCCACGCCAGGACACAGCAAACCCCTCAAGCTCTATGGGATTCCCTCAGGCAGGTGAGGGCAGCCCACCACATCGAGCCCTCCCCATCTCCTTCCCTGCACCCCTGGGTGCCCCCTCGGCCCTGCTCCCTTCTCCCTTGCACAGTGTCTCTGCCTTGGGCACTTACTTTGCAGCGAGGCGAGAGGCTGTGCACCGTCTCCTCACAGCCCCGTGTTCATTGGCATTCATTTGTCTCAGCAGCTTACGGCAATTTCTACTTCTTACAGAATAATAATAACAAAAAAAAAAAAAAAGGCAAAAGGAGAAAAAAACCCCAAAAACCAACAAACCCCAAGCTCCTTCCTCCCTCCTTCCCCTTCAGTCTCAAGGTGTCTCCTGTGCTGGGAGCCAGCCAGCGCCTGCCAGGCTCACGGGCCCTGAGCGAGCCAAGGCGTTCTGGCAAGCCTGAGGTGCCCCCAAGTTCAACAGATAATCCTTCCCCAGGACTGGCGCGGGCAGGTCCCCCTCGGGCCGTCGCTCCACTCGTGGGTCATGGATGCTGCAGGGATCCAGGAGAGAAGAGAGGTTGGGACCGGGCGCTGGGAGGGACATGGATGTGAAAGAGGTGGAAATTATAAGGCTGCCCTTGTCCTTTTAAATAGCTGCAGCCAGGGGACTCCGCTCGCTGGCTGGGGTGCCCCAGGTATCCGGTTTCAGCAAACACCAGCTAATGAGCGGAGATCCAGCCCTCCGAGGGGCAGGTTCAGCGCTGCTCTGCGGGGATGGGGAGGCAGGGGGGGCACCCGGGGCGCCCCACCAGCAAGGGCTGGAGCAGGGATGAAGCTGGAGGAGGGAGGGGAGGGCTGCGGGTGAAGAGCTACATGGTCGGGGCTGCTCCGGGGTGGAGGGCAGGCTTGCAGGGCTCCTCGGGCTCCAAGGTCTACAGGGCAAAGGACAGGTCCTGAGAGGTGCTGAGCATCCAGCACGGGTCTGGGCATCAAAGCTGAGCCACCCCAGGGTCTCGCTCCACAAAGGTAGGGGCTGCATCATCCCCTGAGACAGGGGGAAGGACCAGGCAGAACTAAAGCACCTCAAACCTGGATATGGGCACCAAACTTAGACACTCCCCGTGGAACAAATACGGCCACAAACGGGATCAACATCCGCCCACCGAGTACCTGAACTTGAAGCTAGAGGGGAATGATGTTTTCTGCTCAGAGCAGAAAATTCAAGGACCCACTGGCCTGACTCAGCAATGCAGGTTTTACTCAAAAACCTGACCTCAGAATGTGGCCAAAAATTAAGGTTTCCACCGTAAATCAGATCTCCCGTATACATGACGTCTTCTGTTACCATGCATGCTGAGGACTTCTCGTCTTTAATACATATATTTGACTTAGTTGTGGTTGCTTGCCGGGACTGTGGTTTTGCATCTCCCAATTTCTATAGACGTAAGATTTTATTCATACCTTTGTTCCGAAGCATCTGCATTTTGCTTCCTTGCTTGCTATAATAGATGAAGCTTTAAGTAACAATAACAAAAAATTTGAAACGAGCAGTGTTACGACTGGGGTAGATAACTATCAGCCTCACAGTCTACTGTCCTCAGGAAAACCTTTTCAGAAGACTGCAGCTAAGTTACACATCCAGACACTTGTAAGAAACTCCTATGCACAGACAAACCTGTCTCAAAACCCTCTGAAGGCCCAGGAGCTCAGACAACCCATCCAGACCAGTTTTGAGGATTGGGACTTCAGGGACAAGAGGCAGTCACATAGCTTGTCAGAAATCACATAAAATCTCTATTTTTCTTAGCTATTTTTTTCGCCGGCTGTTTTTTCTGTGTTTCTCAGTCACGCATTCCTCACTGAGAAACATATTCTAGCCAAGCCTAAGTGTTTACGAGAAAGCTTTAATCTATTAAAAAAACACTTTTCAAAGAAGCGTGTGAGAATTCCTTTGCTGTTGAACACACCTTGTATCGTCCTGCTCTTTTCTACCTTCTTTCTCTTCCAAAAGCAGCAAGTATTTAGTAACCTCCTTTCCCCGCAAAAAGCCCCCACGCTACCCAGAAAAGGACAGAGCAAGGGACAGAGAAGAAAGCAAAAAGATGTGCTGCATCTTTTTGCAAAGACATACGCAAATAGGATGCGTATGGATAGCTGATAAGGACTGGCAACGCTTCAGGTCCACAGCGTTGCACTGAGGACCACCATAAAACACGCTTAGAGCCCCATCCTCAAATATTCTGCACATACTTAACGTTGCTCAGATGAATGCTTTCAAACCAAACACATGCATAAAAGCTTTGCTAGCATGCAGACATAAATGTAGCTCAGCAATAGAAAAAAGGGAATAAGTTTGAAACAAAAGGAAACCCAACATTGCTGAAGCCAAGACTAATGCCAAGTGAATTCAGGTTCAAAAATTAGACCTCATTCTTCAAAAAGAAAAAAGCCACAACATATGATCTGAATAGAAATATATTTAGCAGATTTATTTTTCTTCCTTTCCAAATTTAAATAGAAGCCATTTTAAAGCACTAAATAAACTGAAGTAAATCAGCACAGCAGTGAAATGAAAAAAAAAAAAAAAGGAATTGGAATTGACTGTTCTAGTTTAATTAGCCAAAATAAGAAAAGTACAGGGGAGGAGGAAATGCCACCGCACACCACACAACATCGGGAACGGGGAACAGAACACTTGCTTTTGACAAAATGCACCTCTCCAAAAAAGCAGCATGTCATTACTGCCTGAATAAATACAGCATGTAAAATATTCATCCATATTTAGCCAGTTTCCAGAAGAATCAGTACCCACCTCTCCCCAGGATCCGTAGCTTGGTTAAGCATCAAGGCTCTTATTAATATAATTTTGTAGCTTTGCTCCTTTTGGAAAACCAAGCGTGAAGGCATCTAGGAGCCATAGCGAGCACACGTTACAGCTGCGCTACATGACTCAGAGTGCCCGGCCTCAAGGACCAGAGGAATCCCAGACACTAACCTGGGCTTGCCCTCCCAGTTTGGCTTGGCCTGAAGGACAACACTGAATTACAGTTTAATCATTTTTACCTTTGCACGAGCCAGAAAAGTATCCCGAATCACTCACTGCCCCCAGAAGTCACAAGGAATTACAGGGATACGTTTGGATATATTTAGATAAATACCCTATTCAGATTTAAAACTGTGGCATGACCAGGCAGAAGGCACAGGCAGCGTGAAACCCAAGGCACAGGAAAAACTTGTGGGAGGGATCAAACAAACGTGCGAAGGAGAGGTGGGATAAAGAGCCTTTCACTCCCCTCTGGGCTGAGGATCAGCACCCTGCCCGGATCGCAGGAGGTATCTAAACTCGGTACCTGGTTAAGAGTTGCTGGAGCCATAGGGAAAAGGGAACCCACCCTGTGGGAAGTGCCACCGCCGCGAAGGGGTGATGATCCCTGCAATCGTGGGAGGACGCAGCTATGTGGCCATGTGGCCCAGGAATACGTATCACATGGAGCAGGGCTGAATCCATGCCTGTAAACCCATCAGGAGCGGAAGATTAGCCAGCCACAGAAAGGGGACTCATCCCCCAGCCCATGCACAGTCACAATAATCCAGGTTGTGGCATACGAGGGACTGGCTGTGCCAGTCTCCAGCTCCTGGGGACGTCTTGTTGAGGGCTGACCTAGCAGCTACACTGCAAACATCAGCAGCCTTGGCAGCAAGAAGCCCCTGAAGAGCTGTAGGCAGGGGGTCTGGTACTGATCTCTGGCTGTCGGGGTGGTGCTGAAACCATTTCTATCCTTTCCTGCTCCCTTTGGGAGCAGCCCAGCCCCTCTGCCCTTACGTGCCCCACACTTTGCTGCAATGCTCTCCCAGGTATGTAATTCCCTGCACAGGATTTCCTAATCCCTCCACGACTTCTCTGTTCAGATTCTGTATTTAACTTGAACATACCAGCACTTCTCACACTCACGAGCTCTATTTGAATGACTGGCACTAGTTCAAACCCTGGACTAAAGTCTTCCCTACCCTGTAGGGACCTGGTCATGAGCAGAAACCTGCTGATGAACTTCATTTGGCTGCTGAGAAGTCTCTCCACCCATGGCAGAGTCAAGATCTCCATGAAGGCAGAAGCTGGCCCAGCGGGGGTCCAGTTAGCTGATGCTCCTATTTGTTTTCTCTTTCTGGCTTCAGCCATCGCTGCAAGAAGAGGAGGTTTCAGTTGAGGAGCAGAACGTGCAGCACTTCTGATTTTAGGGACTGCTGTTTGACAGCTATTTTGTGATGGAGAATATTAATTATACAGGAGGAGATGTACAGAAAGCTCAAAAATCATGTATGTAACCAAATTACTGCCCAGTGCTATTTTCCCCCTCTCCACAGCCCTTCTGACAAACGCTATCCTGTCCTGTGCCACAGGCTAGAGGTGACATGTTTGAACTTCTGCAGCCGTTTGATGTAAAATGTTTTAAATTCTTTTCGGGAACACTAAAGGCTTTTGTCTCTTGACCGGTGCTGTGGGGATGCCATATCTGGCAAAGACTGATCTTTCTGTGCTTTCCAGCTATACCATATCACATCGGGCCGCCCAGCCAGCCGAGAGGTAGGAATGGCTGTTAATTATTAAATGGAGCCTTTTTCCATTGGAATGAAAGGAAACACAATGCAGTGATACAAGTCCAAGCCCACCTTTCCCAAGGAAATGCTGCCTGCTGATTACAGCTCTATCATACACTTCTATTTAGATACTAAGAGAACTACAGTTTTACAGGATAGCTGTAAAGCAAATTGTTCAACTGATGTTACAAGCAAGCAGTGAACTGACAGGTAAGCCACGATGGCGTAAAGCATTGGCATGCTTTTACATGGAAGATATTACAGCTCCTAGATACTGATTGTCTTTATTTAAGGCTGCCTGGTTTTGGTAACGTCCCTTTATTTTCCTTGTTTGTCCATCTGTTCCTAAGCTGGATTCAGTCTACCCCTGCTTTAGGATGCATTCAATCGCTGGTACTACCAGAAAATACAAGAGTCAGCAACACTTGGCAGCTTTGAGCCGTGTCCTCCAACCTAAACGCCAGACCAGGCTGTTCTGCCGTCTTTGGCATAGCGTGATGATCCCGTGCTACATTTTGAACTGCATAGTGCATAACCAAGGCCATTTCCCCCCTTTACCATAGGGGAAAAAATAATCCGCCATCAAAATCCACACTGGGCTGCTGCACAGGGAGCAGTAATTCTTCCAGTCTGGATGTTTGCTAGTTAAATGCAGTAATGCATCAGCAAGCACAAGTGCTTTTCCCACTGGCGTGCCAAAGGGCCCTATTTGGTTGGTAGAGATGGACATGTGCTAACCTGGGTGAGTGCAGGTAACGTGATCTTTCTCTAAAGAAACAGCACATCTTTTCTTCATGAAACAGAACCACCCTGAGAGCGCCTTCTCCCATGGCAAAGATGGACATTATACCAGTACGTAAGAGCACCCGGTGATGTAAATTTCCTGCGTATTAAGAACAACTGCCACTGTGGTTGCTACTACAACAGCATATTAATACAGCAGGAAGCATAAACCAGGGTGTGAAATTTAAGTCTAAATCCTGCAAGCCACACATGCACAATGCTTATGAATTTTAGGCAGCACTGCCCACTTCAGTGTGGTCTGTCAGCCTTCTGGATATCCCGGTAGCACTGACGCAGGCGTGGATCAGTGCTTGTGCCAGAGCCCCTGCACATGCAACGCAGAATTGATGTAGGTAAGAGCAGTGAGCCTGATCTGTTCTGAACACATTGGGCGCTGCTAGGTAGCTGCAGGCAACAAACATTGGAAGGTACTGACTACTGAGTCACACTACCTTCTTTCAGAGAAGAGATGCTGTTTGCGCTGAGGATGCACGTGCCTAAACGTGAGAATATGGTGCTTGTGGCAGCTGGAGCCCATTTGCACACCCAGCAAGCCTCAAGGGTGAGTTCAAAAGGGAGACAGAAATCAGCGCAAGATCTTGACCTTCGAAAGACAGTATGTTCCAATGCAAGTGCCCACTACAAAGATTTTGTGCAAGACAGACAGAAACTAAGCCTGGGTCAGATTCTGAGTAGTTTGAAGGGCGAGGGGAAAGGAAGAGCAGCTTAGAAAACATCAAAACAACTTTTTGTTATGACCAATATTTAAGGTAATACTATTTAAAACAAAAGGAAAATAAAAGTTTTTACAAGTAAAAGAAGGTGTATTTTTTGTTTCCGATTTTGAAAGTGGAAAGTTGTCAGTTCCAACTGCTGTAGGAAAGATAACCCCCGTGTACTGGCGTTGGGCCGGCCTGGGGGAGCAGTTTACTGGTGAAAGGGAAATCATACCTGCCTTGTGTCAGGAAGAAATTGAAGTGGAAATGGCAAGTCCAGGGCAAAAATGAAGGAAGGGTAAGACTAGACAGAGTTGAGATGAGCATCTCATGGGCTCCACCCTGCACCGGGCTCACTAATGACACTGAAAAAGCTTCTTTAGCAGAGACAAGGATGGGAGACCCTTTGCATGTACACACACGTGTACGTTAAGAAAAAGCTTGTACTCCACTAAGTTCTGAGGTATCAACACCAAAACAACTGCAATTTGGTTCGTGTAGCCTGAGAGTAACTTTAAGATACAAACCAACCATAACAGAGAATTGCTTAACTTAATCTAAGCTACAACGTGCTTATGACATAGTTGCCTTTAGCAATTGTATTCAGCTAGGTCTGCAACCAGTCACTCATCCCTGTTCTGATGAGAAGTGATGTGGCTGGTTAGCGAGAAAGAGGTCTCGCTTCATTTCTTAACAGCTGCTTGGTCCTGGATGTCTCAGACTGAACCAGTCAGCTCTTCTCTGCCTGGAGGCAGTAGTGTCCAAAGCATCACACGCTAACCTAGATCTCAGCAGAGCTCGGTTTTGGTTTTTCACTATTCCAGTGACCTGCAGGGTGACCTGAAGCAACTTAAACCATTGCTTTTGAGCCATTTTCTTGTCTCTAGAGTGAAGCTTGTGATATAGATCATCTTATGTGTAAAGAGGTTTAAGACCTTCAGACATTAAGCACTGCCAGTGAACTGTTATTACTTTACTATGCAGTTGGCAGCAGCCTCTCCTGCAGGAGAAAGTGTAAATCTATTTCCCAACCAGCTTTTATATTCACCACAACCTGCCATCATCCAGATGCACAGTTCATTACAGATCGTTCACTTTTATCTGGCTGTAAAGTCCCCTGTAAAAAAAAAAAACAAAAACCAACCAACCCTGCTGATTAAACATACAATTCAAATACATCTTCTGGAGTACAGCAGACAATTCCTAGCACTTCATCTGCACTGACTGAAACGCAATCTGTGCCACTTAGAGCAGAACAATGCTCGATTTCTTCATACTTCTCTTGAATTGTTAACACATAAAGCAGAAACACAGCCCATTTTCACAGAGAAGTTCTCTTCTGACATGCTCAGTATGCGAAGCAAGAGTATACAAATCTGCTTCAAAGCTAATAGGCTCTTTTTCTTCCAGCAAACACACCTCTTCACATCTGCACACTCTCGCTCTCTCTCCACTTCAATAGCAATAGTATTTAGTAAAGCCCTCCAAACCGGAGCCACTGCAGAAAGACTGTATTTACTGATGTTTGGGTAAGAACTAATAAGAGACCTGGTTGTGTCTCTGTTCCCCCAAGTAAAAAAAAAAAAATCAAGTCAATATTTATACACCCACTGGTGAAATAAATCCCCTCCTCCCCAGAGAAGAGGGAAATAAAATGAAGTGATTGAAATGGGTTTCATGGAAGGGGACTGTGTTTGTTTGCTTGTTTGTTTTCAGAGCTTGGGAGGTGGGGTTTGTTTTTTTTTAAATTTTATTGTAATTTAAATGCAACTGTACTGCACAGAGTGCATCGAAGCAACTTCACTGTGGGACTTTCCATTAAGGACCAAAAGCTGAGGAGCCCTCGCATGCTGCTAGACTCATCACTGGATCTGGTGGACACAAGGCTCAGGTATGTCAGGGGCTGGACCATCTCCATTCCCACTAAACACCCTCTTGGGATGCACTTGGCTCAGCCCTGATGGGGCCGAACTTGCCGAGCGAGAAGCGGTTAACATTCCAGCAAGTTAGATACAGTATAAACAATTTAATCAGCATTGTTCTAGCTCTCCCAGCATGGAGATCCTGTCCAAAGCCTGTCAGGGCCAGTGGAAAGACTCATACTGACTTCTCAGGCCTCCAGAACATGCTCTGGTTTCACCAGGACTTCTTGCCTGTATAGACCCACGGCTAACTCCAGCCTTTCTGGTGCACAGTTCCTTTGAAAAGGAAAGATCTACCTGTAACAGATTTGCACTTTGCCTCTGTGACAAACTGCTTTGCTGATCTTCTCCCTCCACCCACATTAAGGCTCTTGGGCTTGCGTGTTCTGTGTGATTCATAAATCCATTTACTAAAGCAATAATCAGAGCATCAGGGACTCTGATCCCATCAACGTGTCTGTTGAAGGCAGTTTCTCTCTGCCAAAGGCAAATCCCCCTGAACTACACACCTGGACCAAATCCCACACAGCTCAGCACTGCTTGAATTTCCAGTGTGAGCTACCCCATGGCAGCCAACCAGAGCATTATGCGTGCAGCATGATTGGCATCTCTGCACCGTTAATCAGGATGGAACAAGAAGCCTTTATTTTAGTTAGGATTTTCCTACCAAAAGTATCTATTGTTCAATCCTACATAACGAAGTCACTATTCCTATTGTTATTGTTTTTAAAAAGAATTCTGAATCCTTTTGCACAAGATACCTAAAGTTTTTACAGAAGAGAGTCACTGGGATGCATTTCACTAAGCTGCCAGAAAACTGTTTCCTGGACTAGCTACTCTATAGCAGGCAGCGTATCAGCCTTCCTAAGGTGGTTTAGGAGGATTTAAACTGCCAAACTTGCTCTTGATATAAGCTGACAGAATGCCTCTGACCACAGCTGGGCATCCCCCATTCACCATGTAGAGACCTGGGAGCAGATTTGTATATACTTGCAAACAGAAATAAATACATAAATACTGCCAACACTCAACAGCAACCTCTCCGTGCTTTCAGGGGGGGGAAAAAAAAGCAAGGAGTGAATGTTAGGGAAGTTAGCAAAAGTCCTGCAATTCCACTGCTCACAGTTACAGCGATAGAATTGCCATAAATTTCTGTGCCCTCAGCTGAAATTTTTATTTGTGGAAGAGCACAGAGAATTTGGCCCTTATACATTTCAGAAGTGTAGCCAAGGGGGGTAAGTCCTCGTTTGCAGCATCCAGTGGCATCGCTATAGAGGAGCCATTGTACAGAGCAAATCAAGACATTTTTAAGCCTGCTTCCCATTTCCCCAAAGTCTGTGGGACTGAAGAAGAGCCTTGTCACTGACGAGGGTTAGTTCAGGGTCAAGTTCCACACTCCAAAACCAAGGAAGGAACACAGTTTACTCTCCAATTTCTCTGAAAACATTCAAATTCCTCTTCATATGGAACATCTCATTTGTGTGTCATCAGCAAACTTTTCCACTGGCAAACTTGCCATGCTTTGACATTTGCTTCGTATGTAAATGAAATTTGTGCTTTATCAGTGTCATCTCACTTCAAAGCCGGCCTGAACACCTGCCTTTCTTCTCTTACATTGTTTTTCTCTGGCATTTCTTTATTATGAGCTAACATTAAACTATTTCTTGTTTAGATTAAAAAGGGCAACTTTTAATCTCATTCCATTGGTCAGTGTATCTTGAGATGCTCTTCTCCAAACGCCTCTGACTGTGGCTCTTTTCCCATCAAATCCCATGCTTAGCACACAAGCCAGACCAAAACTCACTGCAAGACTTGCCTTAATCAGCAGAATGGAATAAATGAGACTATTTAATACTTTACATCTTCAAAGTCTTGAATAAGCAACAATACTTCGTTAATACTCTTGTCAGTGGATACGCCCCAGGCAGGGAGCGGGTACAGTATTCTCTCTGTGACACTGATATAGTGCACCTGACAGCCTCGCTGTCAAATGGCTAACGCCGCCTCAGTCATCAACTGATGTGGGTAATGTGGCTCTCACCTTTGCCTTCCCTGAAATAACACACACAAAACACCCAAACCAGCCGTCCCCATCAACAGTGTGATGAACAGGTCGTTAGTACAAAAAACACTTTGATGCCCCTAACGTGCCTTTCATCATAGCATCCTAAAAGCACTTTGCAATTATTAATGTGATCCCTAATCCGTCACCCACCCATGCGGTTTTCCCTAATTCACCAGCTGGATATAGAGAAAGCCCCAGATACATAAAGGTGCCGTTCTGAAAGAGATGCCTGAGCACTCACATTCCCCAGCAACCTCTGGGAGCTGTACTTATCACCCCAACTTCAGAAAACAAAATCAGACCATTAGTAACTTGTCCCATCCCGATCACAGTAGGAAGCAAAGAAGGAGGGCCCAGGAATCTGTCCCCACCATGCCTCAAGTCCACAGAGCCTCCCCTCGACACCATTGCACTTGGTAAGTATTGCAAAACACACCGTTGTAGGTACGTGGTCAGCAGAGGGACCTTGTGGAGAAAATAAAGTTTCTCTGTACCCTTCACCCCTTCATCCTGAGCTGCTTTTTTCTTTTTTCTGATGTACCATTATTAAACAACAGGAACAAACTAGTTTCTGGGTAAAACTTTCCCCAAAGTAGTTGGAAGATAGCAAGAAATGCCAAGCTTTCTATTTTCCTCCTCCTTTAGAGGGGAAATAACATTGAATTAAAATATTTGTAAACGGCACTGATCAGCATTTTATTTTATAGCTTTGATTTTTAATATTTATTTTTTTTTAAGTCCAACAAAGACCACCCTCTCCCCCTAGCAATACTAAGAGGGGACTATGCTGAAAATTATAGATTCCAGAGTTTGCAAGGAGAACCACAAAAACTTAATTATAGTTATTGACATACCAAACACCCACTGAAGGCTTAATCTTCCCTTGGCCAGAAATAACCACACAAAGTGAAGGTAGCAAACTGACATCAACCAACCTCAACTAGGGACGGCTTGTTAATGCACCGGGGCACGAAGACATGCCGTGCTCGCCTCCTGTCACAACCTAGAGGAGACACAGGTGGGGGCAGTTGTTGCTGTCATCCCATCAGCAGTATTGACCTGGTTTGCTCAGGGGGTTTTTATCCCCCATAGAGTAGGGTTGCATAGGTTACCCCTTCCAGATGTCTTTCTCCCAGAACAGGCCTGAAAGAGCTCCCGCCTCTGCTGCGAGATTCAATACCTGTGTTCTGCACCATTAATGCACAGTGCCTCCGTGCTGCTCCCAGACTGCACGTGCGCACCCCATCCTCCCCAGGTACCGTGGCAGCGGTGTTGGAGGGAGGCAGCCTTCAGCTGCAGGAAAGCTTTGCAGGTAGAGGTGCAACACTCCTGGGAATTAGCAAATGTCTGGACTGCTCTGCCCCAGCCCAACCCTGTTTGCTCTCAGGCTGTGCTGGCAGATCCTGAAGGAACAGTGCTTGTGGGCAGCTCGTTGCCCTCTGGGCAGACTCCACACCGCCAACAGCTGCAGTCACATCAAAGGCCGTATGTCTAAAGCGATGCTAAAAGGGTTAGAGAAGGTGAAGCATCGGCTGGGGTGTTCCCAGGGAGCCTAAGGAGGCTACTGAGCATCAGTCCCTCTGGAGGGATCCCGGACTGAGAGCATTGCCACGTGGCACTGGCTGAGCACGCTGCTAATGGGGCCCAGCAGCCCCACAGCTATCAGTGATTTATGGCCTGTCCTGCTGCACTGCTCGCACAGAGCCCCTCAAACTGTGAACACGACCTTGTGACAGCCTTGGAAAGGCAGGGAGGAGCCCAATTAACCAGGGAGACGAGGCAGAGGCGGCAGCAAGGACTTGGTCATTGTCACAGGCAAAGACTGATACAGAGCTGGGGAGACAAAGCACAGAGCTACCAGAAACAACCCAGCCAAACATCCTCTTTCATTTTCATTTAATCAGCATGGGAATTACCCATCTTTGTCCCCACAAATCACAAGATGTTTTTTGAGGGGATGGGGAAGGCTGTTCAACCTGGGCTGCATTTGCCCCAAGGCCCTGCACGCCTGTCGCCTTCCACTACAGTCACATAGCCATGTTTGTGCAGCGGTTCCCAGCACTCTTTACAAATAATAACAGGCTGGACCACAAAGCCCTCATTTAGACCGGAGCGAGTGTATTCATGCAAAAACCCACAACGAAGCTTTTAGGACCTGTAGGAGTAAACAGCTGGCTGCGGGAACACGGTTCACACTCACACTCAGCACCTTGCACCTCTCCCGTGTGGCCGTTAAAGACCACGTACAGAAAGACCAAGGGCTGGATGCATTCCACCGCAGGCTTGGGCTGTGTGGTGCTCGAGCGTCACGGCTACGGTGAAAGCAAGTTCAGGTAGGCTTCATGTCGGCTTGGGTGCTCCTAGCCCCCAGAAAGTCCCCACACTTGCATTTTTTCCATCAAGAGACATTGCCTTTGCCTCGTGCGCTGTACAGCACAGATGTTACCTACGCAGCTTCAGCACCGGTCCCCTCCCAGCAGCCTGCGTGTTTCCACACCGTATCTGTTTTATGCAGCGGTGTTCACGTGACAAGCTTTGATGGGAGCTGTTCCCCAGCCAATGCACACGGTGGACAAAAAGCTTTTGTAAGGAGGGGGAGGTCAGAATTAACCCTTTTCTGCAGTGAACTTCATGGCATGTACATCCAGGAAATTTGTCACTTAACAGCACGGCCCAGTGCCCAGCATATCCCCTCGCTGACACGCTGTTTGATTCACAGGTGACATCTGCAACCCCAGACACGACCAAGAGGCTGCAGTAAAACTTCTGAAGAAAGGAGACTGCCAGCGTTGGGCAAAGCAGAGACCTTCCCGGGAGAAGTGTGGTACCAACACCTATATGCGTGGTTACAGCAATGCTTGGTACTCTTATTTACAAGAGCGTTCAAAGGAATCTCCTTAAATCTGGAACAGAGAAAGTAAATGGAATAAAAACTAAAACTGAATGGGCTGGTTATTGAAAACAGCAGTATTATACTTATTTGTTTCATCTCCTATACACCAGCTTTAGTCCACTGAATAGCTACAGAATTCACTGGCATTATTCCTAATTTTACAATGATTTGGGAGAAGAGGGGACAAAGGCAAGCAAACAAAGCTAATTGCCTTCAGTGTTTTGTTTATCTGATTTTTGTTCAGCCAAACAAAGACGACGTTCAGGTCCAAGCTGACTGTGGAGCCACAGAACTCTTTTGCTTGGCTGGTCTGTTTAAAAACAGTTTGGAGTTTTGGCATCCAGCATCTTCGGCAACTACCACTAGCAAGTACTTTCTTATCTCCATCTGGTCACTATAGAAACTCTGGTGACTTCAGCCACTATTACTACAGATTAATCAACCTTGCAAAGCCCCTCCAAAAAAGCAGGAAGTCCTCCAAGAGCCAATCCCTTGGTCATAAAAAGAACAAAGCCAGGAGGAGATTAATCACTGGATGCTATTTCCAATGCAAGAGTCCAAGCAGGAAAAGTCCCAATTTTAATAACAAAGCTATGCATTCTTACCCATCCATACCAACATGCTTTTGTTCTTTGTGCCAGAGAAGAACACACTGAGCAGAAATGTAAATAATATGGCATGCTACGCAGGGAGAGCATGCTGCTGGCAAGAGGCAGTAGAACATGGACTGCACAAACCACAACCAACTGTTTTTTGCCAGCTTTGGTTGCCTTCCCCGCATCAGCCAGCGTCTAAGTTTTCCCAGCGCAGTCTGAGTGAGGCAGCAAGATTTCCAGGCATCAAGCAGAGGAGCAAAGCAAGGAAGGGCAAATCCAACCTGCTGTGATTTCTAGTCAGGAGCAAAACACTTGGTTGAACACAGATGTGCCAAAGGTGCCAAGAACTGAGGTCACCTATACCTGTAAGTCCCCGAGAGAGACTCTAGCAAAACAAGGTCACCAGATGTTAAGTAATCTGGTGAGAAGCAGGCATGGCTGTCTCCACGTGTCTGTGAGAAGACTGCAGGTCTGTCTCAGCGCTGCAAGGTGGGATTGGACAGACTTCGAGCAGCCACCCAAAAGAGAAAGGCGAATCTTAACAGTGTTACCTGTCCTAAAGTGCCAAAGCCAGCGGAGCAGCTGCATGCAGTGCTTTGGGAGGCAGCCTACGGGTGATGTTGATGCAAAGCGGCAACAGTTTGGTTTAGTCCTTGCATCTTCTCAAATAGGGAGCAGTGTTTGCAGGGCAAGTGTTAAGGATCAAAAGTGCTCTGCTACTAACTCTTACAAGCGTGCAATAGTAGAGGTTTCCTAAGGCCCTGGGACTGTGAGTATCCTTTTCTCATTCAAAGAAAACAAATCAAACGTGTTGGTAGTAATTTGTATTTCTAGAAGGAAAAATGAAAAAGTCAGATTTGAAAAGACAACTATTAAAGAAGTTGCAAGCCAGAAGGCAAAGAAAAGCATCCTCAAATCTATTATCTTTATTACAATATTGTGAGCATGACCGTAGCCATCTGGAAATTGGCATTGCCAAGTATCTCCCCAGTAGACACCAGCACAAAGCTTCCCGACTCCCAGCAGAAAGAGCAGTTGGGAGGCTCGGGGAAGCCTCCCTGGTACCTGCACGGAGCAGCCAGGACAGGCTGGTGGAGCGTGTCCTGCCCATACCTCACCCATGCCTTGCTGCTGGCAGAAGCTCACGGAGCCCCTGCTCAGTCAGTAACCCATCTCCTGACACCACCTGCTCCCCTTCTGGGACACAAAGCCAACCCTGAAAACTGGCTTTGGATTCGGGGACTGGGTTGGAGTTTTAGTACACTTTCCCAACCCTTGCTGTGCCCACTGACTTGAACACCTTTCTCAAACGAGATTTTGCAATAAGGGTTTAAGGCTTCAAGTTGCAAAGCTTGAGAGTTTGGGAATAATTCTTAAAGTTAGGTTCCTGAATGCTTTTATGGTTCTAGAGTACAATAGGCTGCCCTGTGGCACTAAATGGAGAATGGATTTGGATGAGCCTTTTACAGTGTCCAGGACAGACAAGCAAAAGGGTGCCTGACCAGCTCAGGGCTTGTTGCTCAGTAACCACAGCTGTTACAGTGCCGACTCTACAAGAATTTGCCATTAATCCTTCCAGCTCAACTATAATAAAAAGACTCTTTTTTATTCATATTATTATTTTCTATTTACACAGTCCTTTTTCAGAGTGGACCCACCAGGAGCAAGGGAAGGTAAGAAACAAGGAGAAGCCAATGCAAACAGTTTGGGAGGGACCCTTTGAAAATCAGGCAAGTTTCAAAGATTTCTCTTTCAAGTGTCCTTCACTCTCCTCGCATCAGGGAGGGAGCACAGAGGAACTAGGTCACTGAATCCAGGGAAAAGTCAAAGAAGCAAATCTCAGCTGAAACCCCCGAGGTCAGTATGTCATGATCCTGTTCCAAAGGGGAGAGTTTCTGCTAAGCTTGACGGAAATGTGACCAAGATGGGCTTTAAATAAACTAAAGGGGTGAAACACGTTAGTGTCCTGCCCAACTTCCTTTTAAAATACCAAGGAAAATGAGGGGGAAAAAAAAAAAATCAGGAGTGAGCAAGCAATCACCACAGTGAGCAGCAACTGTGGTGCTCAGTTGCTGACTGAGGTTAAACCATGACACAGGGCGTTGGATAACTAAACCACCATTTTACACTGGGATGAAAGCCAGGAGGAAAAAGGAGAGCAACAGCCCGGTCTAAAGTCATGTTGGACGCAGACCTGCATTTGACAAAGGGCTTTTGGGTCTTTTGTTATTTTTAAGGCTCTTAAAAACCAGTTTTCATTAACATAACGGAAGTAAAGCTCTTAATCTCAGTTTGTAAACACAGATGGAGGCTAACACGCTAACGCCAAAGATTTTGAAAGAAGTGACTGGTTCAAGGTGCTTCCACTTTTGTAACCCTACTGTGATCCCAGAAAAAAAGCCATTTTTTCAACAGCTTGATTTTCCAAAAGCACTCCACATCCGCACCCAGAACCACCCAGAAATTCTCCTATACATAGGAAAGGGTTTCCTAAAATACTCGTTAGATATCTTAACATTTTCCCCATCTGTTCTATTCATCACCTATTTTTTTCTTCTGATTGTAAAACATTGATTGACAAACACTGAGCATCATTTTAACAATCTTATGATTTGAGAGTCCTCATTTTTCTCCTACATGCAATAGGCACAAAAGCTCAGTGCTTAGGCACAAGCTAAGACGAGTGTCATTCCAAGATCATTGCCAACCTGCGGCTCTCTCCCCTCCTTACCAATTACCGCCAAAACAACTGGATGCTCCCCCTGGTTTGCCTGGGGTGGCGTGAAGACAACAACTGCCCTGATAAACGCCTTGGCTGGGTTCAGAAGATCCCTGCTCCCTCCTGGCTTTCTGCCCTCCCAGGCAAACACAGACCCTGGAACGAAAGAGACTTTCACACAAAGCAGCAAATCCAGCTCAATTTTCCACATTCTGTGCCTTTGACTGCCAGCCTGTGGTGCTACCGCGGGACCTCACATGCTGGATGCACTGCTCCTCCCGGGCTGTCTGATCCTCGCCCTCACCAAGCACAGCACGAAGGTAAAACTGGCAGCATTTCACACTGTTTGGTTCTGGGACTGTCCTGGAACATCAGAGCACGCTCTGAAGTGGCTATCTATCAGCTCAAACCAGATCCAGGGTTTCACCTCAGGATATCAGCTGGTCTCACTGTCTGCATTTCAGCCTGACACGACCCAAGTGTTTCCTCAGTACGAGGCTTGGCAGTTGCAGGATCTGCAAGTTTCTTCCTGGTTAGAGCGTCCCAGAACAAGCACTGACAAGGATTTACTGGAGTTCAGAGATCATACCGGATGGCAAGAGACATTCACAATGGATTTGGGAGGCTCAAAATAGAACTTACACCTTCTTCCTGGACTTGCAGTAACTATAGTTGCTTTAACACATGCCTCTTCCTCACTTCTGCACCCTTGTGTTAACTCTTTCTATTATATACATCTTTTCCCCACATCTTTTGAACTGCAAGAGATTTTTTTTTTTTTAACATCCTCTTATACCATACACGTCAACAGAAGTTACTAGTTTCCTTAGGACGTGTGTGTGCATCCAGCAAAGTATATCCCCTCTATATTGTACCAAAAGAAGCCTGGTCATGTCCAACCTCCTTCTATTATTCGACATGTTATAGAAACTCCAGGCACCCAACTGGGGCCCTCATTGTGCTCAGGCTGGACAAGTGCAAAGAAAACGTTCCCAGCACTGAAGACTCCACAGTTGAAATTTTTAAGAAAAAGGGGGGAAAAAGAGCCCCGAGGGGACACTAACCCCACATCACATAAGCCACAAATTTCACATCCTACCTCACCTCCCTTACTTATGGACGAAGCAAGCTTAGAAACCTAAGACTTGGACAAGCTGAGCAAGCCCTGCCCAGCACATTTTCTTTAGTGCGCTGAGCTGAAAGAAACACATTATAACTTTCTCAGGCCACTCAAGAGTATCATATCACAGTGACTGTTCCCTGTTTTAACATCATTAGGCTGTATGCGTGCAAGTCTGACGGGCTTTACACACATCAGCCATGTGCTGAAGATAATGAGTTACCACAAATTTGCCAATTTATTTTTGGAAAGTGTCTGACAGAAGCTGAAAGTTCTAGCTTTGACCCACTGTCCCAGAGAAAACCTTATTCACAAGTAGCCAGAATATTTAAAGAACACCACCAACAAAAAAAAAACACTAAAAATATAAACCTAGAATTAATGCCACCCACCACCACAAAAATCAAAGCTGCTGTGGACACGAGAGGGAGAAGCTCTGGTGCTGTGGACAGCAAACATGCCATAAAGCTGCAGATATTAACTGCACCTTCCTCCAAAGCTTGTGACAGGGCTTTTGGCTTCACCGCAGGTTCATTTACTGTGGAGACAAGCGTGGAGTTCATCCATGCTTCCTTGCCCATTACACATTCCTCCCTCCCTGTTCCAAATTAATGAGAGATTCTGCTCACTCAGCAGAAATTAGACTGGTCTGCTTTAAAAAAAGGACAATTAGGAACCTCTGCTTTTGCTGGGCTTCTTGTGTGCCAGGTGAGAACAATAGTGAGAAAGCAGAGAGGTAGGGTTGTGGGGTTACGGGAGTCTCCAGGCATCAATTTCTACAGCCAGCAAAGTTCTCACTGGCAAGTGCCAGGATTTCTTCCCCACATAATACTTTCTCCAGGCTCACTTACCTTGTCAGTGCAGACACCCATCAGCAGCAGTGCGAGAGCAGCAGTCTCTGGCTGTCTGTTCCTGGGAGAAAGAGGAGCGGAGAGGCTGCCTGCATGGAAACCCCCACTGCAAGGCTCCCGTCCCTGCCTCCTGCTCCGTGACCCCCAGGGTATGCCGCAGAGCCTATCTGTTTGCTCAGGCTTTTCCTGATCAAAGTGAGAAAAGCTCTTTCCATTCTTGGTGCAGGGGAGGAAAGAACTACTAGTGCTGTCGGCGTTGCTTGCCAATACAATTCATCTTTTGTGTGTGGAGTTTCTAAAGCTGCAGTTGTAAGGACATCGCTGGAAGGACACGCTAATACAGGTGTGGAAGCAGCACAGTCCAGAGAGGAGAAAGGGGAGAAGGTGGGGAAAGGCAGCCAGGATCTCCATTCAGCTTTCCATTTTAGAAGCCATTTTAGAAATGCAGAACACCATATTTCTTATTGAAGGACACAGGGGGATAAAGGTGTTTGGCGATTTTGAGAGTTAATCAGCAATTTTGAAAATAAACAGAAAAGTTAAGACAATAACTCAATCCACAGGGAAGTACCCACTTACGTATGGGTATTTTGAAGTCCTTATGCGACTGTAAAAACTCTATAAAATTCTAGGTTACTACATAAACATCATACGAAGAAAATCACTAGAAAGCTTCACTCTTATCCCAGAAACCTGATTCCATCCTTAAACTGCAAAAATATGAACCTGTCCTTAATTATAAAGGACTATCTCTTGTTAGTGTAACAGTTGGTGCTGAACTTGTCACGAACTAAAAAGGATTCAAATGTTGTCTGGAGAAAAAAAATAAAGCAAACCACCTAAAAGGATTGTTTTAATGGTCCTACCTTAATATTTCATGACTTTACCAGACTTCAGTTAAGCCTCCACACAAAGGGATGTGTCTTAGGATTCCTCCTCTATTCCCTACAAAAAGGAACTGGAATTTTTCTCACCTTACCAAGACCTGATTTCTGATTCCCCTTGCCTTTCCTCCCAACTGCAGCCACCACCCCTGAAAGAGGCAGACACAGCCCTGCTGGGGGGCGAGAGGAAACCCTGCGGGACATAAAGGCTCTCAGGTCTTAATGGATAATTAAAGTTTTAGCCATGGGTGCCCCCTTGTGACTTGGTGAGTAATTAAGCACATCCGATGGAGTCTAACATGGCACATCACAAACCCACGGGGGTTTATTTGAGACCCCCAGCCGATGCGCTTGTGCTTTCTGGCGAGCAAAACCCGAGTACCCATTGCTTTGCTGTCTGATTTAGAGGAACGGCTGTCTGTGACATCCCTGGGCACATGTCGAGGCCAGGGAGCAATGGAGGCTGCTGTGTGCAGGAAGGACCCTGCCGGGCTGCACGATGGACAACAGCATGGTGCAAATCCCACCGTCGCACAGCATTAAGTATTTTTTTAAAAGATTTTCCCCTCAAAGCATGGCACTCTCGTCCTCAAGCTGAAGCAAAAGAGGTTTTGGAAAGCGCTCATGTGCTCAGCTTGCCATGAGTTCGGGTGGAGGTGAGTACCCCCTGAGATCTCACCCCGAACGCCTTGGGGAAGTCTCTGAGCTCCCCTTGTCCACCAGTTTCTGGATGGGGACAAGATGCCAGGCTCTCCCGGTGCCGGTGCTGCCCCATTCACGCAGCTCCACGCGTTTCCATCTGCAGACATGCCCTCCTTGTCCTTCTTTCCACACCCACCTCAACGCCACCAGCCCTCGGACAGGGGACTGCAGCAAGGGGAGCAGAGGGGCGGTCGACAGCCCGCTCCTCAGCCCTGAGGGGTAACGCTGCCTGTCTCAGCTGCCACGTAACCCACCTGGAAAAGCAGACCTCCACCTCACCTGGCCGCCGGCCTGGTACCATGGTCCTGGCAAGTGGAGATCCACCAGGCCTTGACAAACAGCTTCAGCTGACCTCTGCCATTAGACAGACCAAAATCTTCCCCTTCAGATAGTCTCTGTGAAACGAGAATTTGAACATCCTCAAATGTTGGTTTTGCTTCCAGCAGAGGAATCAGAGCAACCTTTGGTTGAGTCCCCCTCAGGCAGCCTAAGAGCTGGAGCACAAGTGGCAGCGCCAAGGCACGGGGCTGGTGAGCCCACGGCTGCCCCAGGCTGGTCCCGGTGGTGGCATGGGCACAGGTCTTCATCGCATGTGTCCGGCCTAACGCGACACCCACCCCAATCCCACCCAACAGCATTCACAGCCAGAGCAGGACATTATTTTTCTGAAGATCAGTCATGTTCAAAGCAGTGCTGGCAGATATTGGGCTGAGGTCTTGCCTCGTGGGATGAGCGCTGTGGAGGGCTGCCGATGGAAACAGCACCAGCAGGCAGCCTCCCACCGCGGAGAACCTCAGCTACACCACCGCATTCCCCTGCCATCTGCTCGCTTCCTTCGCTCTGCCCAAGCCCATGGCCATGGCCATAGCCATGCCTGCCAGCTGGTTAGCTGGTCCCCCCACTTAATCCCCCCACAGACAATTATGTCTCCGAGAAGCAACCCACGTGTTTCTAGGCACAAACCTCCACTCCCAAGGTAATGCAGAAGGGACCTGACGCCGTGAGGCATCTCTCCAACCGAGACAACAGCCTGCCAAATGCCCCTCTGTGGGTATGTTTCCCAAATTTCAACTTCCCTTCCTAAACTCATCTGTTTACTTTGTTTTCACCTATTATCTCTCTCTTCAGAGGGAAAGTCAAGCATCCAGCTGTAACACGATTGATGCGACGAGTCAGGGTGAAGATGAGCCATGTCCACCCTCAGCCTGTCGTGGGACTACACAAAGGCTGTGCTGAACGCCTGCCTTTCTTGCAGCAGCATCCTTCGAGGTCTCCGGCATTTTGGCACAACTAAAGATGGATTTTTCTGTTTCTGCTACTTGGCAGCTCATTGCTTTGGGCTATTTTTCTCTATTCTGATATTTCTGCTGCAGAAGGGCCAGTACTAGCACTCCTAATTTGCTCCGCTTTGAATATCACGGCAGAAAGGGGCAGAGTCACACTGTGCCTCTAAATCCAACAACAGTCACTTCAGTACTGAGCCTGAATCAATACTTCAATGGGCCTAATTTTCTAGCTTTTGATCAAAATGTCTTTAGAGCAGTACATCTTCAGATATTGCCGCTGGCCTTTGAAAATAAGCAGAAAGAACAAGATAACCTTTGTGAGACTTCGCTCCCTACAATCTAAAGCTGAATCTACACAACCTCATTTTCCTATCTCCTTAACCCAGCCTGGTACAGGAGAGTTAAGCAAAGCTGAATGTGAAATGGCTCCCTAACAATGTAAAACCAACCTCTCAATCTGCTTATTATCATTTTGGGAAGGCATGGCAGTTCCTTCATCTTAGAAAATATGAATGGATACTTTGTCTCTGAAAACCCCGCACAGCGTGCAAATTCAACATTTGAGATTTGAAGTCCAAGCTGAATTTAGCTGTGACCAATTACAGAAGTCAAGTAGTCTAGCTTTGGTGCTTCAATGAAGGCAACTTTTCAGGATGGCACCAAAAATATAAAACCACTCTAAAACCCCCAAACTATTCCCCTGCTGTTTGAATCCCTCAGTACAGACAAATCAGACAAACAGTGTTAGGGAATTTTAGATTGTTTTTATAATTCATTCAGTATTAACCACACAGGCTTTCTTTAAATCTTTGCTAGAAAAATTAGGGTTGCTTTAAGAGTAACTTCCAAAGATGAACTCTGTTGAATGCTGAGTTTAAAATGTAGTTAGTTCTGTCTCTCATCACCAAAGTTATTGCATGTGTACATGGTTTTAGCTGCTATAGGACTTGGCAGAACCTCACCAGGCTTCATTGCTTTGGTGCCAAAGGTGCAATGAGCAGTTTTGGGAAACTAGTTTCAAGGTCATATCAGTCAGCACTGCCGTCTTACAGGACGTCTGCTTGCCATAAGCATTTGTTCAAGTGAAACAGTCTTAGTCACATCAAATTAACACAAAGCTGAAAAACTGCTTCCCCTTCAGAAATGTGGAAATGCCAATGAAAAAGATTTCTAGTGGTTTGCACTAGTTCTATAGCACAGTCAGGCTGTTCTTGTAGCCAGCACTGGTGCTGAGAACAGACAATACTCTGGGTACCATAAAGCCCCAAGAGCTTTATGATGAGCCAAAACTTTCCGATCAATTTTCAAAGTTTGTTTCAGAAAAATTCTGAAATGAAAAAAGGTAGCATTTGGTGTGCCAATGCTGAAGCATACCCAGGAAGTTTTCTCCAACTTTTCCTTCTCCAGCATAAAAGTACTTAGAGTTGGGCAAGATTCACAAATACCTTTGGTTGACCTAAAGTGAACAACTTTTAGCATGTAAATGATTCATCTAGAACTCTTTGCCCAGTTCTGAAGGTGCACATCTTCCGACTTATTTTTCACAGTGCAGGTGGGCCTGCAGCTAGGAAGAAGTATCTGTGGTGGGGATATTTACTACTTGCACGCAAGCCTCTAGACCTGCATTAGCAGCAAGATCATTTCCCTGTTGCTTTGACTTCAGCTTAGAGTCAATTCCTGAGGCAAAGCTGATGCTTGAAGCCCAAGAAATGCCGTTGGGCTGAAGCGCCCAGAAGTCATGTTTGTTTGCATCTCTCTCCTGTTTGGTGGGGACATCAAAACCACTCAGTAGGTCCACATCACAGGTTCCTCTTCCAAAGGAAGCAAACCTTGTTTTGACATTTGCTATTACTCTCCAGAAGAGCCGCATCAGCTCAGGAGACTGTGGTATCAAAGGGGTGACAGGATTGTTTACACATTAACAGTTAAGGATTTTGAAGCAATTTTGGAGATGAACACACAGATTTCTGGTCCTCATTAAAATTAATGAAAGGTTTGTATTTGAATGCCTATGCTGCCTCAGAAACCTCAGTCATTATGGTTCAGAAGTTGTCTCTGTCATACAAAACCTCCAAGGATGATTTACAAAGTTGTACATGAGTTAGTTATTATATTTAAAGTCACAATTATTATTTAAGGTTAAATTGCATATTGGGGGGGGGGAAGAGAGAGAAAGAAAAGGCTTCAGGACAGACTGATGGAACAGAGTCAACAAAAAGGAGCACAGTATTTTAGGGGCTGAAGCATCAATTGCACATGGGCATAAAAAGCAAAGAGAGCGAAAGCAGCTGGACCAAGCACGGAAGCAGACAGAGACAGCAGGGACTCTTCAGATCCGAGCGTTCAGATTTTGTTTTAACATTCACAAAGCCAAGAAAGAAAGGAAAGAATAGC
>NW_008823916.1:2668019-2690965 GCF_000699105.1 Pygoscelis adeliae | reverse complement strand
CAGGAATAGCGCAACAAGTCCCTCTTACACTCAGGGACAGAAAGCGCATCTCCAAAGATTTCTATTAACCTTGTATTTTAACACATACAAACCCCATTCCTCTCCCTCAAATGAGCATATTTTCCATAGTAATCGTTTCACTGGCTCAGTTGCCAAAAGCTTCTGCTTCAACCCAAGCTTCTGCTTTCAGAGGCACTGCAGAGTGGAATATGAGTGAAATGAATATTAAGCAGAGTCAGGCTCCAAAAGATTGCCATTACCTAATCCTGTACCATTACACAAATTTATTTGTTAGGAATATTCCAAGGTTTTGGGAAAAGGCTTACAACAGCTCACAGTGTTCCTGCTGCCCACCACGAACACTGCCTTTATCCATCGTAGAACCACACTTGCACTCCTCCATGGAAAAGACAGGGAATTACAGAGAACCTCAGAAATGTTGAGGAAAGATTCCTTCAACCTCTGAAAAGACTGGCTTATTATGTTATTACAATTCCCTGGAAATTGCTACGTAGTCATCCCTAGAGCATAAAATTTCAGCAGAAGCCTGAAATGTTCCTGCATGTACATTCCCGGAGAAGTTTAAAAAAGCCTCATAAGCACAGAGGATCACAGAAAACCTATCATCCATCTACAGTACCAGAGTATTGATCTGTCAACACAGAACTTTTTGGAGAGTATTGCAGCCACCCACTAAATGGATTTTTGATTAGCCACGTTGTTTAAAATGACCACAAACCTCTATACCAAACATCGGGCTGCCAGGCAAAGGGTCAGTCCCAAGGCTCAGCCCAGCTTCAGAAAATTCTTCCACTGGTTCTGGGCTGAAGTTCAAGTGAACCTCTAGATGGGGAGATGGGTTTAAGTTTAAAATTGGCAACTCTGCCCGATTTTATCAAAAGTCTCATGATGCTTGGCATATTGCTTAAAACCCCAGCGCTTGCAATCTTGTGCAAGAAATTCAACTTCTGCTTAAAAAACCCAAAACCTCTATTTGATGTAAGCATTCTGCAAACCTGAGACATGAGTTCTACAGACCTTCAGAAGTCAGAAGGAAAGAACTATACATGACGTATCATTTAAGTCTCCTCAGTTTTGGGAAAAGTATTTATGACTTTTTAAACATCTGGTATTAATAGTGTGTTTCTGGAATCGTAACATGAAAATTTTCTTTCAAAACTGTGACTTTAACTTGTTTGCTTTGAAATTTTGGCTATATTAATTCAAAGAAAAATGCAAAAGGAGAGAAAGGGAAATGAAACTGTGGCGAACTTTCAAATGTCTTTTAAACCAGAACGAACTATTTCCTCTCTAAAACAAACTACTGCACTTATTCTGCTGTGTTTTTTGCCCTACAAAAGACTATGGGTTAGGCAAGGTATTCCTGACTGACCTACAGCCTCTAGAACATGGTAGGTTGTGCAGGGCATAGAGCAGGACTTTAGGGTAAATCCATCTCAAAGTCCTAGTCAATGATCTGCTTTAAAACTGCACGTTGACTCCAACTAATCCCGCAAAATCGGCACCAGCAACCATACCTGACGCTAAGTTACAAGCGGTCACTACAATTTAGGGTCCAGCAGAGCTGTACCTGTGATCTCTTTCTGGCTCCTCTAACACCATTCACTTTCCAGCGCTGGTATTATCTTTCTCTTTTCATCCTTCACATCTCCCCCTTCCTCCTCCCCCTCACACAGTAGCTCTTTCATCTGCTCTCAATAGGTGCTGCTCTACCTAATTAATTGAGGACTTAACAAGTGCACTTTCTAATTAAAGTAAATAAGCCCATGCTTGGAACAGTGGCTCACAGTGTTACCCAGCACTCCTTCCTCAGGAACAGGATATTATGGGCTCCACCTCCTCTGTGCCAAATCAATGCATTAAACTAATAGAGCAGAAGCAAAAAAAGTCTCTTAACGCATCATTTAGAAAAACAGTTCTAAAACGTAAAGCAATTCCCAGCTTGAATCTGAAGCCAATGAGATCTTTATAATATTTGGCAGAAGATCAGACTTTAGGAAGAGGGGAAAAACAATAATAGATCTAGATTTCAAACCCAAACTCCCATTTGGTGCTTCCAGTGCTCTTGTTGGAGATTACTTAGTACAGGGGTTGGGAGGAGGCTGGAAGAAGAGGCAAGGGATCAGAATCATGGGGGGATATTTCTGTTACCTCCTACAGTGCCTAAATGACTCTAAGTCTGTCCCATAATAACACCCAATATTAAGACTGCCCTCCTTCTTCAGAGTCACTTCTCGGCCATGAACCCAAGATGAAGATTTAGAGGGGCTGTTTGGAAAATTCCCATCTGTCCTCAGCCTTCTTCCATATCTGAAATTATATGTGGGTCTCCACCTCTGTTATTAAACTGATGATGATATCCTTAATGTACACAAATTACTTGTAACAGAGACGTTTAAAGGAAAACTATTAAATTACACCACTTCCTCTCACTCGGTTAAGGGCATTCACTGTCTCTCTTATGGAAGAGCCAGAGGAAGCATTTGCAAAAGCTGTCCTCAGCTGAAGGAGAAAGTCTGCATTTGTGACTGTCCTATTGGTGAGAGACAGCAGGGCTGGCTTGATACACTGGAGCAAGACAGAATATAGAGGCCAAATACATCAGACAGTGTTTTGACAGGGAGGAAAAACGCCTTTTTTTTTTTTTTATTCCCCCCAGTGCAACTAGTTAAATGAAGCAGCAGGGGTTCTGGGGAGGTGGTTGGCATCCAACACGAAGGCCTCTTGCGCAGCGGGAGCAGGGCATCAGCTGCACCATCTGCAAGTCCAGCCTGTGAAAATCCAGGCAAAAAGTAGATTCCCAAAACAAAACAAATCAAATCAACCACCGTCTTCCTCTATTACTGAAGACTTTTCTGTAGCAGTAAGGACAAAAACAAAATTCTGAGGATCTCGGAATATTCTATAAATGGTCAAAAGTGCTTCCAAACCAGCATTTGAATTTGTGTCTGAATTTGTTTCCACAGATGGGTTGGGAGCAAGGCTGTGTTATTTTAGGCCTTATGTACCTGAAGTTCATTAAGTCAAAAGAAAGCTTTGTGTCTTTCAGTAGTTTTTGGATGGGCTTACAGGTTTCAATAGCCTGGACAGGGCTACAGGAAGAACTAACAGGAAAGAGGGACAGAGGTGTATGGAGCAATGAGGAGTGTGAAAACAGGGTGACAGAACTGTATTTTACATCAAATTATTCTCAGCTTCTTGTAAGCTCCTGGCTTTGAGCAATTAGTGCAGAAATAAAGATTTGTTTGTATTTTCACAGTCTCTCACTGTTGTGGAGACCAGACGGAGTGCCAAAAAAAAAATGGTGCTCTTCCCACTGCATTTCCTTCAGCAATAAACACCTTCTTAATTTATATATATTTAAGAAAAAAGACACACAAAAAAAGCTAGGAAACTGGAGCTTAAATCTTATTTAGATATATGCAAAACCAGCCTGTATCCAGACAGAAGAGTTGGGCAGACCTGGGTTCAATCTCTTTAATATTCATTTTACCTCAAAATTCTTCTGTGCTTTTGTCTTGCCAAACATTATGAAAAAGAGATTCCCCCCAAAATTTGTCGAAGTTTGGATCAGCATAGCTGTCGGAGCTCATCTGTATGCCAGCCACGCAGCCCTCGGTACAACTGCTTCTCCCTTATGCCATACATCCTGGATATTGTTTAACAACAGTTAGAAGCACAGATGTGCCCTCTGAAGTAAATATGATTTTTTAAATATTATTTTTAAGAAATCAGAAATTATTTTCTATGCATGAGGCTCTCAGTTATGCTCAGTTTTCCAGAGGAAAGCTGCTGTTTTTCAGCAGGTCCAAAGCCTCAAGTTACCCCTTCAAATATGTATCCACTTGCCTTTCTGTTGGCTTGGATTAAAGCCAGTGGAGAAACGATAACTCTGCTCCAGCCTGACATCCTGAGCTGCGAGAGGAAGAGAGAGGTGAAGCGGCCGAGCGGGGAGTACAGTTACACTCAGACTAATGACCAGCAGCTCCGTAAAGTCACTGCCCTTTGTTATCGTGTTAGCACTGGAAGCATTACATGAAAAGCAACATTTCAGTTGCATTATGTTATTAATTTGGCTAAAAGCCATTGCCTTTTCTAGATTGTCTTAAAATAACTGTTTCCTACTGAAAGAGCTTCCTTTCTCCCCAGCCAAATAATAGAAGTAGCTGGGTTTGGGGATGCGTGGGAGAAAAGGGCTCCAGGTTGTTTCCACTTTTTAGGCTTATGGAAACTTAACAAAACGTACACAAAAGTGATGAAAGTCCAAAGGGCCAGAGCATTTAGTGCTTGTTTTTGTTCCCTCCCTGCCAAAGCAGCAGCAGTTGCCCGTTCTTTCCTTTGTGCCTGGCAACCTGACCACTGGTAGGACAAGCCTCTAGTCTTGGTACCTACCATGGGGCGCTGGCATCCAGTCACCGCTCCGCTGTCCTGAGCTGATCCTTTTATTCCATGGCATCCACCTCAGATGTATTTCAGCTGGCTTGGTGGCCTTGCTATTAAAATAAAAACCTGGATGAATCACCTTCAGTTCATAAGCGGAGGGAGTCACAAGTTTGCTGCTCCTGTTAGCCTCTGTTTGTCCCGCATGCCAAAATATCCACCCCCTTTTGGGTGTTTCAGCCACTAGAGTCACAAAAAAACCCCTTCTTCAACAGGGTGGGCATTTTCAAAGTTTACTTTAGCCTTAAAAAAAAAAAAAAAGAATCCTGACTTCTCCCTGTAGAGTTTCCCCTGAGAGCAGCCTCCTTACTAATTCTATTATCTATTTCCAAGTTATGTTTTTTTGGAAATCCTTTCTGTTCATTTGATGCTGAAGCAAAAATCCTCGGGTTATTTTTGTTCTGTAAACACTGATATTTGGTCTTGCATTGACTAAAGTGTAAGGATCTGCTCTTCAGTGAAAAGAAGGTCACGAAAGGACGGGAACTCAAGATACACTTCGGATTGTGCTGTTTGAGGCCTCCTCACCAAACCCAGAAGAGCAGGAGCCCATTTTTTTGTTACTATTTAAAGCCTGACAAATTCTTTGAGTAAGTCTGATCCTCTCTGCTGCCACTGAAATAGAATCTTGTGATCATATGGAAATACAGCATGGAGGTCACTCTGAAACCCCCAGGAGTTTTGTCATCAGCTTAACAGAGCCAGAATTTTCCTGCAAATCCCTCTCTAGTGGAAACAGAGATTTGTTCTGCTAACAGTGAGGCTGGTAGAAGAAAAGAGGATTATCAGTAACATATCAACAAAGCCACTGCATTAGACAGTGACACCTGGCCAAGACCCAGCAAAGGTGAAAACATGGCAGAATAGGTAGAATAGAAATACTATGTGAAAGAAACACTGGGAGCTCAACGCAGCCCGCATTCACAGGATCCTTCCTTCCATATTAAACTGCTATTGATGTACCTAAAGTGTCACATCCAGTAAACAGACTAACCAGCTTGATGATATCAATACAGGTCTGCAAATCAGGCATAGCGCTGGCAAAATGAATGCAGTCAGACAGAGTGTGAAGCAGCCCCACAGTGAAGCACAGCACGTAATTAAACTATGAAACCCATTGTTACGGGACATCGCAGAAAGCAATTGGAAAAAATCTGTCAATGGATGTTAAATCCAAAAGGCAGTATCACCAGCTGAGAAAACCCCTAGGCTGAAGTCACTGGGAAAACATACATGGGGGAAAATTATCACTAGTTGTTACCCTCTTCCCTAGCTGCTCCTGCTATTGCTAGGGACAGGAGCATGAGGCTGGACAGATCTACACTAAAAGTCCTCCTACACTCTCGGGGTCTTTGACCCAGGGACAGAGGCTGCCTTCACTCCACATTAGCATTGCTGATTTTTCTAAACCAGATTAAGGTCAATGTGAAGCTTTGTGCTCTTGCCATTTGACTTTGAAACTAAGCTACTTTGCCTGCACTAGGAGTCCAAAGCACAGGGGCAATACACAGAGGGGATCATTGCCAGGTAAGAGTAGAATCATCATAAACAGTGCATTTGCACATCATCTGTTAAAGCTTTCTGGGCAGGGACCGTCCTGCTGGCACAAGCACATCTGACATCTCACATGCATTGCCCGGACATCCGGAATACATGTGTATTCCTCTTATTGTAAACAGCCAAGTTTAAAAGTGATCTTTCACAGGCCTGCACTTGTTTGCTTCTTGTCCAAGCTAACGAGATCTGTCCCAAAATAATGAACAAATACATCACCCTTCACATGACGCAAACACACAGACAAACCCCAAACCCCAGAGCAGGCCTTCTAGAAAGACTCCGAGAAAGCCACAGGTACACATTGCAAAGGAGACATGAGTATTACGTCTGTATGGCATCTGAGCAAAGCGAACCATGGCTCTGGTTGAGCACAAGGGATAGGTGAGCAGGCCTCGGTCTCTGGTCACCGTCCAGTGCAGATTAGGAAACAGATTACTGTCCCCAGGAAAAAAAAACAAGGCTGAGAGGGAAGAACCTTCTTGAGCTGTGATCCTCCCAGATCATTAAAACATGCCACTTAATCCTGGGCAGGATGATCGGACACCTCTATGCTCCTGTCAGGGGACCAGCTTCCCCCAAATAATAAGCAAAAGACTTCTCAGACTGATTCACCTCTCCCCAGACTAAGGATTTAGACACATCAGGGACTTTAGGGATGGAAAAGGCCTGTTACAAATGCCGAGCTGCTGCCTCTGTCTGCCTTCTGCCTGGAAGTAGCTTCTTCCCTTAGTATACTCTTCCTGACAAGTTTACCCGACTGATGCATGCTCTTTTCTCCCAATCCCACAACAAGCAACCTTGGGACCCTCAAGGAAATGAACCAAAACTATTTAACAGCATTATTAAGGCAGCAAATGAGCCAACACAACCATCTCCCATGAGGGAGAAAGAAGGAAGGGGTCTGAACTCAAGGTCTTGCAAAAGCACACGTGTCCATCAACTGAAGGAGGACATTTGTATGTACTTCACCACTTCAACATGGCACAGTTTAAGGTGATGATTGGATTTGTAGTAGTCACCTCCTCTTCCTATTACTCTCCAGCCAAGAGAAGGATTGATTCTCTGATGGCTTGTGCACCCTACTGCAGAGCTCAGCCCCCCAAGGACCAGTCTCCTCTTCCAGCAGTAATTTCCCATGTGCCCTTCCCAGGCTGCTCTGTCTTCTAATCTTCTGCTTCTCAGAGATCTTTAAATATATATTTTAAATTCCAACCAGATTCTTGGACTTGGCAGATAAACTGTGGGTCCCACAAGAGTTATATTTTCTTTGAAAGCCTTGAATGAAGTCTTTATAAAAAACTTCATTAATATTGCTACCTATATGCCTGCTCCCCACTTCCTGTGCAAATCCAAACAGATTCTCCAGACAGAAAGACTTTTGAAATTCGCATATTTACTTCCCCCAAATAGTGAGAGTGTTACTGAGGAGTTTGTGGCAGAGTCAGTCCACGTGTGTTGTCCTGCTGGAGTTTAAAAAGATGAAGCCTTCTATTCATTGGAGATGAAAAAAGTAGATGCAAGAGGGGAGGATATAAAGCTGGGGAGATTAGGGCTCTGGAGTTCTGTGCTCTGGCTTCATGCCATTGGCAGAATTTGGTCCATTTTTGCAGTTAGATTATACAACAATAAAGAGTCATTACAGCTAACGCAGTACAGTGCGTACAAGGGTGTTAAAGCTGTTTCTGCCAGAATAGTCAAAATGAGTTAAGGAGTTGTTTCAAAAGTATCATAGGCATTTGTTTTGTTTGTTTGGTTTAAAAAAAAACAAACCCAAACAAAACTATTCTCCTGAATTCTGCAAGCTGCAGATGCTCACCCCCGGCTTTCAGCACAAGTCATCCACTGAGATCCAACCAGTACCTCAAGAAACTATGCCCACAAAACAAGTCCTGCTCCCACTGCAATCAGAGGGTGAGCTCCCCTTGCTGAGAAAGGGGTTGGAACACAACTGGCATGCAGAAGTAGGAGTGAAAGAGTCTACCAGAGGACAACAGAAATCTAACATCTCATAATATTTCTATTTTTAAGTCAGCTTCTTCCAGGTTTGCTACTCTGTCAAAGTTTGAATAGCAGCAGCAGTTAGCTACAGACAGAAAAGGGCAACATGCACGTACCAGGCTGGATAAGAGACAGATGGACAGACAGCAAGTGAAACAGAGTCATCTGGGACGTAGTCCCAGCTCTGTCATTCACTATACTTTCAATTTCCCTTTTCCAATGCAAGGCCAAAAGATACGTAACTCTTCACGCCATGCCATGACATGCAAGTAATCCCTCTAAAGACTACTTAAATGTTTATAGTTATTCATGTTTTTAAATATATCTCAGGGAAAGTGATCAGTACAAGAAGCAGCTAGTTAAATCTTTCAGACCTTTACAGACGCTCTCAATATAAAGTAGTCTATAGGGCTAACCAGCCAGATGTACACACTCATAGGACATACAGCAGTTTAAGATCTCCTTTGTATATTGCTAGAGCCAACACAATTCAAGGAGGAGATCCCCAAGCAGGCACCAAACCTCCTACACCTCTAAACGACTTAGTGTTCTTATTTCCTTTGACTGGGGACGCTTTACTGATGGCTTTAGAAATTCTCCTTTGACCAAAACTGTCCCAATAACGGAACCCTTGAGTATACTGCAAGGCTCATATATTTGGGCAGGTGTCTGGAAAGGGCCACAGACTTAATCTTTATTTAAAAAGGATTAAAGATGGTGGATGTTTTGGGTATGTCAACAGGAATTCTTTAAAGAGTAGTTTGTTTTAAACTGGGCTGTTTTAATTAAAAGGTGGCAAGCAAAGGAAAACAAAACAGAAAAGAAAATTCATTTGAACTTCTTCAGTGGAAAATTAGATTTCTGATTAAGAGCTGTGTGACCTTTCCTTCCAAAGGAACATCAAAAATTTCTGAACACAACCCAAAACATGACATATCTCATGGGAAGTTGTAATCAGTTATTCAAAATCCCTGTGCTCCTCAACAGGCAGCATTCCCAGGCACAAAGCATCCCACACAACACTACTGCTTGGGGCTCCCACGACACATGAACTGAGATACGAGTGTATCAGGGAGCACTCGGTGAGAGCAAGGAGGTCTGTTGAAGAACAGCAAGAGCACAACACAAAGTAACACAGAAGAATTGGAATATTCTGGGGTTTTCCCTAAAAAAAAAAAAAAATAAAAATCGTATTGGAAGGAGAACATTTTCCAACCAGTTCATTTTTAGTTTATTTGTCAAGGATAGTTACAGCCCACTCCAGTTTGTTTGTATAAATAATCAAAATTAGAATTGCATCAGATTTTGGCTGCAGGAGGGAGATACAGAGTAGCTGTTTCGACAGCATGCTGGGAGAGCTGTCTCCCAGCCTCTTCTTCCAGCGCTTCAACCAACTTGCCATTCAGCTTGAACACACCTTTGCTTTTGCACCATGCGGCTGCAGAAGAGGTACTGGGGAGAGCTGCAGGACAGCTCTGCTCTGCCTCAGGTTACAGTGCAGACGCTGTACCCTCTGAGCACGGCTGTCATCTCACCAGAAGTCCATAGGAAAGCCACATCCATCCCTGAGACTCCCTGGTTCTTAGTGACACTTTTATATGACCCACTTCCCCGGGTGGGTGCGGAAGTTTTGTCCTTGGCACCCGGAAAGCAGTCCAACCTTCTTCAATAGAAAGCCCTGCAGAATTACAGAAGGCTGACATAGTTTGGAAATTGCCCTGAAAAACCTCCTTCTTCTATGAAGTCCTCTGTGTTAGGGACTACCTTGGAAGGTGCTGAGCACTCCACTTAAATCAGAAAGCCTTTCTGGGGCAGAGGTTCCATCATGAGGAACCCCTGTATCATAATACCACGATACCTACCTGCGGCACGTGCTGTGCCCCAGCACTTGCAATTGGAAATAACACACTAAATTTGAACTACTGCAACCATGGGTAAGTGTTCAGTTTTTACTGGGAACCCACTGCAATGGGAGAGAAAACTCCAGCACTGGCTAATTCTCCGAAAGGAGCAAAGGCCAGTAGTATCTCAGCAGAGAGTACGGGAAGGGTAAATATTCATGTGCAGCATAGCCAAGGATCATTGTTTAAAAATCATTTACAGAACAAATGAAAGGCTGAAATCTTAAGAAGTTGGGGGTTTTTTTTCCCTTTTTAAGGAAGGAAGAAACATCTGTGGGAAGTATTTATGAGGCATATAATGCACCTCACATAGTACCCTAAGGGCCATCTTTAGAGTGGAAATAAAGCTTCCATACTAGGAGTTTGTTAGCATTGTGACAGGAATCAGATGCAAACACAAAAGCTCACTTGTTCTGTAATGACTTGCCAAGATAAGTGTCCCTTATCAGCAATACTGTTTTCTTTTGGAAAGGAAGGGACTCTGTGTGTACAAGCAGAGGATGGAAGTCAATGAAAACAGAAGGCTGGAGAAGTCTGAATGGGTATTTTGTACTGTAATTCTAGCTTGGGGCTGCTTTTTTGGGTGTGGAAATATCAAACACTGACCTCCCACTGACGGTCCTTGGCAGTGGGATAAGTTGCTCATTTATTTTTGCTCAGCCACAAAGCTGCTGTGTAACACGGCAAGGTCCTTGCGAAGTTGCACAGGCCTGATACATCTCCCAGGCAAACAGCCTGCGCCCCAGCACCGCCGCGGCCAGCCCTCACATGCCCCTGCTCAAAATATCACCGAGCTCATGCCCACAACCAGGTAATCCCCACAGCCCTCGTCAGGCAGCTCTTTCAATTTGGGAAGAAAAGAGGATTTGTGCAGATGAAGGTTGGGGTGGGAGGGGTAGAGGACACCTAAGGCATCCTTTATTATAGCCAACAAAGCCCTTGCTAACAGGGGCCTTTGGTGGTGATGCCCTCCTGCTTTTGACCCGGAAACCCAAAATAGGCCAAGCTGAAATGGACGGCATGAAAGCATCACACACACAGGAGAAGTGAGGTGTACAGGAACTTTCCTCTATCCAAAGTAGTCACAACATTCTTTTACACAGGGAGGAAGGGTGGGGGGAGGAAAGGGTTTGCAGAGAGGTGGCCATCTCTGACCTGAGACTTGCTCAACAGGAAGGTGGTTACGGACTCATCTGGGTCTCGGCTGAAGCCTGCTGGCATCCACATGGAGTTTTGTCTTGGAGCCACTTTAATACCAGAGAATGCTCTGTTATAGGCTGATGATACATTAATGAAGTGAGAACCTATAGCGGAATGCCGGGCTCTTCTCTTGAGCAACGCAAACTCAGAAATTAACATATGGCATTAAGATTCAGGATAATTAAAGCAGAACCACGATGGCAGGGAGTTCCAGTTAAGTCTGATCAGAACACGAATAGGCTCAGCATCTCTGCTCGCAGGAGAGCATTTCAGACCTCTCTGCTGCATCAGGGGGTTCAGCCAAATCAACTAAACAGCTCTCCCGAGTCATCACAGCACCTGCAGCAGGCCATAGACTCTCTGACATTTCAGAGACCACCACCATTTCATTGCACACCCAAGCAGCAGCGCAAGCTTTGGATGTATTGTCACCAGACCAGAAGAGGGTTTCCCCTCCTCCTGCATTAGCTTGCCTCCCACTAATTTTATTGGTAGATCTGGACTTAATGTGGAGCTGTACCACAGTCTGGATAGAAAAGCATGGGATCCATCAGCAGGATACATCAGCAATACTGTGTCAACAGCCTATGATGCAGAAACTCACTTGTTCCCAAGCACATCATCTCTCTTACAAGGCACTAGCTATGTGTGGTCACATCTGTTCCATTAGACAGAGGGAGGCTGAAAAGTCTGGATTAAATAAAAGGAAAACAGCTCTGATAACCATCAACATATCAGTTCACACTGCATTTCCCCACTGGCTTCACATACACAGAGGAGAAAGGGTGCAAGAGTGGAGGAAACTTCCAGCATTATCTTGTCAGATGACAGAAGCCAACTTACTGAACAAATGACTGTGCTGTCAGGTCCCACAGCCAAGTCAACAGGGATAATTGGCCAAGATACTATAGCTAAAATTTTACTTTTTGTATTTAAGGCTACCCAGCTCAGCCCCACTCTGCTCGGAGGATGTTCCAGCCTGGACCGCTCTGGAGGCAATGAGGACGTGATTTTTTTGACCTATGCCAAGTACTGCTGAAAATCCAGTCTGATTAGCTCTGAGTCTGAGTAGCTCCTCCATTGCTAATTCAGCCACTAATACCTACACAGACTTTGTTCCATAAACAAGTCTGAAACTAGACAGGGGGGATCAAGGGATTTTGAGGGATTCGTATGCGACAGCCAAGGAATGCTCCAACACCATCCACCAGAAACAAAAAAATTAAAAAAGGCGGGTTCAAGAAGAGACATCCACCAGGAAAGCACTCGTGCAAAGGAGCGGTTTGAGCTTGAAGCAATTGTCACTTTAAAACACGTTCTCTTCTTCTGACATGGATTCAGCACTCTCCATTAGCCAGCCATGGAAAGGTAATAGGTCATCATGAAAGAACTGGGCTTTAATAAGCAAAGGCCAGCTCCCTGAGACAGAGATCCTCCTACTCAAGCCTAGAAGGCTTCTGTCAAAAGACTGGCAAGCAGGGAAAGAATCAGAACAAACTAGAGCCCCCGTGATCCCATCTAAGACAGCCAGCTGGACCCTTACAGGGAGCAGTTATCTGCTAAGGCAGAGGCAGGAGATGGGGAGAAGCTTTCAGACAAAGCCAATGAGGTCTGCTGTGCAGCCAATACCGACTGGTGCACGGTAAAGTGCAAAACATTCGAAATCCATACATTTCTGGGCACTTTGTTTAATTGCCTTTTACAGGCTACTTTATGGAATTTGCTGGATAAACCCTCCCTGTGGAGACAAGTGGGCTGACAGGAGGTTTTCTGTCAGCTGCCTGGCATGCAGCAAGGTGGCTTTTTGAGGCCTTCTGGCTACAAACCAGGAGCAACAAGGAAGTCAGGTGTTTTTGTGCAAACTCCCTCCCTTCAGTGTGAATTTGATGATGAAAAATAAGGCTCCAGACTGCAGAGGTGACAGGATCTATGTTTGTGCACTTCAGGACGGGTGGTGGAGGAGCTGGGGGAAGATGTGCAGGTAATGTTAAATACATAGACAGGAAAACATATTGCTAACTTTGCTAGAAACCAACCAGGGCACCTCTGGCTGTGCCGTCAGTGCACTGGAATTTGAGGCACAGGACAAGAGAGGAACGCAGGAATAAGCAAGCTCCTCTGTTTCCAAGTAGCTGGCATCTGCTTGGAGAACTACCAAAGGCTGAAATAGTTCATCTGTGTTAAAATATAAACTCCCTCCACTTACTTGGTTTGCCCTGGCTCTGTAAAGCAAGGCTTCACGGGGACTTTGAGGTTTGCTTAGTGTTTGACAATGTGCAAGAAGACATTTCAGCAGATACACATGGCACTAGCTTTTGCACACAATATTTTCGTACATAAGGCTGAGCATTTGTGTTTCGCAGCCAGCCTGCACCCCAGACAAGCTAACATTGCAATCTCAGATAAAGGCACAAGACTCCAGGTGCTCCAGCATCACTAAAGACTTGCAGGAACATCATGAGAACCTACATCAATGCAAAGCTGGCTGCAAGCAGACCTTTGATGACACTCTGCAGTGCCAGGATGGCGTCCCTACTCACGTTGTTAAACAGACATGAAAACACACAGTAATATCTTCTCCTGTGAGAAGATATGCACAACATCAGTGTGCCCCTATCCTGGGATCTACCTGAACAGCCAGGTCTAGAGGAGACCATATTTTGATTCTTCTTTTGGTGGAGGACTGCTTTTTCTTCCTGGCAGAATTGAAAAGCAACATTACCCTGGAAAATCCATGGAGCTATCCCAGAAGCAGAGCTTTCTGAGGTCAAAGTTTTATCTCCCTCTGCCCCAAAAATGCTCAGAACAGATATCACTAGCTGGCAACAACAGGCACACCATACGAACCTGTGGCTGAGGGAAGTGGTCTTATCTGATCTGACTTATTATATTTAAGCAGCATGGGCTGCTTTGAATCAGGCCTCGTTTACACAAGTCCTCAAAAAAAAAAAAAAAAAACCCAACGAAAACAAAGAAAGGAGAAAAGCAATCTCATCCATTTCAGGTTTCACAAGACAATAAACTGCTAGTGCACAAAGAAAACACTCGTTGAGGGAAGGAATTATTACTGTTCTGAAAATCCATCACTTAAACATTTAACCCTGCTTATCTCTGACTAGAAGGGTAGATTTGAAAAGCCTCACAGGTACAACTGAAACAGGGATTTTTACTTGTGATGCCTACCTGAAAACCACCTCATGTTTTTCCTAACTCAGAACAAGTTTTTCAACCCATAGCCTTTTACTGGATTCGAGCAAAGGTGAGCTTGAATTGATTTTTTGCGAAGCTGAATTTCAGTGCAAAATTTATCAAAGTAGTGTCTAGATTTACATTTGAAAGAAGCTAACACTATGGGATCAGCGGGTTTGCCTCCCTGAATTGCATTTGCATTGGAATCTGTTTTTGTACTGTTAACATTGCATGATAACCACTGACATTACACAGATTAACTTGTCTCTCAGTGGATGTATATCTGTCACAAGTTACTCTGTCTCTTGGAACAGAGCAGGACAGAGCCACTTCATCACAGCCTGGAAGGACCTGGAGAAGTTCCCAAGCAACAGGTGCAGGGAATTATGTCCTAGGCATTGCCAGCAGTCCACTGGAGGAAAAGCAGGTGAAGACACCACTGTCACCTCCCTGGCCAAGCACCATGGTGAGCAGAAGCAGAGCAAGCCCTGGCTACCACATTACGGCTTCTTCCTGTCCCAACATTCCCACCAAGCAACAGCATGAGAGCTGAAAAAGCCTATTCATCTAGAGATCTCCCATAAACTCTTCCCAATTTTGAATGTGGTACCTCCCCTCCCATCTCTTGGCAGTTTCTGGGGACCTTCTGGCAAAGCCAACACGTCTGGTCATTCTCCTTGTTTGCCTCAGGACTGACTTAGTTTGCCCTGTTTTCCTTCAGCACAAGTTCAAAGTTGGGTCGGTCTTCTATGGAGGCCTTGCCCAAGCATGTAGGGTGGGAGGGGGTTTCACAGAAGCAGTGCTCTGGTGTACACCTCCCAGTATGGCGCTTAATATACCCCCTCCCCTTTTTACAATAGTACGATATTTCTGACTCGTGCTCAGTTTGTGATTCACAGAAACAAGTTCTTCCATCCTGCAGCCATGCAGTGGACTGTTCCCACAAATATTCACTCTTGTTTAGAGAAACACAAAGGGTTTCTTTCTCCTCTAGGAGGGATTCTCTCAAGAACAAGCTGAATCCCATTTTCCAGCATGGTTGAAGCCTTTCCACTTTGCTGTTACCTGCAACTTCCATAAGACTATGCCCTATCCTATCATGCAGTTTATTAATGCATATATAAAGTGATCCTAAAACCTGGACAAAGCACCACTGCACTGTTCTTGACCTCTTTGGAACCTGGGAAGTTCTTCACACCTCCAGCTTGGTGATATTCCCTGACAGTAATTAGCAACTCGGAAAAATGAATTACTGATCTATACCTTGCCACATTACAGTCTACACCATGTTTTTCTAGCTTGTATACAAGAACATCAAGAGCTAAAACATCAAAAACATTACCCACATCATCATCATCTACTGTTCCTCCCCAGCCATAAGCCCTCTTGCTATATCACTGAAGCAAACTTGCTTGATTTAATGGGTTGTATTTTTGACAAGGCCTTGTTATCCTCTAGGCAGTCACAAGCCACTGCCTTATTCCAGAAACCGGAGGTAAGCTGCTCTGCTCTGTAGTTCCTGGTTTCTTCCCCCCCGCCTCCACTTTTTAAAGCCAAGTACTAGGTTTGCCCTTTCAGGTCTGTGTAACCTCACTCATCCCCAGGAGTCCTTGAAGGAAGCCAAGAACATACTGGTGCTCAAAAACCTCTTTGGCACTATTCTGGCTACTTCAGGGTGAATTTTATCCCGGCCAATTATTTAAGTACCTCTAGTGTGAGCCCATACCATCAGCAATGCCTGTAGAGCATTAACCGAAATAGCAAACTGCAGTTGTGCAGGTTTGGATGGACATGCTGAAGTCAGGAAACGTTCTGGCATCTTTTAACATTAGCTTCCTTCTGCAGTAGGCAGAGAATAGCTGCCTGTTTGGTCTGATTCACAATGATTTTTCCTTCTACTATTTTTTGGAGGCATGCCTATTCATTTGATCTAGTTTCTACTTTTTTTTTTTTTTTTGGTCTTTCCTTTTTGAGTCTCAGGGCACTGAGCAGCTCCCAACTCAGCTGCGCTGATCTTTTATTGTACTCTCTCTGTCTCCTTTGATCCGGATAATTTGCATTTGTGTCCTTCATAAGTCAGTCTTCAACACATTACAGCAATCAACTGATCTGAGACAAACAAGACAAAAATTACTGTGTTCTGGGAGGTATGTGAAGATACTGGAGGCCATATGTTCCCATCCCCAAATTGTATGTAACTTACGCCTTCCATCAAAAGTTGCTGCTATAGAAGCCTCTTTTATCCAGCTTAAACCTAAGTAGTTTAAGTCTCTCTGCTCCCAACTAGAAGAATGAGGCCAGCATCCCTCAGCTGGAAAAAGGGTGTGATCTGTGGTCAGGAGGAGCAGCCAGGACATGCCATGCATACGGCCCACGTATCCCGTTCAAACCGCAACCATTCATGCGGAAGCAGTCCTGCAGAGCACAGCCTCCTCCTGGGCCACAAAGGTACTTTGGAGCGCTGGAGAAACGCAGTGGAGCCACTCTGTGCACATGACACTGTGCGTGCATCTGCGTTATAAAGGCTCCCATCCCTGCATTTATGCTTTCTTTTCCAGCTGTGCTTTGAAAACCCTGCTACCCACTGACAGTGGGCTTCTGGAGCATTGCTTTTTCCACTGTGCACCAAATCCCCCGTTGATGGATGGGGAGAGCGTGCTATGAGGTTGGGCGTTTTCAGCCTGGTCTGTGTGTGTCTGGGTGAAGGCCAGCACTACCCCCACACTTTCCCTAGTTCATCATCTCATTTCTGTATTAAGGCTCAGTCCAAACCCGCTTACGAGCGGAAGAGCAGTTCATAATCACCTACATCAACATTTAATCCTTAGTATCTTCTTGCCTTGTGGAACACATCAAACAATTTTAGGCTACTTCACCTGCCACTGATTCCCCACCTACATCCTCTGGTATATACATAGTTTTCAACCCAGCCTTATTCCAGTTAAAATTCTTCACCTCTCTCCCCACCACCCCCAGAAAGCCTCCCCAACATATCTTTGATTGCTGTGAACCACCAGCTTCCCAGCCCTCCTGCCAATAACCCGGCCATTGCTTTGACTCACTCAGCTTGCTCCCTGCTCCCGGACTAGACCCAAGCACAATAACTGCATGGGGTTTACCACTCCAAGAACACGGCCTCTTGTATTCCCCCACCCTGCCGAAATCCCTGTCTCCACCCTGCCAAAATCCCCATTCAGGTCCATGCGTTAGCTCATAGTCAGATTCCTTGCAGCCGCCTTTCCTCTGGCCTTGGCAGACAGTCTCGCCTCGGCACATATCTGCCTGGAACAGTACCGTAAAGATTTCTCTTAATCCGTTTGTCTTTCCCCTGTGTAATTCTTCCTTTTGCATTTATCTTTTGACTTTCTCTACTGCACCAAAGCAAAGCCACTTCCCTGCACTCTCAAGGACCCTTCAGAGTTCCACCATGAAAGGCAGCAAAGCGTACCCCTCTCCTCCCTCAAAGTTTTGCAGCTTTTTGCTCCGATACCTCAACTCCCCCCTGAAAACAGCCAGCCTTCTGGTGTGCTAAGGCCGGTGCTTCTTCTGAAAAACGCATGGTGCTCCCACGCTCAGTTTGCCCATGCCCTTATTGTTGTACGCTTCGACGGCAGGCACCATCGCTTTGTTCATGCAGTCCCTGTCTGTGAGAGCCCTCCTTGCTGCACTAACACAGCTGATAAACTACAGTTTGGGAAGATTGCACTAACGTAGCTGATAAACTACGGTTTAGGAAGACCCGTGCATCCAAACAAACTCAAATTTCTTCCATCTCCTTGTAAAGGAAAAATTCATCCGATGCAATTTCTTTTTATGAGGCCAACTTTTACAGACCCTCCAGCTCTCGTTATGGAAAATAAGTGGAAACTCCTGGCAAGGGATTATATTTTTTGTTGTTTTTTTAATATATATGAGCAAAAGCGTGTATTATGCTCTGCCTACCTAAGCTTTGCCAATAAAATTTGCTGACGCTTGCAAAACTATGGGACAGTTGTCCAAATGCCTGCCACTTGCTACTCATAGACAGTCATGAATTGTCCTTGCTGACAAGTTAATGTTGCATCATAAACTGCCCATATGAAGTTTTGTTGCTATAACACATGACTGAATTCAATATGTCAGAAAAATGATTAATTGCCCTAGAGATTTGGATCTTTAAAAATAGCAGAAATTCAAAACCCCGATGTTCTTTATTCTGATGCTGGTAGAATTTACATCATGGTTAATAAATAACAGGCCTCCTTCAGAAATTAGGTCATTAGATTATTCTATTTGCAAACACAAAAATACAATCAGATGGAACCAGTAATGTCTAAGATACATAGACTAGACAACAGTGACATCTCAAATGTTTATGGGGATTATTTCAAGGAAATCTTGGTCTGACTTTCAAGTGTTTGTAACTTTAGGTGCTCCAGTATTAGGGGTAAGATTAAAAAAAATAAAAAGGTTCTTTACAGCATCTCAGAACTTGTCAAAGATTTGTATCTTGGGATATCCCAAAACTTAGTGCATCTCCTCAAAACAGAAAATGTGTAGCTGGCCCAGGTGATGCAACTCCCACTGTGCAAATCCGTGGCACCCACCTGGCCAAGCCACCTCTGAGGGGCAAATTCACCCCCACGCGCTGCTCACTGGCCCGAGCCAAAGGGTTCTATACTTTTAGTATTTGAGATTGCAACTGCAAGAGGTTCTTCCAACGCCCGTCTGCGTTGTACAGTATCGTTACTCTAAGTATGCTCTGAACTCTCCATGCATTTTGCTGCTTTATGTAGCTGTGATGCATAAGAACACCATAATCTAAAAAAGCTAATTCCAGGCCTAAACGCATTATGTTGAGCGCTCTTCTCTGGTGCTCCTCTGGTGAGGATGGCCATGCAGCACCGCAACGAAACTCCACCTTCCCCAAAATAACCAAGTGTTTGCACAATAACTTGGTTATTGCACCGTAACCAAGTGATTGCAAACTTGCCCACCCCAAACGTGATGCAATGTCCCCAGTAAATCAAAAGCCACCCAGCCGTAACATAGATGGCCTTTGCCAGTGCTTGACAGCGAGTCTGCGGAGGGAAATGCTTCTGGTGGGATGCTCAGGCAAACCTAGAGACAGGCAGGAAGGCACCACGTTACCCTTCCTGAGCCAATTCTGACCATTTCCCACATACCTCTCATGCACAGAGCAGCCTTCCCAGACCCAGCACCCTGCTAGCAGCCTGGGAAGAGCTGCTGTTGCCAGGAGGCACACGGAAAAATAAAAGCCAATTATAAGTGATGGCTAGGCTGACAGCAAGTACTTTTAATACGACCACCACACACGAATGCCAATACACTGGACTGAATCCCTTTCTCATCAGCCCTTTGTATGCTGCAGACCGTCAAGGGGAGCATGGCCCCCAGCATGACAGAGCCTGACCTCAGAACTGCCTTGCTTGGGGTGTGGGGTGGGGGATCGGTGCTCTGAGGCTGCAGGAAGCAGATGAAATCAACTGGGACATTACCAGTTCGTTAAGCTTGTACGTTCTGTCGTGGTTTCATTTCTCAAAAGTCCTGGCAATGGAAGAAGAATCAATAGTTCCCCAGTGTTAGAAGATGCTTTGGCCGCTCAGAAGAGAACAGGCTGCTTTTACAAATAGCACACCTATTCCCAAGAGCTACAGGGAAATTTGGCACATAAATACAATTGATCGAATGGCTTTTTCATGATATAGACCCAGGCCCATACGGGGATGAGGAGCGGGAAGCACCCTGGGGCCTGCGCGAGACCTCATCTCCTGCAAAAAGGCATGGAGCATCCCATGGGGACAGAGGGGAGTTGCACGCAGGGCTCTCCATCACTGCTGCTCCTACCCTGGGGCCAGCGCTGGCTCCGACAGCAGCAGCCACACGAGCCTTGATGTTAAACAACACATCTGTCAGTCTGCAGCGCTGTACCTGTGCTTTAACAGGCCTTTATATCCCAAGACACCAGAAAACAGGACACACCAGCTCTTGGGACAGAGGGCTCTTTCCTATTTTCTCTTTAAAATGCCTCTGGGCAGAGGAAAGTTGGTAAACAGACCCTGCGCTAGCACAGAAACACAAGCCTGGCCTGTACCTGGGTTGTTTTTTTAGAAAATGCTCTCCACTGAGGCTTTTCTGTTCCCTCCAGTCTCCACACTGGGACCCCGAGTTTGGCCAAGCCTCTGCTCCTAACACTTTTTTGTTTTCTTAAATGGACTGAGAAGTCCTTTCATAAAGTTCACGTGGGGAAAACACGTTCGTCCCAGGGTCCAGGCAGGTTTTCGGCTCAGCCCCTCGCTCACATCAGCAGCGAGCCCATCTCATGACAATGCCCAGGCCTCGAAGAACCACATACATGCACAAAGCCCCCTTTCTATGAAGCTTTTTTGCATGCGTAGGGCTGCTAGGAATTAAAGCAATTCTCTGACCACAGCTCTCGGTGATGGGACACAAACGTGAGACACTCCCTCTGCTGACTGCGGAGAGCCTCCGCCAACCCGCTGCTGATGTGGTCTTGGGAAAGTGTAGTATTTAAAACATTTTCCCCCCACTATTTTCAAGTCTGGGCACTTAAATATGAATGAAAGTATCCATTTTTGCAAGGGCCCTGTAGTTTTTCCAGGCTTCTGTGTTGAAGGCAATGTTTAAAAAAATGGATAGAAGCACTTCTGTATCAGATTAATGTTTCAGACCTGGGTTATTCCACATTATAAGGAATATCCTGCCATAAGATTATTTCTTTTCAACATTTCTGCATGTCCTTCTGCCCAAGGACCTCAAATCATTGCATAGTCTTAGGCACATGGCACATCCTAGCACCATCAGATGAGCATCATCTACTCACATCGATGACTGCAAGGGGAAGAAGAGGCAGAAGTGACATGGAGAACTGGAATGAGAACTCAAAGCCACCAGCATCTCCTCTGCAGGTCCCCTCCAGGGGTAGGTACATCTCCTTTTCACAGTTTGGTCTTTTGTACAGACGGGGAGAATCATGGCAGAACAGCAAACCAACCCTACCCTGCCCAAACCTTACACCAATGCTTCTCTGAGACCCAGACTGTCTTCTGGGCCTCTAACACCTTTAAGACTGCTTCCTCTTCTTGGGCCCAGTTGAATACAGAAGCAGAACTGCTATTAAAAACAAAACACCCCATGCCCTAAGTTTTTCCAGCTCAACAAACCCATAGAAGATAGCTTGGGAAGCACAGGAACTGCCAAACACAGCAAATACTGGTGCACCGCTGGAGCTCAACACCTTGCCTCCAGAAGCAGCCTCAGCTTTCAGTAGTGGGGCAACAAGGCCTGCTATGGAGGAGGGTTGCACAATTAACAGTTTTTAGACCATTTGTGTGCTTTAAACTGTTTATTTCCATCTGACACATGCACGCTGATCTCCTTTCCTTTCATCGTGTTTATCCTAGGCACTATAACTGGAAGGGTTATTACTCATAATGCAGAGGCCTCTTCTGAGCCCTCCTCAACACCTGAACTCAGGTCTCACCCTGGTCTCTTACCCAGTAATGCTGCTCCCTTCCACACCTTCTCATTTCCTCGAGTAATTTTTGAAGAGTAAGTTCTCACTGATGATGAAGGCAGGCACAATAAAGTCCAACAACGCCTGCTTTACAGGGCAACACATCCTGAGTCAACAGACAGGTCCTAGGACTAACCCTGGCCCTGTTGCATGGACCCGGGTAGGCAACTTCTCCATCTGATATGTTAGATTTCCATCAGGAGTTGGGTGCTCAGGGATAGGAACAGAAATGAGGAAGGACGCAGGAGGGAAATACAGGAACACCTGGAGAACAAACCATTTGCTGCAAAATAATTCAGTAAAGTCACAAATAAGCCCAGTAGAATGAGTTGTCTTTCCTGGCTGTCCAGTCACCGCCACCTCCCAGGATGCACAAAACATCAGCATGGGATGGAGACGCGTTACCCAGAAGCCCATGTCAGAAGGGACAGGGCGTGGAGAGCATTTGGTGTCCCAGGGGAGCTGCCACACATACTGCTCCAAAAGCTGACCTTACAGTCCTCCCCACCAAGGGGGAGGCTTTAACGGTGTGCGTGGCAGTTGCTGAGAAAAGCGGGGAGATGGCGAGGGGTAGATTTGATAATTAGAGGGGGTTCCCCTCCTGTAAAGACGAGTGGGGGACCACAGGAATGAGAAGTGAAGCTCACCACAGAGGTGGAGCCTGCCTGAAAACTGGCACGACACGTCGCTGGACTGAAAGATTGCAGTTTTCACATGCTCCGTTTTTCCAACCCAAAAAGATGAAATTTTCCACAGAAGCAGATGCTTTTCTTGAAAGATTTCTTTGAGTAGAAATGCCAAATTCTCCATCAGGAAACTGTTCTGATGGAAGCATTTTCAACAAGCCCCGTTCGAGGTCTATTTCAGGACTGGCCTTTGCTGGCCTGAGTCAGTTCTTTAACTCATCACGGGTTGTTTTTCCTGCCGTTACGTACTTTTAAATTGAGAGTGTCTCCGTTTTAATTGAGCTCCTGCTACTGTTTAAATGAGCCCTTGTTCTGAGTCAGGTCATGAACACGGCAGCCCTGGCACAGCCCCGGCAAGGCTCAGCCCAGCATGACCAGGGCTGCCGGGCAGCCATCGCCTCCCAGCAGGGAATCCCC